>NC_143200.1:21623409-21949545 GCF_051530095.1 Phoenix dactylifera
TGATTCGATTAAAACATTACTTAGTGTCAGGACTCCCATGTCTAATGTGTTTCTATTCTGATATGGATAAAGTGTCGTAGATGGATTTGTTGTTGTAGTAATCCTTATCCCCATTCATGAGTCATGATAATGTACAATAAATCAGTGAGCTCCCTATCAAGGATAAGATTTAGGGTATTATTGTCGATACACAAGTTTGGTCTCAAATTTATTAAACCAATACCCCAATGGGTAATTGTACTCTCAGGTTAGGGGACCTGTATTGTTGACCATTCAATATATAACATATCCATCGTACTAGTGCAAAATCAGGTACTTTGATGATTATGAGAAATAGCCGCCCCAATTTGTTATTGGACACTGTATACAATGTCAGATTTCTAAGTACGATGCCCAACCTCACCCGAGCTATGAATAATTTTTAAAGATCTAGAGATCTGACTCTCCCCATGGAATACACAACCGTTCACTTGGTCATTCTGCCCCATAGTGACCCTTACAGACTCTTTTCCGGCTCAAAGGCATAAATATGATACATCCTTTTTACTGTTTATATGACCGTGAACAAGAGCAATACCTATGAATTATCTCCAAATATTATGTTCAATATGTCAAATAGCTTTTAGGGCATATCCTACTCCCAACATTTCATTATGTTCACCTTATGCTAAAAGATCTTTAATTATGTGCATGTGACCAAAAATGGGCTAGAAAATTCAATTTGAAAGAGCCTCTGTTAGAAGGTTTTAAGACAACTATATGGTAAATAAAGATAAAGCAAGACTGATACCAAGTGCTTATTTATGTTGGTCGATTCACAGGAGAAAATAGAACTCTTAAGAATGTCTTTGGGAGATCCTGTTTAAATATATGGACTGTAAAGGACAAAGCTGAGTTGGAGTTGCAATGGTCCTTTTGGAGGTCAGGGAAAGCAATTGCTACAGGAATCAAGTCTTCAATTTGTTAAATATTCCCATTCTATCTGAATTTCAGCTACATAAAGGATGCAAAAGATGTGAATGCATTGTTTTTTGAAATCTGAATAGCAATATTTTAATGAATAAGGATTAACTGGCTGGGGATAAGGCAACGGAGAAAAGCAAGTTCTGTAATAGCCAAGGCATGCCGTACTGGTACCGCCGTACCGGTAGGCATACCGGTTGCCTAATGGACTAGTATGGTACCGGTTCCGACCAGTTTGGACCGGTACCGAACCGGTTTGTTGCCTACAGTCGCGCGGTTGTCAGGGCACGTACCACACATACCGGTTGGTTCTAGCCCTAGAAGGGACGGAACCGTTTCTCACTGTCGTACTGTACCGATCAGGGGCCGGCCTGATACGATACATGCTGAACTGGCCGGTACCGGTTCAGCATACCATGGTAATAACGTGAGACATCATCTGGTGGTTAGCTTAATGCTGGACTAAGAGCAGAAAATTAAATTCTGCTTTTCCATGACATTTTTACATGTAAGGAAGACTTAAGTCTAGTATTGAATGATTAATCATAGGCTTCAAGCCATGGTCTGCTGTGCCAGTACCGGGCACCGTACCAGTTGCCCAGCCGCACGAGTCAGTACGAGCTGGTATCGTGCTGTGTTGGGCTTGTACCGACAAAGAAGAAGACGAACGCAGACCGTGGGAGAGAGAAAAAGAGAGAGAAGGGGGGAGAGAGGAAGGGAGAGAGGAGGCCGACGGAGGGTGGCAGTGGCGAAACAGGGGTCCGGCCGCAGCCTCTGCATCCTGCCCGGGCGCCGGCCTCCGCCGGCCCTCTGCCAGACCTCCGCCATCCTTCATTTCTTTTCCACTCACTCTCTCTTTTCTTTTCTTTCCTTCTCCTTCTCCCCCTTCGGCGACGGCGTCTCGGTTTCATTGCTGGAATCGTCCTGGTCAGCTGTTGGTACGGTTCGGGACATTTCGAACCGGGCGGTTTGGGATGGTTCCGCCGACCCTGCTTCAAGCTCTAGCAAGAGAAGAAAAGAGAAGTAATTGAATGATTGTCCCTTGAAGATACTAGAGGAACGAAAAGAGTAATGGCGTGAACTAGGTGGCATCTGCCATTATACTAGCTCACTTGCTAGCTCACAATGATGATCTCATATCACACATTTATTCATGACCAACCAAATCAAGGCTATACTGATCCCGTTGCAACAACTCTCAAGGATATAAGCCAACCTCAAGAGTACAATGTGGAAAATAAAGCCAAAGCTAAGTCTCATCTTTAATGTTTTAAGTGCAATTTTAATTGGGATATCATGTGAGCTTCATCATCCTCCATGGTAAGCCTGTTTGTGCAAAATAGCGCATTAATCATGTTACAGTAAAGTGCTAAGTGGAGAGGATATATTTTTGTTAGCTTTTGATAAAACAAATGCAAGAAAATCATGATAGAAGTGCTCAAATTAGGTTGATGGAGTTTGATTGAGCTTGTAGGTGGCATGATACCTGTGAAATACATTGTGGTAGAGCAATGGGCATGCAGACCTTACTAGAGTCATTATAATGAAGAAATGCCTCTTTTAGGTGCTTTTAACAAGGCAACTAAACATGATCAGCAGTAAGGTTCATGGCAATCATTTTCTTATACAAAAAAAGTGATTTTCTTTTGTCATGGGGGCAAAATTCTCATTGTAGTCTTATCATGCACTTGGTGGAAGTCATATGCAACTAAAAAGGGCCAATACCTGCTCTACCATGCCGTCAAAGTGGGTTTAACATTGTACACCTACTTCTGATTATTGGTGCTGCTCCCACAAGATTTGGACAAGATCCCATGAATGGGCATGACAATGGGCCTAGATAATGCTGAAAAATGTCCTTGAAGTGGGGATTTTTTTTTGGTGGGGGGTTATGAGTTCCTTCCAACTTCCTATCTGTATGAAAGAGCTTGAGAGCTAAAAGTTTACAGAGCATGAACTAGCTATTAGTCAGGTTGTGAGGTGCCTATATGATGACCCTTTTAAAATTCTAGGCAGCCAACCAGGATCGAGGAACCTAAAGATAGATTTACATAATGATTCAATTAACTTGTGAATTGCACTTCATCCTTCCACATGTAAATGCCAAAGAATTAGCTTTCTGATATGGAGAAAAAGGAGGTTATTGAGTATTAACTGTGGATAAGAAGACTCAGAATTTTTGTCTATTAATTTCTTTTGCTTCTCTTGCTACAACACTATCTGGAAAAAAGTTAAAGAGGGTGACAAAAGGAGACTTTCTTTGTCATCATTGTTTAAATAAAAAGAATTAAAATGTATTGAGCTCTTCTTAAGTAATAGGTCTTAGTTAAAGGGGTAACTGGGTAGGTTAAGCACTATGCCATCATCAGGTGCCACTGCCTTCCTAGGCTCCAGCCTATGGAAAGATTTTTCATATTTTCCTTCAAAATGCTATATTTTTTTGGGAGGCTAATAAGGCATGTGGAATTACCTAAAGAAAGCCATGCATGTTATGTGCATCTGTCATTTTTGTTATATTTAATCTGCAATCATGCAAAGACATGATCATGTGCATGCTAACACAATTGTTTTTTATATCCGGTGAATGTATACCTCATTCTCAGTTTATTTGTATAATTTCCCTGCATGTGCCAGAAATCATGTTTCCTACTCATGCACAAAGAAATCTCGTAAAGATCTTCTTGCCAAAAAAGCTTTTTTGTTTTGTTCTTTATATGCATTTAAGCTTGTAAGGAATTCGATGGCAGGGATTTATCATTCAATAACTTGACAGGAGATCTTCCAAATTCTCTGAGCTCTTTGTCAAACCTTTCTAGTCTGTAAGTGCACCGTTAATTGATTATTGCTAGAAACTTAGATGCATATTTTCCATCCATATGTATGATTACCAGATTCTAAACTTTTCCTTTTTTTTGCAGTTATTTGCAGGACAACCAATTAACTGGCCCGGTGAATCTTCTTGCTAGCCTAGATTTGACTACTCTGTAAGTTGTTGTATATGCAATGACAGGCATTCTTGTTACATTCATTTAATACTGTTTATTCTTTGTCAGGAATATTGCAAACGACAATTTCAGTGGTTGGATACCACAGGAATTCAGTTCAATTCCAAATCTTATGTGAGTATTAGTGCAGTCTTCACTACGTTTCCTTTTTGTCTTATTTTCTCCATATAATTTTTCTAATTTCTGCCTGCCATTGCATGCATAGTACTGGAGGTAACTCGTTTATTGATGGTCCTGCTCCACCACCACCACCATATGTGGCCCCTCCTCCTAGTAGACCTCACAAAAATCGTAATCATACTAAGGCACCTATAGATACACCAGACAGGCCCGAGAGCAAACCATTCCATCCAGATAATACGAATGAGAAGAAGAGTTTGACAGCAGGTTCAATCATAGGGATAATTATCAGCTCAATATTTGGTGCTTTATGCGTAATACTGGCTGTTAGTTTTTGCCTTTGGAATGTTCCGAAGAAAAAGGATGATACCAGAATGAACACAAGCCATTCTTTAGGGTTTGTCACCATTGCTGCAGATAGAGGTACTCTATTGTTCCTTAAATTTGTGTTTTTTGTGTCCCTTGTTCTTTTGAGAAAGTCACTATCTTCTTCAATGCCTCTAAGTTTGGAAGTGATTAGTATTTGTTTTATTTAGAAATGATCTTTACATGGCAAAATATTTAAAGGCAATATAATAATGATATGTTAGCTTAAATTCTCCCAAAACAACATGGTTAATTATATGTATGTATGTATGTATTGACACATCGAATATCATTAGCCGGTTTCTGTCTTCAAGCTTTGACTTTTATTTAAACACTTCATTGATGGACTTACCACTTAAATTGTATCACTTTAAGAAACAGTACAATATTTTCCAATTGATATGGTTACTAGTCTCTAAACGTAATGCCTGATTAAATTTTTGAACTTATTTGACGGACAAATTTACATGAACCATTCTGGAATTAGACCTATGAGGGAGACAATTAAACTTTGGGATAGTGCAGTGGAGTAATTTTTAGAACAATAACATCTAACTGTGACAAATAAAATCACAATGTCCATGGGAGGTAAGCAGTGAGGTTTTGTACATGCTTTAGGCAGTTCATGAAAAAATTCTAGCAACAGAGGATATGAGACCTCAAATAATTTGTATTAATTTGGAGAAAAAGCATATGATATAATTGGATGGGTAATAAATTTGCGGTTGTTAATTTACAATGACATGCATAAAGTATAAGCAGCAATGGAGATGTTATGGAATTTGTTAGAAGTATAGGAAGTATGTCTTGTGAGACTAAGTAGTTTCCTTAAGTGGCTTTAATTTATTCATAAATTTCATAAACCATGAGCATAACCATCATGCATTGTCTCAACCATTTAGGCTCACTTTCCAATAATAAGGCTCATAATCTATTATAGGAAAATATTAACTTTTGCACTACGACATATTTTTGGACAAGATTGTTAGGATACGGGTGTTTGATGTGAACAAATGTAAAGTACGGCAGAAGGGGGAAAACCACAAGTCCTTTATTGGTTTGATTTGATTTTCATATGCATCTATATGTACATTTATAGTAAACAAACAAGAATGGATTGTTTGTAACATTATTAATTGCTATCTGTTGAATGTATTAGACACGAAATCATGTTTATCCCTGCAATGGAATTTTTAACTTCATGGATTCATAAGGCTTAGCGACAGTTATATTTCATGAGCAAAAATGAACTATACAACTTGAAGTTTTTGTGTTCGGATTTAAAATTATCATCTCTACTTCATATTCTGAGTTAAATTATCTGCTGTACTTTGCAGATATTTTAAAGTTTAAATATGCCAATTTCTTACTTTTCTCCTTGTCATGCTTTTCACTTTTCTAGCAACTGATAAGGAGATGCGAGAACAGAGGCTTAAAACTGCTTCAGTGACAAGTCTGAAACCCCCACCAGTTGAAAAAATGATGGTTGAGAAGGTATATGGGAACAATGGATCTGGAAAAAGACCAAAAGTCCCCATAACTGCAACTTCTTATACCGTTGCTTCTCTCCAAATTGCAACAAACAGCTTTAGTCAGGATTCCCTTCTTGGCGAAGGTTCCCTTGGTCGAGTTTACAGGGCAGAATTTTCTGACGGAACGGTAATGAAAACTTTTATCATTATGTTGAAACCTTCTACTCATTAATTTCATTAAAATGTGAAAAATTTACACTGAAATTCTTGACATGTCTTCTTCACTAAGAATTCTTAACCACCTTCTCAAGTCATGGTCTCAAAACTTGTAAATTGCTGTAGAAATCAATACCTTTTGAATTCGTACTGGTTCATGGAAGATATCCATCTTATTAGATTGCTTACTGGCAGTTATTGGAGGTTTCATTTAGACTGGAAGCATTTTCTGAATAGCATTTATGAATTATTTACGAGTTACGACTATGCTAAAACAAACAGTTGAGATATCCAAACAGTCCATAGAAATCCATGCAAGTATCATGCATCTGCTGTCCAATTTTGTCTTAAGTCAATCGCTGTCCTGGCATGCATCACCTTCCTGATTTGCACACAGGACAAAATAATGCTATTGGGTGGAGGTGAATCATGAATAGCCACATTGATTTTTCTATGTGGACTATGTGAATACATTAGCTGCTTGGTCCATGAAGGCACCCATCATCTTGAGAGCAAAGTGAAAAAAATCAAAATTACAAAAGACATGCTTATAAGATAAATACTGTTTGATACTGAATCAGCGATGGTTTTCTTTTAGCACTTTTTGTAATTACTCCTTAATGAGTTGTATGTTGTTCCAGTTCATTAATCCATTATTTCATTCTTCGTAGGCATCTAAGCTCTTAATAAATGTAAAATGTAACTAAGTGTTATGCAGGACACTAGACCAACTCTAAAACTTCATATGACTAAAATTTTATTCTAATGGGGTTTTACGAATTGAAGTTAATCTCTAATGAACATAAATGGAAAGTTATCTCGGTACCTCTATAATCTCTTAACCATTCTAATATATCTTGTTCTTATTGTATCAAACAATGATCATGGAGAAAACTCTTTGTGCTCCCCAACTATTTGTTCACTTCTAGATCATGTGAAAAACCTAACTCCTAGGTCTAGTTATATTAGAAATTAACTTACTTTTTTGACAAATCTTTTTTCTGAGGGGACTTTTTATGACAAATCTATCTTGATAAATGTGGTATCCCTTAATTATCTTGTTTCGGGTAGCTTATGCTTTTTCTGATACTAGTTTCTAGTGACATCACCTTGAAAAATATCAAAAATCTGATGTTTTCTAAGTTTGTCCAAAAATAATCTGCTTTGTCAGGTCCTGTTTTTATTTTATTCTTCTTGCTCCTGTATCCATTCTAATTATACAATTGATGAAATAATCTGCAGTAATCTAACCAAACTTTCATTGCAGCTGCAAATCTTCATATGTTTCCTGCCAAAATATTGATAATAGCTAATTCTAGTTTTCATTTATATAAAATGCTTGCTGAAATGCAACTTGTTGCCTCTTGCAGGTTTTGGCTGTTAAAAAAATCGATAGTGCAGCACTGTCCTTGCAAGAGGAAGATAATTTTCTTGAGGCTGTTTCAAATATGTCACGACTGAGGCACCCAAACATTGTTACACTTTTAGGCTACTGTGTTGAACATGGGCAACGGCTTTTAGTTTTTGAGTATATTGGAAATGGAACACTGCACGATATGTTGCACTTTGCTGATGATAGCAGCAAGAAGCTGACCTGGAATGCACGTGTGAGAGTGGCACTTGGCACAGCTAGGGCTTTAGAGTAAGTTGTCAGTGCATTTACTACGTTCCCAACTTGCATTTATAGTATTCAACTAACAATAACCTTTCAATTTCTATTCAGGTATCTGCATGAAGTTTGCTTGCCTTCTATTGTACATAGAAACTTCAAGTCAGCAAATATCCTACTCGATGAAGAGTTGAATCCTCGCTTATCAGACTGTGGGCTGGCCGCATTGACACCCAATACCGAAAGACAGGCAAGTGATCAAGCCATACATGTACCACCACATTAGCTTGGACATTGTTGCCTCTTGCCTCTTGAATCCTCGTTTAATTCTGAGTGGCATCAGCCCTCAATATCTTTGCCCCCCCTGTTCTCCCCCCATAATAAAATCCTAGCCACGAGTTTGACTCGGTCTGCCTGGGAGCCTAGATCCCATACCTAGGTTGTGTGGGGTGTGTTGGTCTTTTTGGCAGGGTGGCTTGGACCTCTCCTATCAGAAAAAAAAAAATCATACATGTTCTCTTTTTTTTTATTATTTTGCCTTTTTTTTGGGGTGGGTGGGTGGGTGGGTGGGGGGGGGGGGGGGGGATCGCAAGAAGCCATACTGATAGATCAATAGCATAATGAGATTAAGCATGATGTATAGTCTTTTAAAATAATCACTTGTCTGTATGTTCATTAGGTTTCAACTGAGGTGGTTGGTTCATTTGGTTATAGTGCTCCTGAATTTGCAATGTCTGGAATTTATACTGTGAAGAGCGATGTGTATAGCTTTGGTGTAGTGATGTTAGAGCTATTGACAGGTCGGAAGCCACTGGACAGGTCTATCTCGATTACTATATTTTATCTTCTAGGTTTGGCTGGGTGCATTGTTTTAATTTGTTAAGGTGATGTTTTTTTTGTCAATTTTCTTTTTGCATGTTGGATATTTCAGTTCCAGAGAAAGATCAGAACAGTCTCTAGTCAGATGGGCTACTCCACAACTTCATGATATTGATGCATTGGCAAAAATGGTTGATCCAGCATTGAATGGAATGTATCCTGCAAAGTCTCTTTCTCGTTTTGCTGACATCATTGCACTGTGTGTTCAGGTACTCTCTGTTTTTTTTTTCTTTCTTCATGTTGCATTTAGAAAAGTGGATCAAGTACCCAATGGTTGTATTCATGACAATGCTGAAATAGATTTACTAACTATTCTACTTCATTAATGTGCATATGAGTTGAAGTTGCTCCAGTGACATACTGACCTCCATCAGAATTTTAATTTGTTGAATTTCACAATTTCACTGTTTCCAAAACTATTCCTCGATAAATTTCTTGACAAGTTGAGAAAGTTAAGTAATTGAAAGAATTTCCTTTTTGTCTCTTTGACACTGTTTCTTGTTTTTCTTGATTATGAGAGTAAATGTATCTAGAAGGGTTTTAGTTTACATGCTTGTGTTAGATTTTTCACCATACTCTCTTCTTTTACAGAACTCCCTTATTTATTTTTCCATTACTTGCCCTTTAATTTGTTTTGCCATGTTATTGTTTAACTATTCCTCTGTCTTAGATACCAATGGGTTTATTCTATTCTCAAAATATTGATTTTCACCAAATTGTTTTATTCTGGCTTTTTATTCCAACTCATGATCCACCAGACACCCAACTCATGATCCATCTTGTCTGATTTTCACCACCCTTGGGTGTATGGGCACTATTCCTCTTGGTATTACATAACTCCCGCCAAACGCCTCCCAACCTGAGAAGGAAAAAACACCCAGCCACCTGTGTAAGCATGAGCACATCCACTCAGAAGCACTCGCACCTGTACGCATGCACGCACACCCATCCTTGCACAAACACGTGTGCAGACGTGCAGAGAGATGCAGGCATACAGGAATCCATGCACGTGCACACATGCTACGGAAAATGCTATTAGACAGTAGTGAGAAACAAGAGCCTTAATGTTCGAACCCCAGCAGTGGATGCTGCCATTAGAAACCATAGCAGGAATGAACTGGACATACATGTGTACCAGAACAGGAAACTGTCTCTCGTGCTTTATGGTTTTTCTTATATATTAATCTGCATCTTTATTTTTGACATATCTTCAGCGGGTCATCTAGAAAATGAGATTAATTTGGTAAGAATGCTGGGTTCTGTGAAATGATTTTGGTGCATGATTGCATGTTTCTGCAACTGGTAAACTTTAAGGTTTTGAATCATATGATCTTCTGATAGTGAGTGTTGTTCCGGCAGCAGGCATCCCCTTCCCAGTATATGCAATATTTTATTTTTCATCTCTCTTTTCCATCTTCTGAGTTGTAAAACTACTTTCCACTTCCAACACTCAAATCCAATGTTCTTGTCTGTGCAGCCTGAGCCCGAGTTCCGCCCTCCCATGTCTGAAGTTGTCCAACAACTGGTTCGGTTAATGCAAAGGGCAAGCATAGTAAGAAGAAGCTCTGGAGATGAGCTTGGATATTCCTATAGGGTTCTAGAGCATGAAGCAAGTACAACGGACTTGTCTTTTTAGATTGATACTCTTGCTGCCAGTGTGCAGTTCCCCGAGCACCTGCACAGGCCAAGAGAGTATTTAAAGAGAGTCCAGTAGTCCAATTGCATGTCTGACACAGGAGATCCTGCGCCTATGAAAGCTTGTCAGAGCAATGGAAGAGTAATCTAAGTTAATTTTCATTTCGTATGCTAAAATATGTCTCCCCTGTTTCCGTTAGTTTTCTATACTCTCTAGATCTAGATGGGTCTATATGCCTTCCTTGTGCATGTGTTGTAGGAAAATAAATTTCTTAATTGAAAAAAAAGAAGGAAAGAAATGAGCATCCAAAGTTTATGTTCTTTTGCATTTCATTTTTTTTTTTAACCTTCTTGTTTTACAGTGAAGGCAACATTCAAGCAAACCTTTGTTAACTTTATCTTTACAGTGTATGACCGATTTCATTTTTCCTTCACAGGCCCTATTGTCTTCTTCTTTTTTTGTTGTGATTGTAACGCAGCAGAAACTATTGTCAAGTTCTATGTTATGTTACCATTCTTACTGGGAGATTGGAGCATTGATTAGTTGCCGTCCACCAGCATGCTGTAACTTGCTTGTGCAAAATGCCATTAGTTTAGACAAATGTTTTTTTAACATATATATATACCTTTGCAAATGTGGCTTTACATGTGCAGGAATTGCTTGAATTCCCGATTAGCTGACTAGGCTGCGTGAGGCTCTTAAGTCACATCTTTAAATACAATCTCTAATGAACACACCCATATTGATTGTTTGCCCAAGAAAAGATAAACGCATATTGAATTTTATTTTTTTGAGGTAATCAGTTTGAGAAAAAAAAATCGTGAACAAATTATGTGGATCGAGCGTTTAATTGAAATACTGCATCAGTCAGCCATCAAATATTCCTTCCATTTAGATCAGTTGCATGAATTGTCTATGCCAGGTGTTTATGCCTATAATGCCGGTGCCATAACCTGCCTGTTGGTTGCTTAATTTGAAGCTTACCCTGTTAATACACCGTTTTATTAGGGAGAAAAAGGAGCACAATAAATTAGTAAAAAGAAAGAATAGATTTTGAAGGAAAAAAAAAAACAAAAAACAAAAACAACCTTGTTTCTCTCTTTCTTTCATTATCTTTCTTTTCCATTTTTTCATATTCTTTCTTTTCCTATAGATATACTCAGCGTATCTCTTGACCCTCACAGCATGGCAAAAATAACAATTTATAAACAAAAAAAAACAATTGAAAAATTTGGGACTGCTCCTTTCCACCAATCTTGTGTGGAATCTGCTACCTACTACTAGCATGAGGAAATCGGAGGGTGCACTCCCTCAAGAAGCTGCTGCTGCCGGCGCCCTTCGAACCGAGCAAGCTTAGCAAACACTCCGACGAGCGGCGCTGTGTTGTATGTACACGCCTCCGTCTGCATGTAATTCCATCTCACGTCCCTGAACACGTCCTTGGCGTCGGGGCCGCCGACGACGGCCCCGACAAGGACGTTCGGGTTCTCCTTCTGCCGGCCGAACCACTTGTCGAACCCCTGCGCGCAGCCGATGAAGGCCTTGTCCTCCTTGTAGGAGACGCTGGACGCCGCCCGGTGGTGCACTCTGGTCGGAAACTTGGGTCCAAACCCCACCAGGTAGCTGATGCCCATGGGGTTGGCCCCCAGGATGTAGTCCGCCTGGGACTTGGCCAACAAGAGGAGCCCCTCGGGGCCCAGAGAGCCTCGAGGGCAATGGAGATCCTGGTTGGATTTGGCCAAGTAGCCGGAGAAGGCGGTGAGGAGGAAGCTGGCGCCGGTGACGTACTGCATGTTGTTCCAGTGGCGGACGTAGAGGAGGCCGCCGGGCGTGCGGCGGACGTTGCTGCCATTGCTGTTCTTGTTGAGGCAGGAGCACAGGTAGTGCTCCGCCTTTGATCTGTATTGCTCCAGCCTGCGCCTGTGCTTTTCTTTCAGGTGGAATCCACCTTCTTCCATTAGCAGCTGAGAACAGTAATTAACATTGTGACTATCAACTTCTTGGAATGTAAAAAATTATAGTAATGCCTATCAAGTAAACAATTGAGCCAGCTAAACAATAATATATGGAAGAGGACTAGATGGGATCCTCTAGAGGAAAGATGAAGGAAAGTTACATTCCACTACACAAAATCCGGATTAGGTGCTTAATTTCAGGTACTATCTGGATTATAATTAAGGTCTTCTAAGGATGTCATGTCTACTATTTTTGAAGTCAACATCTACATTGGAACTCCACTTGCTCAATTGATTTAAACCTACTTCCTGCTTCAGGCAGCAATGGTTCATGTGCTTAGAATTCCAAACAATTCGAGACAAACTTGCAACCCCCCTGCCCCCCAAAAAATTAAAAAAAAAAAAAATCCAAATCTGAATGTAAAACTCTCTAAACGCCCACCAAACATAAAAAATATTCTATTCTGCATTGAGATAACCATGTAGTGGTGTAATGAATAAAATCCACGGAAACGAGATGGGGTGATTGGGATCATGCACAGCTGCATTGGTAAAGTGGTAAGCGTGTAATTTCTCCAAAGCATATCTAAGGTCAACATAGGCTAGAGGTTGACCCGGGCGACTTGCATGAATATAGTCGTGGCATTCTCTCCACTGACACCGACAAAATGTGGGCCCCACCTGATACTTTGTCACGTCTCAGATCGCCAGGATCCAAACGTAGTGCCTCGCTTTTAATTGCTTTCCCGTAGCGTAAGGCCCTCACAGATGATGACGCCAACAGTTACGTCATCTAATCATAAGCTTCCATACTTCCTTTTTTTTTTTCACCACAAACCGACACTTACGTGCTACACAGTATCATGAGGATTTTGAACGACGGTGGCCGTAAGAATATTGGGGCACGTTTATTGTGTCGTACAATTTATGACGGTCAAAGTATGACCTGGATTAAGACCGGTATGGTCTAAAGCAATGGCTACGACGACGCTCTTGTTTGGTTCCTTTTACTATTTATTCGTTGAACGAAAACATGAATATCTAATGTTATGAAGAAACATATATATCATTTTATAAGCAGTAGGTTGTTTGAAAAGAGATGGTGATATAGCTGTTAACCGGTTATCATCCATTATTTTCCTTCATGGACCCAATAAGTTTATATTTCTATTTTTTTATTTCAAAATAAAGAATCATTGACTATGAAAATAACAACTGCTAGTATGTCGGCCTTGTTTGTTATGTTACACAATTTATGACAGCCAGATAAACCAATATATAGCCTGCAGCAATGGCTGAGATGGCCATTATTTCTTTATTCCTTTTACATCTCTCGAACAAGAATTATTATTTTTCTATGAATATGTTTATATATGTATATGTGATGTTATAAAATAATATAATTATTTTGTGAAGGGTAAGTTGGTTTGAATACGGCTCTAATATAGCTGTTGGCCTGTTCCTATCAATATCGCCCTCAGTAAACTGGAGGCCTACAGCCACGCAATAAACAAACGTTATGCTGTGGGATCATGAGGGAGTCCGTTATGATGGTAGGGCGGCGCTTTTGGTAAAGCCAAGCTAGAAACTTTCGCATTTTTCTCGCTTTGTATACGACAGAGAAATTTGGTGAGTTATACCTTGGAAGCCAAGACTTGGAGGCCGGCGTGTTTGATGTCCCAGCTGAACTCGGATATGGCCCATGCGGCACCGCCGAACCGGAACGCGTTATCCACGACGTATTCCAAATACTCCTCCCTCCCGGTCGCCCGGTGGAGCCACAGCGCCGCCCACAGTAGCTCGTCCCCGTACCCGCTCACCGAGGGGTAGTAATTCTTCGCCGGTCCGACGCTCCTGTCGTACCTCCCCCTATACTTGTCCCCGAATTCAAACAACTACAAGCAATTCCGGATCGGAACAGTATACACAAAGAAACTAATTAATTAAGCCATCATTTCGGATCAAATTAAGCTAAGGCTACCATTACATTTTAATTCCTTTCCCTGGATCCAACGAACCTGTCGGGCATGATGCAGCAAGAGGTGGGAGTAATGCGGATTGGATGTCCTGAAGACGATGGACGCCGCCGCCATGGCGGCCGCGGTCTCCCCTGCGACTTCGGAGCCGGGATGGTCGGCGTCGATCCTGTAGGCTTGCCTGGACGTCGTCATGTCCTCCGGCCGTTGCCAGCAGTAGTGGTCGGTGTCGCCATCGCCCACCTACTCGAGTCGGCAAGAATTTAATGATGTTGTTGTATTAGGAGTAAGCATATGCATGCAGCGAACACCGGTGCACATGCAAGGTCAATCTCATGATATGTACCTGGGTCCAGAGGACATTGGGGTGGGTATGGGCCTTGATGAAGTAATCGGTCCCCCATTTGATCGCCCCCAGGGCGTGTCCGATCTCCCCGGAAGCTGCAATCTCTTCGCTGTACTCGATGACGCTCCACGACAGCATCGTGATCGTGAAAGCCATCGGCAGGCCAAATTTTACTTGGTCGCCGGCGTCGTAGTATCCTCCAACCAAATCCACCTGCAGCAGCAGCATTCGGTCTTGTTAGGGTGATAAAGACGACAAAGGAAGAGGAACTATTTGTAGCATTCGAAGTGATGGAAAGGAACCGGGGACTCACTCCTTGTTCGAGCCCATCGGTGAGGCCGGAGTGGTCCCGCCAGGCGACGCGCTGGTTGTAGGGGAGGTGGCCCGAGCGCTGGGCCTCGAAGTAGAGCAGGCTCTTGGAGAGAGCATCCCCGTAATCGAATGCGGCGCGGGCGGCGCCGGGGAGATGGAGGAGGAGGAGGAGGAGGAGAAGGATCCATGGAACCAAAGGTATCGAGAGATTGGAGGAGAGGTCCCTGGGCATGATGGGAGCAACATAGCTTTGCGATTGCCTCTTCCTGTCGTGCAAGATCGAGGGCATCCTTTGCTCTTCCGGAAGCTGTTTGTCGCATGGAATGGAGCCAGACTGAAAGAATCCATTGGATGACATTTGTAGGATTTTTTGAAGTTACGAAACAAAGGAGGTATGAATTGAACGCATATGGAAATGGGAAATTTACCCGACAGGAGCCTATGGACCGCAAATCTTGTGGTGTCAACGGAATTTTGTATTCTACCAAAAAAAAAAAAAAGGCAGAATCTAGTGGCAAATATTGGCGGATTCACCGGCAAAGGATGGAGGGGGTGACCTGAGAAATGAAAGAGATGAATGCTTTTTATATGAAGCTTTTGTGTACCTTGTAGGCCGAAAAAATTGGAGTCGGAGGAAAAGAATCAGGTTTAGAGCCAACTAAATTAGTATTATTGGGCGCATGCAGACAAAGATGGTGCATGGTCGCTTTCCAACTTCGCCTTCAATCTATTCAATCAAAAAAGAAAGAAAGAAAAAAACCTTCGCCTTCATTAATCCGACTGGCTCCAAACTTTCGTTTAGAAAGAGGACGATTTGGTGACTCCAATATGTAAATTTGAAAGATTGGACGCTTCAAATCTCAAAGGCCTTATCGACGATTAGGACATGGCTATCAGGTTTATCATCTTCAGAAGCTGGTTTCTTTTCATTGGTAAAGAATTGCAGGCAAATAGTTGCTTCCTTATATTCTTTTGAAGCAACACATGTTTCTAGGGATACAAACAGTATATGGACCATGCAGTTGTGCCTCCTAGATAGTTTTCAGATATTTTGCATGCTGATTCTCATGAATGCATCTATTCAAAATTTATAAAATATATCCATTTTTACCAAAAAGGAATCGAACGCTTTTTTTTTTCTTTTTTCCTCTTTTCATATTAATGATGGGACGTGTAACGCGTTCCAGTCTGTTGCTCTATTATGCTAGCTAGATTGAATTGAATTGGGTGTGTGAAAACCGGACTAAATGGATCAGGTCTAGTTCAATACTCCCATAGAATTTTTATACGGAGATCAAATATTATTAGCCATCCATGTCTTTAAAACTGGTCTAAATCCATGTCCTTAGTATTTACCACCCCCAACTCCCAACCACAACCCCAAACCCAACCCCATTTGGCGGCGTTCGTGGAAGTCACGTAGGCAGGCAGCCAGTTAACCCCATCTGGGAGAGGATCAGAATGCGACCGTCTCCACTAGAATCTAGATTAGATAGCGGTGGTTGAGTTGCTTTGGTATACTCCTACCAAAGAGTAGGTGCAACCAAAATACCAGGGAAAACAAAGCAATCTTTTAAAACCAAGGACAAGTTAGAGTCTCCACTATTCCAATTAAATATATCCACATGCTAGGGTAGCCCACCCATTTACTTGAGGCCCCAGACTTCCACATTTTCTCATTGAATTATTATCTATGCGCGGGGGCTCCACGCCTCCATTGGTCTTCAGGACAGCAGTCTGATGTGCAAGTTCTACCAACAAAGCGTTACGTGGCCTTTATAGAAAAATATTCTCTGACCTATTCTTCCAATAGGTTAGTACCTTTAATGGTGCAATAGTCGGGTGTGGAGGTCCACGATAAAATAGGTACAAATTTGTTTGGTACATAAAGAATAGACTGGAGTTGTCATGCAAGGAGTAAACCTGAGGAATTTGGTATATAAAGAATAGACTGTTGGTCTCGGAAAGTAAAACTCCACATGCATGGAAGCAAGTTAAACGCTCTAGGCCTTACTGAAGCATTAAGAGCTCATTTGTTTCGCGAAAAGCATTTTTTCTCCTACAAATATAATTTCTGAAAAACAGATTACTAGAAAGAGAATGCCTTGAAAAATACTTTTGGCATGTTTGGTTGACCATGAAAAAGTAACAGATTTTCAGAATGCTTATGTTTGGTTGTCCATCTACTTTTCTAAAAAAAATATGTATAATTCCTATTATACCCTTAATTAAAATTAAATTTTTAATGCCTCTTTAATGCTTAAGGATCTTTTTGGGAAAAAGATAAAAATGAAGTGATTTCCGGCTCATGGCAAAGTAACTTTTTCATGTTTCTCATGGAAAAAACTTTTCCATAAAATATGGAAATCATATTTTCATGAGAATACAATTTTTACGTCTTTTTTTTTTGAAAACTCCAACCAAATAAGAGATATTTTATTACTTTTTTGTTGACCACATTTTTTCTCTTTCTTTTTTCGCAAACCAAATGAGCCCTAAGAAAGCCGACCTATATTATTATCCAGGTTTAGCACAAGGGATTTGAAAAATGGTATATTTGACGGTCGCATTCATGCGTGCTTCCACCATGTTTCCGCCTACGTAGAGGAACTAGACACGAGTTTTTTATTTTTTTATCAGGACGCAGGAGAACTAGGTAGGTGTCGGTTGTGGGTGAAGATTTGTCAAACAATCTAGAGCTGCTCGAGGGTTATTTTTTTTTAAAAAAAAATTCTTAATTGAATAGATTCTATTTTGCCATGCCAACGAGTGATGTCATGATCTGGATTGAAGGCACGGCCATTAAAGCGGCCATGCAATTAATAATAGAAAAAGATGAATTGACGTGGTGTCACCTTTTCTTCCCCTGCAACAACTGTCTTCCACCTGTGTGGGATATCACATGGACGTGAAAGCTAAGCATCCAAATAAACTTTTGGTCCAAAGATCCATCGTATTGTACCAAGCTGAGGAGAAGCTTCGTTTAGCGATAACCTCATTGAAAATTATACGGCGCAAGGCTGGCAGGCAAGTATTTTAACTCGGTGTATGCTCAACTTCCAGCATTCATTTATATTTGAACAACTATGCTTGCTTATAGTTAAGTAGATGCAGCGTCAACTCATCACCGGAATATCGAATCATTGAGCAAAAAATGTCACACCAGTCATCAACGAGTCTTCATCGCAATCATCGATCCATAACGTCTAGGTTTGTACAAGAACCGGTCCTCCTTGTGCTCGGCACTGCATATCCACTGCTACGAAGCCCCTGTTCATGGACGAATTCATGTCGGATAGTGCATCGTGCAGATCTCAAAGCACTCCGAGCTCCGTCGTACAATCTCCTGCATAATTTCCAAAGCAATCAGTGGATGATCCAATAATGCATTCATGCAAAAAGAGACGAATCCATCTTGCCGTGCGAAAGATACACCCCCACCAAACCCCAAATATGCAATGATGGCATGGCCAAGTAGGTGCCTGTAGCTAAAAAAAAGTCCTCACAACGCCATAATAAAATCTTTGAAAAATAAGCATAAGTATCGAAGATATCAAAAAAAAAAAAAGGTCTCAAATAAGCATTAAATCTTGGAATGTTGAGCTTTCTCTTTCAGCTCTTCGATGCTATTCTTGATTGCCAGATGCTTCGAATTCCAGTACCCAGAGGAATGAATGCGCGATGAAAAGCTGACTTGCAGGGCTCGGGGACTTCAAAACCAAGGTCCTTTTTAATTGACAGACATTTGTTCTCTTTATAGGCCAGCAAATAATCAGAGGAAGGCGCTGGTTGGATAGGGGAGTTAAAAAAAAGTGCATCCCGGAGTTGCTCTGTTCTTGTGGGAGATTGCTTCGGGAAGGCTACCTTGCAGGAATTTATTGGCTTGCATAAGAGTTCCTGTCTGTTTGTTTTGTGACCTCTGCGCCCATAAGCAGAGGAAACTCTCTCCCATATTCTGTTCGAATGCCCTGGAGCATCAGGAGTTAATTTGGAGCTTGGCTTTCTTGGAGACGCACTCAGCTCCAACATTACCCTTGAGTCTTTAATTTGGGATCGCAAGGAAGCTATGTTTAGGCCTATTCGGCTGCAGCAATCCATTCTCAAATGCAATATAACTCTCTCATTCTCTCTCCCCCAGCAGGTTTTCAGGTTGGCTGAGACGCCTGCATCCCATTTCATCGTTGCCATCGCCCCGGGGGAAACTACGTGATTCATGCACCTGGAAACCCCCATCCCCAGAATTATCAAAATTAATTATGATGGCTGTGTACTTAAAAAAGGTGCTTTAGATGGATCTGCGTCATTATTCACATTGATCAAAAACAAAGTTCTTACAGCAAGCGGGCATTGCTCATCATCGATACTAGTCCCAATAGCTGAGCTTTGAGCAGCTTAGGAGGCAATGGTGTTTACCATCCATCATCTACAAGCCTCGAAAGATCGCCGCCGCAATCTTCAAATATGCTGCACTATATACTGATATCCACCCCCTGCTACTTGATATTTGCAGAATATCCAGACAGCTTGGATGGTTCCAAGCTACACACGCATCGTGAGGCCAATGCTGCCGCAGAATAAGTCACTGTTCATGAGCTTGACACCCGGTCGATTGTTTCTAGGATGCTAACTCTCCAATATCTCCGAACAATTATGGATGCTTTCATTCTCATCTGATCTAATCAATCAGTTCTACATCTCAAAAATAAATAAACAAATAGTAGTGAGATAAGTTAGGACAGGGGTGAATATGGAATTAACAGAGAAGAGAGGTTAGGAGAGCAGAGGATGGGTTACTCTTGTTCATGGATTAATAAAAACACCTGTTTGGTTGGATTTTGAAGGTTGGTGGAAGAAGTCTGGGGAAGCATGGAGAGCATAAGATAAGAGGACAAAAGAACGGGTTACTTTTATTTCACCCTCTCCAAGGTGAAATAATATTGACCTGGTTATTCAAAAAGTGGTTTTTGAGAGGCTAGCAGGATTAGCCACCTTAACCCTGAGATATCCGGCAAGTAATTACTGTTTAAGAGTCCCAATTGGACAAGGAGCAAAGAATTTCATCTCGATTGGAATATATCAGGAATGAAACATGGGATCACTGTCATCGATCAAGCACTCTATCCTTTAAAATCACAAATTATCAAATTATTCATCTAGATTTCTTTCTCATCGATGGGACTAGTGCCATCAATTAGTAAAGTCCCTGCAATGGTCATATGCATCACGCATGCCAAATTTTAGCAGCAGTAAAACAAAGAAATGCTTTATTAAAGCTGCATACAAGAAGAACTCCTGATTACATGCTTAAAAATGGTGGATGCCTTCAGACAAAACAAACACCATTGTACATTACAGTTTGAGATGCCAGGTAGATTTTAATTAAGCAGGTGAACTTTAACATGGAAAAGGACAGTGAAGTACAAAAAGAATAACTGGATTCCAAGATCACCAAAATAAGCATCATTTAGTTTCTTTTGCAGGTCCGAAAACATGGTGCTGCAAACTGATGCTAAAATAAAAATACAAACTCTAAGTTTATGAAATGACAGAGTTGTACCCAAGAATGCCGTGCTCCACACTTGCGACAGAAATACCTGAAATTAAGGATATTGTTATCACATTGTTCATTAGTACAAGAGAAAAAACAATATAAAACTTGAGAAATATGATATCGGGTTTTATTCAATATATTAGCTAAAAGCAAACAAAATAGTAACAAGGAACTCTTATAATCCATTACGCTATGATATTGTTTAGTCATTTTTTTTTAAAAAAAAAAAAATCTGATGGTTTAAGACCTAGGATGCAACCTATCACATAAACCAAATTTTCATCAAAAATCAGGATCAGACAGTCGACTCTCTCAACTCTCTCATTTGGAGCTTTGCATTTCAGGGACAATGAATAGGCTAGTGATCCCACTATAGGCATTTTATCGCCAACTACTGCTACTTCCTAGGAGACTCTTACCTCTTCAAGGCAGAAGATGCAAGATGATGTTTTATGATCAAGATGTGGACCATGTAAACTGAAACTGCCAACACACTATCACAGCGGATCCATTGCATCATTATCAACCCTTGCTTATGAATGCACACTAATGATCATGCTATCAATCAATATAAGGACAAAATATGAGAGTTTTGATCATCCTTCCATATAAAGTGAGTAAGGGTTTGGATGGAAGCACGGTTGTTGCCAGAAAGAAGTACCATATTATCTCCACAAGCATCCAAAGGCAAAAATATGAGACATTGTAAATAGTAAGGTACAGCCCTTCAACAAAAAGCCCAAACAGAGTTTGACCTTAGTAGCCAAATCTTCTGTACTGCATGCTGATCCTGCATCGAAAGCAAGTACATATTCTGATTTACTATGAACCATTATAATACAAACACACACACACATACATATAGCTACATACCTATGCATGCATGCATGCACACATGTATCTATGTATATACACATTCTCTGTAATCGGTTCACTCACTCAAATGTTAAGCACGAGATGATAACCTTTATGTATAGAATGTTTGAGACTGTGCCACTTTTTTCGAGCTGAGGTCCACGAGCTAAAAACATCCGCAAAAAAGCCAATGTTAGAAGGCCTTTATCTGCTGTTCTCATACCACTAGTGATGGGCATCGGGCCGTGCCGGGCCGGCCCGGCCCAGGCCCACTGGGCCACGGACTAAACGGGCCGTGCCTGGCCCGGCCCGCTTCGTTAGCGAAAAACCGAAGCCCGGCCCGGCCTCAGGCCCGTGGATTGGCGAGTCGGGCTCGGCACGGCACGCCAACGAGACGGGCCGTGCCAGGCACGGCCCGTCTCGGGCGCAAACGGGCCGTGCCGTCTGGAAGGAGGGGAGAAAATAGCCGTTTCCAACGGCTATTTTTGGTTTTTTCCCAAAATACCCCTCCCAACAGTCCAAAAACAGCTAATTTGAGGGGTATTTTGGGAAAAAAAATTTTGGAGTCCTATAAATACCCCTTTCCTCCCTCATTCTCACCACACCAAACCAACTATTCTCTCCTTCTCTACTACTACTATTTTTCTCTTCTAAAGTGCTCTTCTAGCAATTTAATTTTTAGTTTGCATTTAGCAAGTGTTCAAGTGCTACACAAAAGGAGGTTCCTGTTGAGAAGAGAAGGTCACTCCTGTTGAGAGCACAAGAGGAAGCTCAGAATCTCGGCTCTACCTCTGCCCTCTGACCCTCTACTCAATTCCTCCTTGTGGTTAGTTTTTATTTTTTGCATTCATCAATTTAGATATGTCATCTTTTGAGGAAAGTCATTTTGGCATTCCTCCTGTTTCTGAGGGAGAAAAAACTAATCCCCAACCCCATGTTCCTAGTTCCTCTAGAACTAGTGAACCGAGTGGAGATCAAACCTCTTCTCGTAAGAGGACTAGTGCTGTATGGAATGAATTTGATAGAATTATGGTTGATGGAGTCTGGAAAGCAAAATGTAAAAAATGTGCCAAACTTTATAGTTGTAGTAGTAGTGGGGGAACAGGCCATTTAAAAAGACATCAAGAGAGTCATAGGATGCATGATTCTCATGCTCAAACTCAAAGTACCCTTAATATACAAGGGGGATCACTTGTAGGTAATTTTGCATATAATCAAGAAAATCAAAGAAAAGCACTTATAAAATGGATAGTTAAGGATGAATTACCTTTTAGTTTATGTGAATCTTTTAATTTTGAAGAATATGTTCAATTAAACCTACAACCTGCTTACAAAAGAACTAGTAGGCGTACATTTAGAAGAGTAGCTATGACTAACTTTTTAGCAATGAGACAAAGTTTAATTGAAACACTCTCTACTTTAAATGTAAAAATTTCATTAACTTCTGATATTTGGTCAGCATCTGTAGGTAGTAATTGTTTTATTACCATTACTGCTCATTATATTGATAATGATTGGCAATTAAATAAACGTATTCTTGCTTTTCGTGCTTTTGTTTTTCCACATTCTGGGCAACAAATTTCAAATGTCATTTATCAAACTGCATGTTCATATAATATTAATGATAAAATTATGTCTATTTACTTTTGATAATGCATCTAATAATAATTCTGCTGTTACATTATTAAAGGACTCATTGCATCCCATGTTAAATGAAAATTTATTGCATATTAGATGTGCATGTCATATCTTAAATCTTTCTGTTCAAGCTGGCATGGGCATGATTCAAGATATGATTTCAAAAATTAGAAATGCAGTTTTTTTTATTCATGCTTCAAGATCAAGACTTCAAGAATTTAAGGAACTATGTATAAATCATGGTAAACGTTTTAAAAAATTTAAACTTGATGTAATTACTCGTTGGAACTCAACATATAGCATGATACATGATGCATACCCATATAAAAACTTATTAAGTGCATATATTAATGATCGTGGATTAGGCTTTACATTGACTAAAACTGATTGGAATAAAGAAAAAATTTTGGAAGATTTTTTGCTTAGTTTTTATAATGCTACTAATGTTCTTTCTGGTATTTATTATCCAACTTCATGTTCATTTTTACAACAAGCATATATAATTAGTCAAAAATTTGCAGAACATAGATATGATGATGTTTTAATGCCTATTATTGAACAAATGGAATCTAAATGGAATGAGTATTGGGACAAGTATGTCCTATGCATAACTTAGCTGCTGTATTTGATCCAAGAGTTAAATTGAATGGCGTGCTAATTTTACTTGATGCATACTGTGAAAATATGATTCAAGATCCTGAACCTGCTAAAATTGAGGTAAAACAACTTCTTTATGATATTTATGCTATATATGATGAAAAAATTCGTGGATCTAGATTCTCCGTACAAAGCTCTATTTCTTCTTCTAGTAGTTCTCGTTCGTCATCTATTTTTTCATTCATTGCACAGAGAAAACACACACATGCTTCAAGTTCATCTTCATCTTCTTCATCTTTAAGTAGTGAACTAGAATTTTATTTACAAAATGATCTTCAGTCTGCATATGATGAAAATCAAATAAAGAGTCTAGATGTATTATCTTGGTGGAAGAGTGTTAAAAATCAATATCCTGTTATGTCTGCAATTGCACACGATATTTTAGCTGTGCCGATGTCCACAGTAGCATCGGAATCCGCTTTTAGTGCAGGTCGGCGTGTTCTTGACGAAAAGAGAAGTAGGATGACTGGCGAAACGGTTGAGATGCTTCTCTGCTTCAAAGATTTGTTGGATGCTTAGGCGAGACTTCAAGATAAAGGTGGACATAATACAACATCCTCTGATGATGATGATACAAACACTACTGAATAGTGAATACTGAATCACTGATGATTAGTAAGATTTCTTAATTTTTTATAATTGTACATTTTTATTTTTTTAATTGTTAAAGTGAGTCATCTCTATTTTTTCTCCTTTCTTATTGTATTCTGGAGGTCAGACCAAGGTCCAAAGTCCAAACCTCCCTTCATGTACCATTTTGATTTAAATTAATAAACGGTAGGGGTCTATGCCAAACCCCCCACCATTAAGGTGGCTTTATATTAATAAATCCTTAGTTTTCAATATTTATTAGTTTATTAAAAAAAATTATTTCCATTTATTTTAAGGGAGACGGGCCGTGCCTGGCCCGGCCCAGGCCCGGTTCAAGCCCTTATGGGCCGTTCCGGGCCCAGGCCCTTATGGGCCGTGCCGGGCTGGCCCGCGGGCCGTGCCAGCCCAGGCCCTAATGGGCCGTGCCGGGCTCGGCCCGCGGGCCAGAAAATGGCAACCCAGCACGGCCCCCTTTAATGGGCCGTGCCAGGCACGGCCCGGTACTGTAGCACGCGGGCCGTGCCAGGCACGACCCGCTTCGTGCCGGGCCGTGCCGGGCCATGGGCGGCCCGGCCCAGTGCCCAACTCTACATACCACAAATAAAAAAGAAACAAATATATTAAAAACATCCAAATAAAACTAGGACACTGTTAAAAAATCAAACTTGGGAGCTAGAAAAGTTCCAAGAATACCTCCGCAAAGAATGACAGGACACCTAGCACAATCATTATAAGCAAAGTGAAAGGATTAGGTAGTACAAATTCCTGTAAAGGGAGTGACTTTCATTAGGCAGAAGATAAACAATCAAAGATATCAAAGTTTTTAACAATAAAAACACTTTTTCTGATTAAATTTGATAAGCTTATGGCTTTAAGTTTTACTTGTTTATGCAGTAGAATAGAGAACATAAACAACAAAGTATTATGTTTTTCTAATAGTTAGTTTTTCTCACCTATGGCTGTAGGCAAATTGGTACATTTCACAACAGTAGTACGAACTATGAAGCAATGTAGTTCCAAGTTTTATTGATTCCTCTCTGACATGAACTGTGAAGCAAATGCATGCTTTTAAGCAAAGTCTTATGGTCCAGCAACTATTTGCAACCAGACAGTTCCAACGGCTTGGTAACATGCACATCATTTTATACACAAATATGGCAAAACGACAGCAAAATATCGAGACATACAAGAATTAACAACATTCCCTTGCAACCTTACCTCCGAAATCTAAAAAAGCCAATTTCTCATGTAAAATGATCTTTGCTCCAATTGAGGCTACAATCGGGGTTGCAAAGTTCAATAAAACTGCATAGGATAGAGGCAGATTTTGAACACTGAAATAGAAAAAAGCTGAAGCTCTGTCATTTAACACTTACCAAGTACTTCAAGGCCAAAGGGTTAAGGGGCTTCCGCACAAGAAGTGCTCAGGTACTTTTCCGGGAACAGAGAAAATGACTAATATAAAAAATTAAGGTGCATACCTATGTGATAAACTAATTGATCAATAAAAATGAAGCTTAAAGGTTATGCACAAGATTAAACACAGATTATTATTAAATCCCATGAACAAGATGTTAAACATTTTTGCAGGTTTATTGAAATAGTGTCCAAGAATCTACCATTCATCTGACTACTGCTTGCTTTCAAATTTCAATCTCATTGAATCTGTAAATGTCACGCATACATAAATCCAAACTAAATGGATGGGTAGGTTTTGCAGGTTATATATCCAGCAGTAGCCTTACATTCAACTAGAGCTGTGAAGCATGCATCCATTTGTCTCCATATCTCCACCTTTTGCTCTTATATATCCAGTCGTAGCCTGAACTTAATCCAACAGCCATCAAACATTCTTATTCATAGAGCAATATGCGAATAATCTCTCTCTCTCTCTCTCTCTCTCTCTCTCTCTCTCTCTCTCTCTCTCTCTCTCTCTCTCTCTGTGGTTTCTTGTCTGACTCACTCTACGTGCATCACACAGGCCAGAGTTCTAATCAAACAAAACCAAAACATAATTTTCCAACAGGTGAGTGCATAAAAAACTAAAACAAGAGAATGGCATTTTCCCTCCACCAAACGAACATAGAATGCCACCATACTGAGCATGGGCATGCAGAAAGAACTAGTAAGAAGATCCAATAAAGCTAATCCAGTACACCAATTAAGAATAGTAAAGAAGCTTGGTGAATATCCTTATTTGCAAGCTCGTGGTTCATGAACTAGCATCTTATACAAAACGTATGTGCCCTTTTGACACTTTTCATGTACTGCATGCTATCCATGGATCTCCGACAAAAGAATGCACAATGATAAACAAAAAATTTTAGAAATGTCTAAAGCAGAGCGAACAGATGGCTTGTGTCTCTGTAGTACTGGATATGAAACTAGAAAGAGTCTCGTATAAGTCTTTAAATTTCTGCAACCTATGGTTTTTAAAAAGCATATACAATGGAAAAATGGGACATGAGCTTGCAGCCTGGATAGATGAATGATCAAGGTCCTCAAAATAGGAGTCCTTTCACTTATGTGAGTCTTTCTCAAGCCATACCTGAATCTTGGATACAGCCCTGAGCATATTATTGCGACAGTTCAGACTGGTCATACATTATTTAAATGTATTTTAATAATGAGACTTTTCTCAGTTATCACTTTTAATATTCTTTTGTCATGTCTTGGTAGTGACGGAAAGAAGTAGGCTGATTAAGTGAACTATCATTACTGGACCTTAATTTTATGTGCATTAGCTAACTTAGTGACTGGAAAAGATGGTTCGGTGGACAAAAGATGATTTCCCTCCAGAGGTTATTATATTTCTCCCTTGAGAAGAACTAGTAGCAAACAGAAGTAGCTAATAGAGCTACTGACCTGTAATTAAAAGAGAAGGTACTAGGCTATTGTCAGTCTCTAGGTACACCAAGCTGATAATCACTATTTTTAACAGATGATGCCTGCTTGTCCATGAGATTTTCCATGAAGATTCTGACATGAGCCTTCTGTGTGCTCCAGCATGCCATAATGACAGTGACATCCTCCATCACATTGCCCAAAGGATGTCACAGTAGATTTGTCTCCTCTAGGTGCATTTGATTATATGCATAAAGATGCATGGGGAGATGAAAATTTACAATTTACTGAGTGGTAATAACAGTGTAGCTCGAAAAGCATTCCTGAACTTGTATTTTCAGTTCAATCTAGTGAAAAATTTGCTACCTGAAATTCTCTTACTATTTGCTGCTCATCAAGGTCCTTAAAGAGAGGCTGATTAACATTCGACACCTTGTACATGTTTCTCAGTATGTTAATATTGTTCACTGAGATTTTTATTACCTTGAGCATTCCATATACTGTTCAATAGCCACACCATGACTTGAATAGATATCTTGATTCTTTTCAGCGCACCTGTTCTCATCCAGACATGGTGCATCCTCCATCAAATATTTTTCAAGTTCCCTTCATAACCAAGAAGACCTTAACACTTACAGCGACTGAAGACAGTTTGATCCAGTTAAATTAAAAGATCTCCTTTGGTTAGATTACATCAGCTACTGAAAGAACAAAACACCTTCCATTATTTTCTCTCTCAAATCTGCTAGATTATTGTCTAACACTACAGATAACATCAAATTTTTTTATCTGCCAGAGAGAATGATAAACTATAGAACTTCGACTAATGTTTTATCCAAGTTAACAAAAATCATGTCCTTGTTATCATTTTCCTAAAATTGTTTCTTATTGGTACAAAGCCAGACTCTTAAGGATCATTTCATCCATCATTCTATAGGAGATGATTAGTTATAAATTTTTAGCTTTAATTCCATAAAAATTATTGTCATTTTATGTCATGCTCTTCAATTTCATAAACAGCCTTATTTATTATGACTCCAACCAACTTGCAACCCATTTCATCCAAAATCTCACGAAATTAACCTAGTCTCTCCCAAGTTATAGCATGACATTTTATGATTTTTTAGCTTTAATTCCGTAAAAATTATTGTCATTTTATGTCATGCTCTTCAATTTCATAAACAGCCTTATTTATTACGACTCCAACCAACTGGCAACCCATTTCATCCAAAATCTCACGAAATTAACCTAGTCTCTCAACTAGTAAATCAGAAGATCCACCCTCTTTCATCCATTTTCGAAGTCATTTGTAGTATGTTATCTACAAAACAATTGGGTATTTGCATGTTATTCCTGTTCCATTAGACAGACTGCTCTATTGAACTCCTTACATCAGTGTTTGCTAGATAATCTCCAGTATTGTTTTGAATCAAGATCAATGTTGAGAGTTAGCTTACAGTACTCTGCATGCTATAGCATGTTAAGAATATCCAAGTGCTGATCTTTTTCCAAAAATGACACAATGTATCAGTTATTCCAGTTTATTCAAATTAAAAAAAGACAAACAAGAATATTATATAAGAAAAAGAAAAAGAAAAGACACTAATCTTATATCCTTTTGGGGGTTACAAAACTATATTTTTTTATAAAAAAATGGCCACTCACACAAGAGATATAAAGAATATAGTATAAGATTCTTGTCAAAAGAACAAAATAAAAGACCATGATGATTTACAAAGTGCATTTGTTCTACTTAATAAATGAAGAATACAAATAACTGTAGATTAATATCTTCAACAAGAAAAGTCACATAAATTCACCTGATGTGGACTGCACGATCAATTAGTACAAGGTATAACCTATCAAGGACTATAGCAAGCAATGAATACCAATAAAAAATAAGATAAAAAGTTGACACGTGAAGGAAATGTAACAAATATATGGCATCAAAAGGGAGGGTCTATATAAAAGTGAAAACTAGAAAATGCCACTGACCTATAGATGAGGCTCAGCAATGAGGTAAACATCTCGATAGTAGTATATTCGTTAAATTTGTTGGTACAGAGAATGGCTGCCCGGTCCTTCTCAACCAGATAAGTGATAATATTAAAAGAATGGCACATCTTGTAATTACAGTTTCGAATAATGGAACTGATCGGACTGCCCATGATAGCCTGGATACAAAATTTGAATACTTCATCATGTTGTATCATGTCAAATACGAGCAAATGTTCACACTAGAAGTGCTTGTGTTATAAAACAATATCATCCCACATAACTGCTAGCATGATACAGAGGGTGAGTAATTATAAGCATATTAAACCCATATTGCAGTGTTGCACTTCAGTAATACAGCTTGTCACATAGACAGGCTACAGGTAATACAATAAAACCAATTGGAAGCTGATTGGTTCTGTGGTTCAACTATTATTCTTCTTTACCAGACTTCCTAAATATTGTTTGAGCTTCTTCTCTTTGTTCTAGTCCATCAACTCCACAATGCTAAATCATAGAAGTTTCTGTGCTAGACCACTTTAGAAAGTATAGTGCAAATATTCAGACTTTGCTATTGTATGTAAGCATACTAATTGCATGCCTTTCATTGTATTGTGTAATTTTTGGTAGGATGGTTTTAAAGCCGAGTTTTGACAAGATGCAATACAGTATATCACAGTTTATAGTACTGTTTACCATGTAAATGTGTAGGACCAGGACATTGCATGCACTGTGTCATCTCGTTATTGGCATTCAGCGGCACAAAAAAGATAGCAAGTATGTTTGAAAAAAAAAAATCCACAAATCCCAAGAAAAAATACAACAACTTGTTCTTTCATTTTTTTTTTTAAAAGACCCATTAGAATAGTTTTATGGCAGTCTTGATCAAGCGCAAAGATACTACATTCAGGTGGGGAGCCACTTTCACATGCTCTCAGAGGTACATGTTACTCTTATTTATTTTTATGAGAGAAAGTTTTCCTAATTCGGTGGGTAATTTTTTGATGTTCAATAACCTTCTTTTCATATTTTTTTCCAAATTCAATTGTTATACATGCCAATGAACAGGAGCGTATTAAGATAGTTTAGATTGCTCTTGAATCAAGAAAGTTTTGCACTCAGTTATGTGCTGGGACAAGTTTGTCCTTTCTAGGGTTTCCACGTTTAAACTCCTACTTGTTCTGGCTTAACCTTTGGCACAACAAACTGAAGTCATGGATCACTACAAGATTATGTTGTAAACCAGCCACAACATCCATTGAGTCAAACTCCTTCGTGTATTGAATTGATTTCTTGATCTTTTTCTTTTTCTAAATTATAAATACCTCATTCACTTTCTTCGGAAATTATTATTCTGAGGTACCAAGAACCAGCAGCATCATTTTTTTTTTGGTGAAAAGAACAGCATCATTTATTTCACGCATTATTCGGTGAGTAAAAACTAAGGGATCAATCCAAGAATTGAAGAAAATGGAGGTTATAAATTAATAGCTCGGGGCTAAACCTCCGGGGGTCGCTTCTTGGAATAGGGAACGGAGAAGACGGTCATCTTGGTGGGCTTGTCCGCAGCCTCCGCCACAAGAAGAGGGCAGACATTATCGGCGACCTCCTCCCAGTTGCTCGCTTCGACCACATGAAACGCCGCCGTCGCCGGCGTCGTCCAGAGCCATCTCGGCGAACCCCAACCCGCCTTCCGCCTCCGCCCCTCTCTCCCACCGACTTGTAGAATTTAAATATTATTATTGTGAAGCAGAGCCCAAAATAACCGTTGACTAGTAGAGCTGATCATGGGCCATCAGGCCCGCCCGGCCCGAAATTTGGCAGCCTTGAGCACAAAGATACGCCACTGTGCCGTGCCTGGGCCAAAAAACCAGGTATTGACCTTCTAGGATTGGGCCAGGCCTAGACTAAACATAGAGACCTAATATCCGGGCTGAGCCAGGCTTGGGCATAAACATTGGGTCTAGTTTGTACTATAGGGCCCGGCCCGAGCCGTTGAGGGGATTGGGTGGTGGTATCTCACCGTGGTTTTGTCTAGCGGCATTGATAGGAGGCCCATGGGCATGTTATAGTTATACTTGCTCGAAAATTTTACAGCATAGTCGGCACTATTTCTCATCTGCACAAATATAGATATAATATGAATATCGATAAACACTATCCAATTTATATCCGAAAATCTGGTTGTATATACAATCCTATTTTTTCTTATATATATTTTATAAATTTTAAAAGAAAATGAATAATATCATTAAAATATTTTGAATTAATAAATGATTTATAAAGTTTGACTATCTAATATGTATTCATAGTTATATATGTACTATTAATATCCAACTTATATATCTATTTAAAACAAATACGTATATAAATTTTATCATCCCAATAACATTCATGTTTGTATGCATGCTTGTCGAATAAAAACATGGATAGATATGAATATATTGATATCTAATCCATAGCTAACCCACTGTCAATCCTAATGATACAACTCTTCATGACAATACAATTCCTAAATGACATTGTGAGTTAGTACCAATTACCGAAGTTTATATTATACCTTTACCCAATTTTCAGTCGGGTTACCTCCCACCCTAATTCTTACATATATATATATATATATATATATATATATATATATATATATATATATATATATATATATATATATTATAAAAATGTTGGAGGTATCTTTACATCCATCAAATTTGCCCATAAGTGGAACCCACTATATTCAACAAAAAAAAACTTTAATATATAGCAATGATTAATATGGATAGCTTTGGAAATAAACATATGCACGCAACTAATTTTAATACTCTCTCTATCACTTATCTCATAGAATCTTTCTAATATCATAAATTCTTCTATATCCTAAATAATTTTCTTTGACAAACTTAATTTCTTTTTCTCTATCCCCATTCTCAACAAACTTATCCACCTCTAATGTCGATCTTTTTTTTTATTTTATTATTATTAATTTAATATTTATTTATTTATTAATCTTTTTTTACCAAACACCTTGTGCATTTTTATGCCCCTGTGTGTGTGTATATATATCTGTGTGTGCGCGCGCGGAGAAAGAGTTGGATTATGCTCAATTTTGGAAGGAGAGAGTATCAACTTCTCTAGATTTTGAAACCAATAATAAAATATGTAAATTAAAAATCTACATTATTAATCATAATTTATGCTATTAAAAATATATAGATGCAAAAAATTATACATTTGAATGTCCCTAACTTACGCATCAAATTACAACATTTTATTATAATATAAATCTAAAAATATATTAATTTTCAGCCTAAACATATTTTAATATATTTTTATTATTATAAATAAAATATAATATCAATTTAAATGCTTTATTATTTATTTAAGCATAATAGTACATAGAAACTATCCTTGTGAAGACTCGATGTCATAAAAATATATGTTTTTTTTTTCCTACACAGTTTTAGTTGCACAGATGTTGAACTTCAATTTATATATTTTATTATTAATTTTAAAATTAAATGAAATACATTTTCATAGAAAAAAATATAGTTTTTCTCTTCCATTGGCCAAAGCATGCATGCATAATATATTATATTATATGCGGGAATGACGTTAGGTGTTCGGCTGCGAGACTCGCCCTGTACACGAATCCCAACACAATCCTGGAATTTAGCAGGCTGCGAGAACTGCGCCGTGGCAAATCTCATGATTTTTGTCCGGGGGTCAAGGACATCCCCGACAAACCATTAACGCCCGAGATTGAGTGATTGACCGCTGAGAAGGACAGACCTAAGAACACCACGTTAAATCACTAGACCCCCCCAAAAAAATGCACTCCACCAACACCACCGACCTTCCTCTGATGGTTACTTCGCTGTAGCTCCGGTGGTCCAAACAACCATAGTACCTGTCGGCCCCGCTAATTCCTTCCCGTTCTACCTACGTTGCGTAGTTCCAGTCAAGGAGGAGGGTCAAGTTATCAAGATTTAATTTGAAAAAGTACTTATTTGGATGGATAGGGGTGCCTCAGCTAATGGAAGGCTACCCTCTTATCTTATCATCTTGTGCTCTAAAACGTAAATCATGCGGGGTAAGAAGAGACGCAAGTGTGTTATTGAAAGGAAATAAAGGTTAAAGCCGCGTGGAAAAGGTTGTTCCATGCCCTGCGGGTGCTGGAGGATGGCGTTGAGGAGGATTTGATACGGTGATCGCATGGATCTAGGGTCAAGAACATGCCACTAAAAAAAACCGATGACTTATGATATTTATAGATTTTAAAAAAAGTACAAATTCTACCAAGTCACACATGTATATAGGAAGGCGAACGATGTCACCAATTGGATTGTCTTTTTTATGGCTTACCACTCGGATGGCTTTATCTAGATGGACCATGCATCATTGCCAGAAGATTTATATAATATTGTGTTTTTTAATTTTGTTGGTCCCATTCACACTCAACAGGTATGAACTGCAGTTTAAAATAAAAAAAAAACTTAGGGCTCGTTTGGTTCGCGGAAAAAGAAGGAAGAAAAGTATGGTCAACGGAAAAGTAATGAGATACCTCATATTTGGTTGGAGATTTCAAATGAGAGAGGCAGAAAAGTTGTATTTTTATGGAAATATGATTCCCACGTTTCATGAGAAAGTCTTTTTATAAGAAATATGGAAAAGTAACTTTTCCGTGAACTGGGAATCACTCCATTTTTATTTTTTTTCCTCCAAAAAAGTCCTTCAGCATTAAAGAGACATTAAAAACCTCATTTTTATTAAGAATATAATAGGAATTAATATAACTTTTTCACAAAAGTTGATGGTCAACCCAACATAAGTACTCTGAAAATTTGTCACTTTCTCATTATCAACTATACATGCCAAAAGTATTTTTTCAGATATTTTTTTTAAAAAAATATGTTTCTTAGAAATTATATTTTTATAAAAAAATACTTTCTACGAATCAAATGAGTTCTTAGGTGTTTGCTGCATGAAAAAAAAAAAATTACCGTGCAGGTGTTTTAATTTGCACACTATAACGTTCGGAAATTGTGCGCCCTCAGGAGAGGCAACACCGCGCAGGTAAAAAGGCCGGTTGGCCATTAAAAGTGTCAAAAGGTTTCAATCACGGATGAGAAATGTCGCCTTGTTTTTTTATAATATATAAATCGGATTTACTTTACCTATAAAAAAAAAAAGATTTCAGTAACGCCAATGGCCCCCTCCTGAACCATTACCTATTGTTATTAAGTATTAACGGTCAGTTGCTGGTGACCGTTATAACAATGACATCGACGGGGAAGCCCCGGTCACATGAACTCGGCAACGATATTGGCGACAATGAGCCCCAGGGCCGCCGTCGATGGAGGAGGCGGAGATGAACAAACTGGTATCGGCGGCGACGAAGGCATCGATGGTTCCGCCGACGGAGAGGAAGACGACATCGACATAGGCACCATCGAAAGGATGTTGAGAATGTCAAATCAATGAAGTGGGTCGCCGTCGACGGCGGTGGATGGAGGTGAGAGAGGAATAACCTGAGTTAGAGTGTGGACCAAGAAAGGGAGTTGCACGAAGCATTCATATTTAAAGATGCCCTTTCTTTTTAATTTTAATTTATGTACCTGCCACTCGATACTTTCCCTTCAGAACCGGCTACAGCCAGCCCGTCCTTAACACGGTCATTCCCATCGTCCATAAACAAATGAACGGTCAGTATTAACCGGAAAAAGGGATGGTACGGATTTCGTGGGAGTACCTTAGCAAAGTCCTTGTCGTCCGACCTTTGATTTTTCTAAGTATGTGTTTGTTTTGATGGGGAAGTAATGACCGGGTAATGGCCGTTAAACAAAGTACCAATTGACTAATTGTAGCTATACCTGATCGGCAGTTATAACGGCAGTTGCAGCGTGGCGGCCATTGCTAGGTTGCAGCTGCGGGTTATTCCGGGCCCTGTAATTCTGTTGGAAATGGTCTCATGCAGGGTTTTTTTTAATATTTTTTTTAATATTTTTATGGTTGTTAACTTGTTATGCTTCCGGATGATAAAAAAATCTATTTATTCTATTAAAAAGGTATAGAATCTGCTCTTCCATCCCTCTCATGCACATACGGTGTATAAGTTACCGTTGCATCAAAAAAAAAAAAAAAAAAAGCTATTTGTTGCAGTGGAGCAGAGGAAAGACTATGGTCAATTACTTTTATTAATCTAAAATCTAATTGCAAAAATTTTTTTGTATGAATGTTCTTCTAAAAATTCAAATTTGCTTGAATACCTTCTTAAAATTTATATTTATTTATGTATCCTCATAAAACATCGTTTTTATACAAATGCCCATAATATAACGATTCTTCTAATACCATCAATAAGAACCATATTTATTTTAATTAAAAATAAAATAAAATTTTGAAATTATTTTTTTGTCCTCTATCGCGATCGTCTTTTTTTTTTTGCACAACTATCCATTAAGGATAATTCAATTATTTTAATTTGACACCGTTAATTTTTTAACGACGTTAGATGGTGCGGATACATATATAAAAAAGATATAATAGTAAAATAAGTATTTTATGAGGGTATATATGTAAATATAAATTTAAGAGAATATTCATGTAAAATTTGATATTTAGAAAAATATTCATGTAAAAAATTTAATTGGAAATGGTTTCTACTGTAACCTTGGACAAGCTCCTTAATTTTATCCTCCATTGCTCTCCAAGGTGGAAGGGAAAAAAGCTGGTTCGATGGAGCCTAGAGAGGAAAAGCTGAAAAAGATGATGGAAGAATTAGATGCTTCCAAACATCCCTTCCACCCCATCAATTGTTCTTTTCTTGCAAGTGAGACTCTTCGTGGAATTTCGCGGCAATGCTCTCGAGAATCCACCAATATACGTGGGTGCGGAACCCAAAGTGAATCGCACGTGCGCAGCGCGCTCCAAACTCGCACGTCTTAAATCGGCCAAAATGCCCTTCCGATCCAAAAAGCCTTTGCATCCCTCTTATCTTTTTTTATAGAACAGCTGTTCCAGTGGAGCAATGGAAGTTACCTTGTGACGATGCCCAATGTGGCATATACGAGCCATTATTTGAGAGTTTTCATTACTTAGAAAATGCAGTGTTATTTCTTGTTGTTAAAAAATGGTAATCTTGTGTCATGTATGAGTGGATATTACCAACACGCCCATCCAAAGATAATAGAATATTAACCTACAATGATTTTATGAAATAATATATAGCATTATTTCAATGGTTAAATGGTTGCCATTACAAAAATTCTTTTGATAGGGAATTGTAGATGATTATATATTAGCTTTAGTCCTACATAGAATAATTAGTGGAAAGTATATAAATCAATGTAGATGATTGGACCCCAAATTTAATCGCTTGAAGTTTTAAATTGAATTGGGTCCCGACGTGTATACAAAGCCTTCTTTTGGTTAGACTTAAACTCTCTATTTCATTCAAACAAAGTTAAATTAGATTCAATTTGTATATAAAAATTTTAAATTTATAAATAGGAGATTAAAACAAGTTTTTAATCCAAAACTTTTGATCGATTTTCGATATCCTACGCTCTTCTTCTTAAATCCATATAGAATCTTTTGATTGACACCCTTTTATTGCTTTTAGCTTTATTGGAAACACCATTTGAATTTATTACCAAAAAATTTAGGATATATATCTCATTGAAATATTATTTTAAAAATATAAATAGGAGATTATGACCATCTATTGTTATTTTTAAGCTGTAGATGGTAATGTGCCAGTTGTATTTATTTTCATATGTATGACACGTGACTTGCACTAATAATAACAAAAAATAAAAATTATGTCCAATTCATTTAGACATGGAAGTTCAAACTTTTTCTAAGGACCTATTTTTTGGATAATAAAAAATTTAGCCGAATATATACAATTTTCGAGGTTAGTATTTTTTAAACAATATTTAGATAAAAAATAATTTATCTATATTTTTTTTTATATATTGAAAAATGACTCTGAAATCTATTATCCATGTTCTTTTGTATTACTATATTTTGGATAAGTTGCTAAGATCTATTCATATTTTTCATATCTTTTATTGTATAAATATTATCGTATATGATAATATAATATAACATAATAGAATATAACATATTATTATAAAAATATGTTCTATTATGATAATAACATATTATATGATAATAATATTATATTATGTTATTTTAGATTATATTATATGTTATATTATATCATATCATATTATATATAGTATAATATATAATACAATATAGATTATATATATTATTATATTATAATATATTATAATATAGTATATATAATAGAATATAATATACATATTATAATATAATACATATTATTATTATATATTATTTGATAATATAATAATGTAAAATATAATTATTATATTATTATAGAGTTGGGGGTATTTTAGGAATAAAATAAAAAATATTTTTTGGGCTAACCAAAAATGACCCTTTTTTTGATGTAAAGCAAGATTTAGACCGCCTTGATTTTATTGATAAGTTGTTGGGAAAATCACTTATCCACCTTCTGTGTGGATAAAACTGTTTATCCATTTTATGAGTAAATACTATATGTGGAAAGTTAACTTATCCATCTAGAGAAGTATAAAAACATATGTAAATCTTATTTTGTTGGAACAAAAGCACCCCCAAGTAGACTAACAGCCAATCAAAGCCAAATACTTCAAAAGGTGAGTTTGAAGCACCAAAGAACAGATAGAAAGCTGTAAAAGAGAAATGAATGCATATAATTTGCTAAACAAGAGCCAAGCAAGTTAATAATTATCTCTTGATAAGTTATAATTTTTTGGTTCTAGGATGAATCTGATAGTTTTCAAATTGAATTTGGCACCTGAATGAAAGCCGATACGTATCACACATAACATGCAATGCATTCAACAGGATCTATCTATCTATTTCCACTATAGGCAAAATAAAAAGGCAATGGTCACGTATATTATGTTTTTTCCTTTTTAAAAAAAGTACTACTATACGTTCCAACGGTGTTACCTGCAACCTGAGATTGGACCAATGTGGCAGAGAAAGGAAAATTTAAATTAAAGGAAAGAAAATACTTGTCTCTCTCTCAGTTACGGCGGTGGGTGGCGAAGGCAGCTAACGCGAGCAATCCACGTTAAATGCAATTTATAACCCCCTCCCCATCGCAATAATGTTACCCGCAAAACCACTGCGGATGAGGAAAGTGAACGCGAAGGGGGAAAGTTGCGATAGTGGGACGAGTTATACGGCGGTGGGACCGCGTGGCGGTTTCGATATTTAAGGGAGCAGGCCAAGGGCAGTTCCGTCACCCAGTCCGTTTCAATTAAAATTTCCAGAAAAGCGGCGTCTTCCACTGGGGGCTTCACTGAGGGCCTTCTCTCCACCCCTGCTGCACTCTCGCGTGGCCGCTCTCTCTCTCTATCCCCTCCTTCCTCCCTTTTCTTCACTCTCTTTGGCCATCCTCTTTTTCTCTTCTGTCACCGTCCAACCCCCTTCCTCTCTCTCGCTGTGTCTCCCGTTTATTTTGTTGCGGTGGTGGTGGTGGTGGCGGCGGCGGCGGCGGTGGTGGTGCTGGAGTAATGGCGGACATTAGCCATCCACCAATGGAGCAGCTCCAAGACCTGGAGTACTGCATAGACTCCAACCCTCCATGGAGTAAGAGTCCTGCATGATCTCTCCTTTTTCACTTCGTACTTCCATTCTTTTGAAGCATCATTTTGGTTTTGATGTATAAATGATTGGGAAATAAGAATGCTTCTATAGGACTCGAGGTTGTTGTGTATTGAGTTGCTTTTTATTTTATAAATTTGAGCCCTAACTCACAAGAAAAAGAAAAAGAAAGGTCTACTCTCTCTCTCTCTCTCTCTCTCTCTCTCTCTCTCTCTCTTAGGTTGACGCTTGAAAATTATTTTGTTTTTTTTTTTGAAAAAATGCTAGTTTTTGGATTCTGGGTTGGGTACTTGGGTGTGATTGTTGATCGATTGATCTCCTCTTGTATGTTGGGGATTTTGTCCTTTTGTGAGGATGCCGCATGGCAGGTCTCTTGAATTTATCTTGTCTTTTTGTGCTATCCGTTTCATTGCCATTTTTGTGGCTAGACTGATCAATGTGATCCAAGTTATTACGCTTTTGGAGGGAAAACTCGAAAAGCCTCTCAATTTTTTTTCCTCCCCCTTCTTTGGTTAGCTTTGCATGGAGAATGGACAAGTTTTGTCTTCAGCCTATGTAGGGTCCGTTATATAACCAAGGAGGCACTTTCAACATTGGAGCCTTGGGAAGGTAGGAAGTCAAAATTTAGGCACATTGCTTGGCCGATTTGAGTTGTTCGTTTGGTTTGGGAACATTTTTCTTTTAAAGTTTAAATAATTTGTTATTCCAAATTTTTTTCTATTAACTTTTAGCAAGACTTGTACATTTAACCTAAAAAAATATTGCATGAACTATTTTGCTTTAGGTAGCGACTATTTCTCAGGGGCAAAAAGCCAACATATGAGTGAAAAGATAATTCAACCTTGTGGACAACGAATGGGGCATAAAAAATGAAAATAAGGAGCTATATCTTCCCTTTGAGATATTCCTTATAGGAAACCATCAACTTTCTACTTGCATTTGTATTTTACTTTTCAAGTTCTTTGATGTTAACTTTTTTTTCCTTTATTCTTTTTTATTGTTTCATACGAAATGTTGTTCAATAGACTATTTGATTGAGAAGGGCTTTATCACTTCCAATCCAATTATACCTTATTATTTTGCATCATGTGTTTTGAACATTTTAAAAATAAATCATTTCATTATTATCTATTTTTTTTGATAATAAACATATAATGCTCAATCTAAAATATGAAAATGTTCATTTTTTTTACCTCTTGGATAATTCACTATTTATGTAATACAATATTAAAATTTCATAAGAAAACAAAAAGTAGTAACAAACTTCGTTCAACATAGCTATTAGCATTGAAATATTCATGATGATATTTTTAGCTCTTATTAAGATTTAATGCAGAGCTCGTTTAATTGGTCTATTACAAGAATCTGACTTTATATCCAATCCTAGTAGAACTGTTTGGTTCATTTATTGCTAAAAGCCAATGAAACCTTGAGACTTTATCTTTTGTTCAGCTCACGTATAATACTTATTTTATTTGTATGGTAGTTATCTAAACTTTTGAATGAAGCTTTGCTATGCTCTTGGGTTATATTTGAAGGTCTCCTATTGTGAGAATCCGTGCAGAAGTTTGTTTAGTCCCACGTCGACTATGCGATGAGAAGATGTTGGTTACTTATTAGCCAAGAAACGCAAACTGCACCCTCCCGCTAGTCCTTTTGGGTGAGGTTCATCTTGTTAAAAATGATATCAGATTGGATCTGGCCCATGGTCCGTATGGACCAAGGGACACTGCAACATGGGCCCATTTGGATTTTCCACCGGCTGATCGTAGTGTTGATGCTTGGATTTGTAGTACTTGTGATTGACTTTAAATGGCTTTGGACCCTTAACCTGATGAGAACATCAGAGTTTAAATGAGAGGAGAGTATGTGAGGGCCCACGGAGGTGCGTGTTATTCCCACATTGGCTATGTAATTGAAAGATCTTGGATGCTTATATAGGGTCAATGAATTCAAATAATACCTTCGAGCTAGCCTTTTCGGGTGAGGTTTTCGATTGTTACACCTATAGCCACGACAAATGATGTGACAATTGCTCTATTTTTCTTTTTGAAATTGAGGATTTGGCGAACTTTCAGAGTGTTCTAGTTATCCATAAATATTGAACTCCTTCAAAGTTGGAAACTTGTAGCCTGATTTTGCACCATCACTATCATCTTGTAGTCGTGCTCCATAGAAAAACAACTTGTAAAATGTCTCTTCCTTCTCAAGCTTTTCAACTTTCTTATAATTTTGTTCAGAAACTTTTCTAGACCAACACTAATTGGAATTTTAGATGCTATGTTTAAACTTGAATAAGAGAAATTGCTAACTTCCCGTGGACCATTTATCTAGATGTAAATAAAGTTAGTCTTATTTCTAATAGAGATTTGAAGGTCAAGCTTTGATATAAACCACATCCTAACTCTCAAAACAAATTTAGGTTATGACAAAAGATATGGATTTTTGCTCCTGATCCGAAAAAGTCAAACCTACGTTCAATTTTAGTTTTTTAAACCGTTTGGTAAAAATAGTGACCTCGCTTTTTTTTTCTTCCAGGAAGTTGATCTCTCTTTCCCTCACCAAATATTTAAGCAATGTGCATACCTTGTCTCCTTTGTTCATTCATTCTCTCTCTCTCTCTCTCTCATTCTGCTTCGGGGTATGGCTGCTATTAGTGCTTATTGATCCAGTGTCTCATAGCTTAACAAGGATATGATATATTTTTCAAAATTTCTTGGATCCTAAGAGGTCTGAAGAAAGAAATGTTATGTTGTCTTTTTTTGGGGGACCGGGTATTGGTGGGAGTTTGGGTGGATTGTATAGGTGGCACTTAGAAGGAGAATATTCTACTAGATTTGTGATTTATCTAAATCTTGTGGAGCTTGATCGAGAAAGCTTGACACTTGATGATGTTTATAAGATGATGTAAATGTTTATGGCAACCCATTACACTTGAGCTTCGCCAATGGATTTTCATTGAGGCTGCCTTTTGGTTTGAGATTTAGAATAAAAGGAATAGGGAGAGCTATTCCTTTTCGACTGGTAATTCCTGTTTTGTTTGGCCGAAATTTCTTGTTCATGGCTGGAATACCTCCAGGGTTGAGGATATTTTTGCCCATGTAAGAAAAGGGTGCAAGAATAACACAGGACCTTAGTATAGGAAAAATTCGATTCTGGCCCATCTTGGAATGGTTATTCTATGTACAAGCAGCTTTGACTAGCATACATATTCCTCCCTTATTCCTGATTTCAAAAATCTGTTTCACAAGAATAAAGGCATTTCCAAGCTTGCTTTGTGCTTTATCCTCAAACTAAATGCAGCCTAAAAGACAGGTATCCTTAGTAAATTTTGCATGCATTTGCTAGCAGTTTGTGATATGCAACTTGTTACTTAGGAGCAATAGCACAAGAATGTGGTTATCCCTTCTTACTAGATTTTCCTCTCCAATGTAAAATGCCTCGGTGATTGGTGAGACCTACCAACTAGACCTTAACGATGTGCCACGTAAAATATAAGTTTTGCAAAATCAGTTGAAAATGAAATTGTCCTCTTATATCTTGCTTTGCAAGTTCGGTTCTTGTCAGTGCATTTGTAAGCTTTCCCTTTGTACCATGTTTTATCCCTACACACTACTGTCGGTACATTATCAATGTTTCATAGCTTAACCTATATGTTTATGTCTATTGCACTAACAAATTAATTATATGAAAATGTGAAGTAGCATATTTTGTTTTTGCTTGCATGTAAATGGCAACCAATTTACATTTTCTGATTCTTGTTTAGGCCTATCATTATTTTTATGAGATGGGTTGTATTTCTCCTGCAGTTGAAACTATTTTGCTGGCTTTTCAAAACTACATCTTGATGCTTGGCACTACTGTGATGATTCCTTCAATTCTTGTTCCTCTAATGGGGGGAAGTGATGTAAGTCCAAAAATTCAATTGAATTATGAAATTTATTTGTTTTATTATTACGCACTTCCAACCTACTCTCGTTGTCTTATTGATACCTTTTATCATGTTCTCTTAATTATCCAACATAGGGTGACAAGATTCGGGTCATACAAACTTCATTATTTGTGTCTGGCATCAACACCCTTTTGCAAGCGTTGTTTGGAACACGTTTGCCAGCTGTTGTGGGTGGTTCTTTTGCTTATATTATACCAATCCTTTATATAATACGTGACTCAGCACTGCAACGAATTCCTGATCCACATGAAGTGAGTTCATATAATTTGGTTTAAAATCTTGATCCAACATGACTGTTTATTTTGCTTCTTTAACATTGTATTCATTAGTATTTAGTTATCATAAAGATGGGAATGATAAGATAAAGACTTCCATCCATCAAACCAACTTGCAGAGATTCCTACAAACCATGCGAGCTATTCAAGGAGCACTTATCATAGCATCAAGTTTACAAATAATAGTTGGCTACAGCCAGTTGTGGGGTATCTTTTCAAGGTATTCTTGTTATCATTTATTGAGATTATAACTGCACTACATATTATTTATGTGCCGTTTCTGTTATTATGTTTATCTCTACAGGTTCTTCAGTCCTCTTTCTATGGCACCTGTGATTGGATTAGTTGGTTTAGGGCTGTTTGAACGAGGTTTTCCTGCGGTATGCTAGTTATTTTTTGACTATTTAAACTCCTTGACAATGGTAGCAGCAGTTGTTGGGAAAGAAAAGCATGTTGATGTTGTTTGTTTCATTAGGTAGGAAACTGTGTGGAAATTGGTATACCGATGGTTCTAATGCTCATTGGGCTGTCACAGGTTCTTTTTTAATCTTCTATTAGAATGTTACTTTTTTCTTACTCTCTCTCTCTCTCTCTCTCTTTCTATGGATGTATCTATTTATCTATCTTCCCATTTCTTTTTGATGTTTCATGAGCCAAAAACTATTGTACTCTGTTATATGCAGTATTTGAAGCACTACAGGCCATTCCGGGATATTCCCATCTTTGAGCGCTTTCCAGTTCTAATCTGTGTCACAGTCATTTGGATATATTCTCTTATTCTCACAGCAGGTGGTGCGTACAATGGTAGACCCATCAGAACTCAAGATAGTTGCCGCACTGACAGAGCAAACCTCATATCATCTGCTCCTTGGTAAGTATCCACAATGCATGCTCTGCCATTTATTTGATCTTAATGAATTACACACCCTTACTTTTGACTGTTGCTACTCAGGTTCAAGTTTCCATATCCTTTGCAGTGGGGGGCACCAACATTTGATGCTGGTCATACTGTTGCCATGATGGCTGCTGTTTTAGTGTCACTTACCGAGGTATTTGTTGACGATGCTTTGTAGTCTTCTTGAAAGTGCTTTTACACTTATATTTTTCTTTAATCTTCAGTCAACTGGTGCATACATGGCTGCCTCACGCCTAGCTATTGCCACTCCTCCTCCTGCTTATATTTTGAGCCGAGGCATTGGCTGGCAGGTGAGCTGGGAACTTGTTTTAGTAAGCTGATGTTTCCATGTTGGGTTTTTTAAGTTCTATTCTTTGTAGTTGGATCCTAGATCTGTCCGACTCTCTCTTTAGATAAGAATCTGTAGTATCAGGTGAAGCTTTGTTCTTGAATTAAAACATTAAACTGAATGAGCAACACACACAGACATGCTGATCAAGATGGTTTCAATGTGAGTTGTTTGTAAGTCACAAATAAACTTCGACAAATAGTTAATAGAAAAGGAAATTTTGAGAAATTAGTTCTCAATTTGATTGGAGCAAGAACTCATAATAAACATAAGATCTTAATGCAGCTTTCATGTTTTCCATGCACTTCACTTTTGGCAGTTTAATAGCAACCTGATTTATAGAGAGGAGTTAAGCGAACAGATAAATCTCTTTATTGCTTATTTTGGCAAAGCTAGACAATGCTTACAGAGCTGCAGCATGATATTCCAGCATTCAGAAGAGGCATATTATACTTTTCTTTTCCAAAATAAAATGTGGATACCAAGAAAGACACCATTGTGAGCATGGTTTGTATTTTCATATTGGGATTTCAAAGAAAAAGCTATTATGTTGCTTGTCATTTTGAAATTAAGGGGTTCATTTTTGTTTAAAATAAATATGGAACCAACTGGGTTCAAAATAAAACTGAAATTAATACAACCGATGCTTCATAGCTGACAATGAATGCAACTGGTCACTCAATAGGTAAGCTGGATTCTGTGTGTTGCTACTGGTAGGTTACAATTTCAGTTATTTCACTTTTGACTAGATCTTGCACAACTTAAGCTAACTTAGACTAGCACTGAAGCTGAAACCCCAAACTTTACTAGTAACAGCGAGATTTATCTGTTCTATTTAATGATAGAGTAACAAAGGACACAGAGAAGCATATAACTGTGAGGTGCCTAAGGGACTTAACATTAAAAATGTTGAAGAGGGATCATTGGACTACTGTTTTCAAATTACATGAGAAACATAACTCACCCATATTAAACCTCTATGTAATGGACGATCAAGTGCTAGCATGTTTATCTATACACACGACATCATCATCTTTTTTTTTTTTGTTCATAAGCATGCGGCTAGATTGTCTGACTAAAAATTTTAAAACGTTAAGAACTCAACAGAGACTGCACAAACAGCTGATTAATAGCAATACAATAAGCGACTGTGAACCGCCTCTAGATCACCTTAAAAAAGAAAGGCCATAATTCAAGTGTGGCATATAGAGAATCCAGTGTGTACAACTCAGATAGAGTAAATGTTGCAGAGTCTGATGCTTTTGACTAAGGCTGCATCTCTATATTCCTTGGTTGAATTATTATATTCAGTCTCGGATCTAAAAGCTTCCTTGTAGATAATAGAAGCTAGTATAATTGCTCAAAAATCAGTATGATTTAGTTTAAGCGACATGGAATCAAGCCACAAGGAAAATTGATGCTCTTATGGTAACTCTGTTTCTCAGTTCAAATGAGTATGTTCAAGGAAGTTTCGTAACTCGAAGAAAAGGAATCAACTATGAGAATAAAAATGAGCCAAGTGTAGACAAAAATGTTTGCAGAAAATATGGAATATCTCTAGATCCTTATTTAGGAATTATGACAATGTTGGAGACTTGGAGTCAATGTAAGTCTGATGTATGGGGACATCGGTGGTTTATCTTTGGGCATAGACATGCACAAGTGGAGGTCGAATAAAAGAGCATATTATGGTAGGGCAATTAAGTAATCATTATGATATCTGAAAAATCAGAATTGAAGTTAATAAGTTGTCTTTTTTTAATATTAAAATAGCCTTTCCTATTATGGATCATTATGTCAGAAACAACAATATATTCTTGACACAATTTCGAAGTTGGTTTCAATAACAGCTTTCCTGGTAACTAAGGCCTAGGTTGGATCAGAGCTGCAAAACCCCATATCCGCTTGGCACAGTGACATGGTCCTATGTTTGAAATATGGATCCTGACCATTCTCCCAAATGATTTGTAGATGATTGTTGTATACTTCTGTGAAAAATTTGAATCACAACTATTTGTCTCCATCAAGCTTGAAAAATAATGATGCGCAGATTAATAGGCAAGTTAGGAATGTGTCCGATGTCATACAATAAAGAGTTGCAACCCTTAGCTGGCAAGATCAGAATTATACAACATAACTGAATCATACATAAAATTTTCTTATTTAACTTGTCAGATTGCTTCTGATTTGTTCTGATCAAACATTTAGAAATTCCTGTTGCTTTAGCTTTCTTATAGTGAACCTAGGAAACTGGGCTGAAACTGGCATGAAATTTATAAGATGTCAGCACAGAAGGAATGCGAAGAAGTATATTGGTTATTGACAACACATCATGAACAAAACAAAATGCAAAAGTTTGACAAAGAAGTGAATAGATGACACAGAGACAATTCCGTGATATCATACAAGGCAATGTCAGCAGTGAAGATTATGCATTAATTTTACTTTGATGTTAGAGACATTACCCACCTAACAAGATACCAGAAATGGTTTCTATGTGGTTTTGTAGTTTTTACATGAATTATCCTGCCAAAATTTCGTAGTTAGTGCTATTTATAGATCCTTACTTGTCTGCTTAAATCTTGTAATTTTATTTGTCTCATGGTTTTGGGTTGCTGAAGTGTTATAATTGTTTGAACTATGAAGGGGATAGGTGTATTGCTCGATGGTTTATTCGGAACAGGGACAGGCTCTACTGTTTCTGTGTAAGAACTTCTGTTTCTGCTAGTGTGCGGGCAACATGCTATTATTATATACAGATCTTTATATCTGCATAAGCTTGTACGTATAAACAGTGAACACTGTGCATTGTGCAGCTCCTTTGTGTGCATGGGTCCCTTACCAGATGTCAGGTGGGATCCACCTCCAAAGGGGGTCTGTGCAGTCCACAGCATGTGTGGCTCCAATATACCTCTTATATTTATTCTAGATAACAATGGCAATGATGATGACAGCAATTGGTGTCAAATTTAAGGGAGAACGTGGGGCTTCTTGGGCTAACTCGAGTTGGCAGTCGCCGAGTTGTTCAGATATCTGCTGGATTCATGATATTTTTCTCCACCTTAGGTATATTCTTTTTCAACACTGGCAGTGTTCATGTTTTCCCGTTTGCTTGGCAAGAATAACTGTTTGATATGATATTCTGTATTTTCAGGAAAATTTGGAGCTGTTTTCGCATCAATTCCATTCCCCATTTTTGCTGCTCTATATTGTGTACTTTTTGGCCTTGTTGGTATGTCTTTCACTGTGATGGGAATAGTTGTCTCATGCTTTGTCACTCCTAATTCACTCTTTCTGGATTTCTGCAGCATCCGTTGGGATATCGTTTCTTCAGTTCACCAATATGAACTCTATGAGAAATCTCATCATAACAGGGCTCTCGCTTTTCCTTGGGATTTCTGTTCCCCAGTATTTCAATGACACTCTGGTTTCTTCTGGTCATGGCCCAGTACATACGCGTGCAGGATGGGTTAGTTTATGTATATTAATAACCTCGTATAATCTTCAAAGAATGCAATCAATCATCTGGGAACAAATAAATCAGACAGTTGACCACTTGTAGGCAATAATATAATCTAATGGTTATCGGAAATTCCAAGCCCTTTACTTAATGATCTATCTTTAGATGACGGTGAAATTTGCTACATCTTATATGGTTCTATTTGGGCATGGAATATGTCCTATTGGCGCCTAAGTAACACACTCATGCACATGCATAATAATCTATGCAAGATATGCTACAGAAACTATGTTAGGTCTTTATGTTAATTAATGTCTTCTATGTAACTGATCAGAATTTCAATAGATTTTCTTAACATTCCTGCAACCTATAAAACGCAAGATACTTTCAAAAGATACTGTTTTGATCAACCTGTCGGAATATATCTGAACTTTTTCCGTTGGATATAGGCTAAGACCTCGTGCTATCAAATTTTATACTTGTGAATCAAGTTCTAATTTTCCTTTGTCTTACTTTTTTTTTTTTCAATTTCTGTGGTATTTTGACTCATTAACTTTTCCATGACTTGTTTTATCTTTATATACAACTGGATGCAATTTACAGAAGCTGTAGCATATTCTGGTTATGGAGAATGGGCACTCCTAGCTTAATATAATTTCTTCATATTTTCAAGAATTGGAGATTGCGAACAACTTATAGTGACATATTAGCTTGTTATTTAATTTATTTTCACAAGTTACTGGTATAGATGGTAGTCAGCAGAATGTGTCTAGATTCTATGTATTTTTTCATGCCAACAGTCAGGCATAATAAAGACTTGACGATTGGTTCGTCTGCCCTTAAGGATCGTCCCTGCATATTATTCTTGTTTTAATGATTCTGATTAAATATTATAATGGTCTGAAGAAATGATCAGATATCCATGATAATTTTTTGATTGATCTATTCGTTTGATCTGTCTCCAGACCAACAAGACATGGTATGATGGGGGCACTTAAGATTTCTGTTGTATAGACAGATTTTCTTTATTGAAGCCACAAGCCACCATCAAACCATGCGTGAAGTACATTAATCATTAAATGCTCATCTATCTTGGGATCATTGATTGGATGGCTTGGATCTACGGCAATCACTTAAATTATGGTTTAGAGCATGTTTAGATTATATTCTAGTGGAGTTCCATTTCTTTGGTTACAATTGCTCTCTGTTTCTTTTCAAGAAACAAAATTACTTATTTTTCCTTTTCATGCTTGCAGTTTAATGGGTTCTTAAATACCATATTTTTGTCACCTCCAACTGTGGGGTTGATCGTCAGTGTATTTTTGGACAACACATTGGATGTTGAGAAGTCCAAAAAGGATAGAGGCATGCCATGGTGGGTAAAATTCAGAACATTCAGAGGGGACAACCGGAATGAGGAGTTCTATACACTTCCATTCAATCTCAACAGGTTCTTTCCACCCACCTAGCAAGAGCTCAGTACTGTTGGAATCTCCAAGTCCCCTCATTTTTGTGATGTAAAGATGAGCACCAGTATATTCTTCTTCAACCAAGGCAGCTCATGATCCCGGGTTTTCGGAAAGTCTCAAAGGTGCAAATGTATGTTTTGGATGTGATCTTGATTGGCTGGCATTTGCTGCCCTGTTCATCTTGCTTATGCTTCCAGCATCTCTTGTACTTGTGGTAGATCTATGAATTGTCAAAAGTATGAGCAATTAATCTATATGCTTTGTAGGTTTTTGATGTAATAAGAGATAGGATGATAACATGATTTCATTTTTAAAGTTCTTTCTTGTCACTTGTTTGTTTTTGGTAATGTGGCTGTATTGAACTTCTAGCTGTTCTGTTTAAGGAAGCACAACGGCGAAATTTTTGTATGCTATGGGTTTCCTTTGTGATAATTTGCAATCTCCCCATGCCTTGTGCTTCACTTTTTCTCCACTATCGCAAAAGGGAGAGTAGATCTGATCTTCTGCCTGAATTAGAGCTATTGGGGGTTTCTAAGATTTCTACCAAGATATTTTCCATTTATTAGAGCTATTGGGTTCCTATTAAGCAGATGGCTGTTGGGAAACATTATCTTTGATATTTATAGAAATGTTGAATAATTCTGGCTCTATTTGTAGTGCTGCAATATATACAACCTTTGTTCACCAACATATTTCTCAAGTTACCAAAGGAAAAGCGAAGTTACCGGGTTTTAATTGTTAGAATTCAAGCTTCACTCAATGAAACTGCATCATGCAATTACTGCATATGTTGGTCTGAAAAATTTTGTTATATTCCAAAATCCAATCACTAGATTTGTTGTGTCTTCGAGCCTGCAAATAATGCGAATAGAGATGATGCCACTGCGACAATACAATGGCCATCAGTGACTACAAACTACAAACTGCAGCAATGGAGCGGCAACCAATTCCTTGTCGCAAAGCTAGCAAATCTGCTCTCAAATATGATACTAGATCCAACTTGATGAATAACTTGGATCTAATATGGGCATTGGACAGGGGTAGGGTTTATGTGCAATGATGCAGCTCCTAAATTTGAACTAGTTTCCGCATGCAACATGCTGGACAAGCTCAGAAGAATTTATATAGGATTTTTTTGCATATCGGTTCCGGAGTTTTATCAATATTAAATATAACACCTCCTTTTATCTCTATTTATAAATTGAACCGGATAAACATAATTGTATTTACAAGAAACCGCAACGATTTTATCACTGATAGCTCATCTAACGAGAGTAGCGAACAACAAAAAAAAGGTTCAGTCGATCATACTTCATCCCCCACTTTAGTTTAGCGTTTCCCATCATGTCTTCAGCCCCTGGCCACCATGATGTTTTTGTCTACACGAAGGTTTCAAGCATTACTACACAGTTATGCATTTTGGTACTATTACTTTATCATATATATATATATATATATATATATTTTAACGGTAGTTTGATAATTTGCTTGTCTTCTTTGTCCCTCCTGTAAATTTGTCTCGATACTGCAAGGTTAAGTTTTAAGATTGATGCAAAGTTGAGCGACCTGTGAGAGGAAAAGCACAATCGGCTAAGATAGGTCTGATTAGCTCGATGAGCAAATTATTAAAATATCAGATAGTGTAATGTTAGGAAGTATATTGGCACAAAACTTTTTGTTCAGTTTTTTTTGTTCCAACTATAGATTTCTTTATCAAACTCAACTTCATTAACCAACTATATGTAATGTTAGATGTATATTAGCACAAAACTTTTGGAGATATCTGGCCTATGTATCAAATGATCTAAAAAATTTTATATTATTTTGTATTATTTGAATTATCCAATTTTTTGATCAATTGATTCAAAGGTTAGTAAACTTTAAATCACATAATTTTTGATATTTAAGTGGCTTAGAGGTAGTAGATCAGATCAAACAGTTTAGATTATTGGTACAAGACCTCCATTATTTGATCTAGACGTGATTGAACTTGAGTGGAGATCTACTTAGAGTGTAGCCAAGTTTAGCTCTATAATGATTTTGGCTCGTGACAACTTTAGCAGAATCTATGCTTTAAAACGAAGTATTTAATCTTATAACAAATGGCTTTTCACTTAATTTACTAGGAGGCTTCTCAAGGTGCAAATGGCATATGCCCATGTGATCATGCCACACAGAATACTAAATTTAAATGTTTAATTTATTTTTCAGTAGAGAAATTAATTATGAATTATTTATATCCCAAGACACAGGCCCATGAAAAGATTTCCCCCCCTACACATCAAAGATTATGTCTTGTTTATACAATATATTCTTGTGGATAGGATTATCAGCTGAATACACTAGCAGTGAGACAATATGTACAAAAATCAAGAATACTTAAACCTAGAAAAACTATAAACGTTTTCCTTTGAATGCAAAGGCTCTGAGGCCTCTCGCCTCTACAGGCACAACTTGGGTGGGTCAGGCCATCACGTTGGTTTGACTAATAATCTGGGCCCTGGGCCCAACCCAACCTGAAAGAATTGTTCGACCCAAAATTAGGTTTGGTTGGATGAGGCTAAACTGAAATTAGTTTCGTTTTTTCTTAACGGAATTCTGCTCACAAGTTTTCACTATACTGGGTAGGTTAAGCTCAGATTACATTCAGACTTACTATAGAAAAACTGGACAATGTCCGGGTTGGATCAGGTTGGTAACCTTATCATTTGAACTCGGTCAGGTTTGGGTCTAGTCGGTTGCTCAAGCGTCCAGTCCAAGCCTGACTCGATTTGAAATTGGGTTGTTGGTCCAATCGAACCCAAATTATGGGTTGGATTGGGTCCTACGTCCTTCGTGCTTCTATTGCCATAACTTTTTCTTTTGGGATGGCAACTTGCGGTTTAGAACGAAAGGAAGTAGGAAGAATGCACCATCTTATGATTACATCAAGGACATTCCTGTCCTGTCAATGCACCGATCACAGGCTGAAAAAGTTCAAATATACTCATCATTAAATCTACTTGAATCTCAAAGTCTGTTCCTGTGAATTATTTCTACCTAGCTGTTCTCGTTGTCAGAAGTAATCTAGAGTAGCTTACTTAATGTATCTTCTTTTACTGCTTTGTGTACATATTTTCTTTTTGTAACTAACTTGCATCATAATAGGGAAATAAGGTACAATTTGGCATCACTTTGTTTTTTTTTAATCAAAAAACAAAAATAAAAATTTTAATATAAATTCATTTGGTGTAGCAAATTACTTTTAAGGATACTGATCTTGATGATGATGATCGAGATGGCGGTAGTAGCGGTAAAACTAATGGAGACAATAGCAGTGATCATGGTGGCAGGATACTAGCGATTTGTCAGTAGCATGAGAAGGGTGGCGATAGTGAGGACAGTGATGCAAGCACCAAAAATATGGTTGCGGTTTGGTATTGGCATGACAAAGGCTGTAGTGATGGTGATAACAATGTAGCAAAGGTGGGTGTATTAACAATTGCAATGGTGATGATGGCGACAACGGCGACGATAATGAGGAAGATGATGGGGGCGACAATGATGGTGGCAGAAAAGATGACGATGTCAGTAACGATGATAGCGATATTGGTGGTCCAGATGATGACAATAGCAGTGGCAGCTATAACGACAACGATGGATTTGATATCTACGATCTGGTGAAAAAATTTATGAACTTTTTATTTTTGAAATATCGAAAGTAATAATTTTTGATTTTTATTTTTTTATATAATAAAATATGTTTAAAAATAAAAAAAATAGCACCCAATATTTTTGTATCCTGATTTCCATGATTCTATTTTTAAAATAATAAATAAATAAAAAACAACGTCAAATCAGCCTTTAGTGTATGTTTTTCTAATGGTACTTGGTATGTAAATTTTCTTAACATGACTTGGGGCATGTAATGTGGCGGATTCTCGTTAGAATCTTAGATGGGTTTCCTTGATCCAATTGGTTGTTGACTTGGAGAGCTCCCTTGCAAAGCACGCCATGCCCACAAGTCCACCGCCCTTAAATATCTGTTGAAAAACTGGACAGATGATGTCGTCAACCTGATTAACCTCTTGCAAGAGATGGAATGAACGAGGTTGCTTGCATGGGTTGATTCTGGGAACCTGATTAGAAAACAATCCCTTTTGAGGAGAAATTTAGATTCACGTCTTGAATTGAGAATTGTATCTTTGCATTTTGATTTCGATATATCCAGCTCATGATCCTATAGAAATTTATGCACAACTATATGCAGAACATTAATGTAACTATGTGTAACAACTAAACTTTAAAATGTTAACTATGTATAGATGAAATGCGAAATGAAATTTGAAAGCAGATTTAGGTCTCTAAGAAAGAATCTTGTTTTACCAACAAAATATCTCTCATTTTAAATCATTAGGAATAGGATGGCCATCCGAACTTTCCAATTACAATATTTTCGGTCGAATACGGATCCCTCTCTCTTTATCCAAAATGAAATAAAATAAAATCTTATTAGTGAAATACATGAGCATCGCAAATCAACTAAAATAATGTTTTTTTTTCTTTTTTTTTAGTACAACGGCGGGTCACACCCTACGGGTATGGATACGGCCAACAAAATTCGAAAATAACAAAACAGAAAGACTCCGATACTATGTCGCGCTTTCTCCAAACAAAACCTCCAAAATGGTGAGCTGCATAGGAAGCGACCCAATCAGTTGCACAATTTGCTTTTCTGTGAACATGTGTAGTTTGATGGGTACCACACTTCTGCAGGAGTCTGTAAATGTTAAGAAGCAGCGGTTTGCCCTCGCCTGCACGAACTAAAATAATGCAACGAATCACAAAAAGCATCATGATCAAATATTACTCTCATGATTAGGCCATATTTTTGAAATTTGATAAGAGAAAGAGAGAAAATATGGTTATTTAATCCACGGAATCTGCGGGTCAACCAGCCTTCATCCTGTTGGCCGGCAGAGCAGGAGCCATCCAAGGAAAAGAACATTTGCAGTATATTCGTTGTAGAAATCCAATGCAAAACCACATCCTCGAGACGAGTAGACATTTGACTGTTTATGCGTGAAAGACAAAACTCACACGTGCGTGGCGCTGTGCGTTTTGTCTCGTCGTGGGCTCTTCAGGGGGCGTTTTTGTCCGTGTAAATAAAGAATTGGAAAAAATTCTGGCCACGAGGACGTACGTGGCGGGCGGGCGATGCGTGAAAGAAAGGATGGGGGGGTTGCATCTTTGGCGCGGAAGAAGGGTTCGCCTTCCTTCGCGCGAATCCACCGTTGAATCCCGCAATGGCCACTCCAGATCTGTGCAGAGAGCAGTGCGGGGCGAGATCCAACGGGTAGCGTTGGGAAGGAACATCAAGCCTTCTTTCGCGCGAAAGATATAACCCGAAGCCTAAAAGGAGCCACGAGTGACGGCATATTCCATGGGATGTGCCTTCGTCCTTTTAGAGATACCGACCGATCCACATGCACTTTAAAACACTTCTGATAGCTGCTCTTGGATCTGCATCCTTAAGAAAAAAACTAAACGGATTTGCTCTCGATCCTCGCATCTGGTAAAATAGTTTCCTTTCCCCTTCCTTGGTATGGACTCTCGAGGCAGTGACTTGTGAATTGTAAAGAATAAAGATTTGCAGAAATTTAAAGTATGATGAACATTTTTTTGAAAACAAAAATAGAACAATCATACCTGTCGAACCAACAAAGAATACCGTCCTCAAGTACAGTATTATTTTTGAGACCAGGTTCGAGGAGATGCTTCAAAATAGAGTGCAATAATGCCAGCACAGCCCTCAGACGCGTATTTTGACTCTTTCTTCAATAGTCTGTGGCAAGGTTCGCTGTACCGATCGGTACCGGTCGGTACCGAGCGTACCGTACCCGTACCGATGGGTACCGGTATCGGTACACCAATGTCGGTACGGTCGGTACCGAGCGTACGGTACCGTATCGACACTTGGTACGCCTATACTAGTGTGGCACCGGTACGGGGTTCGGTACCGGTACGGCGAACCTTGGTCTGTGGTGACTTAGCCAACTATTGAGAGCTTTCTTGACGTAAACAATCTTAGTCGTGATTGCTGTAGAATATGAACTTATAGACATGAAGACCCTGCATTTTTTGCAGTACTTTTTTCGATCCGAATGACCACGTCAAGCCCTACCATCTGAGTATTACATCAGGGATGAGCTCGGCAATGCATAAAAGGGTTACTATTATATAGAAATTATGGCATGTGTAGGATAAAGTTTGAATATGTTAGAGGTCAAAGTTGTTTGCCAAATATAACTTTGGTTCAAGCAAGTATGTTGCTGTTGGTATTTAGGAGTCTGATCTTTTTGATTTTTTTTTTGTCGGTCAACCAACTGTATGAAAAACAGCACCTTACTGTTTTTCTAAAGAAAGATATTTATGGCGTTGTATAGAGATCTCACTAAAATATATTACGTAACTGATGCGTAGCTCTCTTGTTCCTCCTTTAGTATTGAAATATAAATTGTCAGTTTGAAAAGCAATAAAAAGTTTGTACACCAACCATGGAGCATTTTTATTAGAGAAAAATGTTACTAGGGTGAATACTACCAAAAGAAAAAAAAGAGTTTAATTTTTGTTTTGTTGGCATGAGGGGGATGAATGTTGTATATTACATTTTTATAGTAAATTGCACAAACTTTATGAATTATATCAATCTCCTTTTGTCCCAACAATGCGAAGATTTCTTCATAATATGGTGAGCTGAGTAATATTACTAAACCACACAAAGACTCATGATAAGAAATTTATCTTATATAGTATAGAAACTGTTCTTTCTTACAGTGGTGATATTATCTCATGAGAAATTTTAAATGCGGATATATGCATAGGTTTTCCATCCAAACATATTTTATAGACCAAAGAAATCCTAATTTTGGCGTAAGTCTCACTCAACCAGTTAGATGGGGCTCATACATCAGGCACGTGTGTGTCGCTTGATTGAAGGTGCATTCTAATTGCACATGTAGATTTGATGTTGGTCTCGCCTTATTTTGGTTCCATGACATTTGCTTTGTGGAATGGCATATTGCATTGTAAAATTAGGGGGAAAAATTCACAAACAGTCCAAAAACAATTACATACTTAGATACTTGCCAAAATGCTAATGTTAAGAGTGTTGATATATAACTTGCCAAAAGTGAATTGAAAAGGAAAGATCTCGGACTATATTCATAAAGAAAATTTTTATCACTTGTCAGTAAACTATGCATCTTCCAGTTGATTTTTCAGTATCATCATATCAGCTGGGGAAAATATTGTGGATATTGCCAGAAGCCATGTTGAGAAGAATATAAATCTACAATTTGATCCATCAAATTTGTACTATTATTCTTTTATGTAGTACTAACTTAATTATGACACATTAAGCATTGCTTTAAGAATGAAAAGGAAAGGCCTTATATGCACAATGCAGAGAGACATTAAGCTATAGTCTTATGTTTGTTGTATAGACTGCTTCTTCATCACATTTAACGATAGTTAGCCTTTCTTAAACACCATCGGCTTACTACTCTTCTGCTTTCCTGATTCTGAGGTTTCCTTTGTACCAAAAGGGACCCCTTTGAGACCAAAGTTTCTGCACACTCTGAAAAATAATTATTGATTGGATTAGATCCAACAACTAAGTTGGTAGACAGTCTAATCAGAATGCAATATAGCTAAATATGGCTAAAAAAAAAGAAAAAAAGTGGCATAGATCTTTTTATCCATGTTGCTTTCTGATTGGATTGGTCCACCAGTTCAGCAATGAATACGATCGAATCAAATATTTTTCCAACTTAGCAGAAATTATTAGTTGAACTAGGTCATCCTCTCTCTATTTTTCAGTTTATATTTATTTTAATCATAAAAAAAATAACAAGATGAACTATATCCGGACCTATCTAATTCTTGAGACACCTATTTTTATCTTGAATAGTTTAAATACAAGAGGAGGTAATATGGCGAGCGATTATGGATCTGGTCCATCTAATCTCTCTCCACCATGCTAACTATGCCATGTTAGCTGGCACAATTTTGTATCTTTAAAAAAAACAAAATCCAAAATTTGTAATACTTAAGAGTATAATAATATTATATATTATAACGATAATTATGGGTGATAAGAAATACGTCGGCGGTCGATAAATAACCAACGTCCTTGGCACTCTTCATCCCAAGAAGATCTTTGAAGATTCCGCAACTGAGAGAGGAGGAGAGAGAAAGAATATTCCCTCGGTAATGAGACTGGAGATGGGAAAGCAAACGGTAACCGCCTCCGAGGAGGACGAGACGGAGGAGGAGATGGTGGCGGCAGCCGAGCCCCGGCCGCCCTCCTACTCTTTGTCCTACAAAGTCGGCGGCGAGGCAGCGGCCGCGGCCGAAGCGGCAGTGGCGGCGAGGGAAGGAGGGGAGGAGCTGTTCGTGCCGCCGCTGAATTTCGCGATGGTGGACCATGGCGTCTTCCGCTCGGGGTTTCCGGACACCGCCAATTTCAGCTTCTTGGAGACCCTCCAACTCCGCTCCATTCTGTGAGTGATCTCGGAAATTTTTCCTCATCTTGTTTTCTTTTCTCGGATCCCTTTGGCATTGCTTATCTCGCGTTCTTTTTGGTGGTTTTTGTGCGGATTATTTTTTAAGGTGTCTTTGCCCGGAGCCCTACCCGGTGGCCAACACGGAGTTTCTCCGGTCGCATGGGATCAAGCTCTTCCAGTTTGGAATTGACGGTCGTAAGGTACAGCTTCTTTTGGCTTTTATTTTTTCCCTTTTTGTGTTCTTGAATTCGAATACATATGGCGTTTCCGGAAGTTGTTTCTGTGCCCGGCGAGTAGTAGATAATGATAACAATAACCATGGCCGTCGAGCCTTGTTTCCGCTATTTACGGTCGGCTTAGAGATTCCTTGTTCTTTGCCTATTATTAGCCTAGGTCTTACCCTCCTCTTGATCCACCTTTCGACGGAGATTCAAGAACCTTTCTACTTAGGGCTTGCGAGATGCTGTCGTAACAAGTTGTCATGATTTCGCTTCTACATTGTTTGAGTGATATGGGCATTGCAAACTTGGTTTCACCATTAACAGACCATTTATGACCTGTCTGTTGTATTAATATTAGTTTCCTAATTAAGTGATTTAGGCTTTGTACTTGGCTCGGACTTGATCCTTTCAAGCATAAGCTCCGTGGATTCTCCTCGTTCTGCTGAAGCTTATATGACTACAACTGAGGCCACACTCACCAAAGCTTGCTATGACTAAGTGATAGTCTGTGTAATTTCCATTTCCCTGTTTTAAAGATTATTTCCTGCCAAGATTCACCCCTCTTATTCATCTCATTTCCATTCATGTCTGTTTAGATGTTCTTTCTGTTAGTTACGGTGAATCGGTAAACTTTTTGTTGTTTGTGATTTTTCTCCTAGCTGCCTGAAAGTATGATACAAGATATTTTACAAACCTCAATTCTTAATGTCCTATAATGTTGGCAATGTTTCTATCTGCTAATAAAATATAGAGAGATAAGGCCTTAATTTTTTTATCCTTCTTTCTTGGATGATTAAAAAACAGTTAACTCACATATTCTGCTCAAATTGTCATAGATTCTGCTTCTAACTTTTGGTATTGCCAATATATCCTTTGATATTGTTTTGTCCAATTTGCTTCATTCTTTATTCCATCATTTTAATTTTTGAATCAGTCAGAACTATGTTCAAGTATTTCCTCATTCATGACTGATTTCAAACTTCTGAATAAATCAATGACTTTGACGGCTTAGCTTTCATGTCACAAGCCGAGAATGAACCTCTATATCCTTGTTATTGTCGATACAATTCCAGCATTAGCCAAAACCCTTTATTTTGAAATAAATAACAATAAAGTAGGATTTTTTCAGTTGACTCACATTTTCAATCCTAGCATGAGAACACACTTACAACTACGTAAGATGTTATATGTAAAACATCACCTCAAGTTTATAAAATCAATGCACTTCTTTCTATTTTTTCCCCTCCAAAATAAAATTGCTGAAATTATTGCATATGATATTCATATTGGTGTAGGTCTTATGTTCTATATTAATCACAAAAATTACTGATACGGAGGATTCTTAATGCTATATTCGTGAAAAATGAATAGGATGACCTGGGATTTTGCTTACCAAGAGGCCATCCTTCTGTCCATGCCGGAAAATCTCTAAGCCAAGATAATGGTTATAGTTGAAAGAAAGACAATTATAACCAACAAATTACTTTGTGGCTCAAAAGATTTTGGATTATTAATCATAAATATCCTTGCTAACATAACACATCAAGCTAAGGAACTATTGAATTAGGATTAGTATGAAATGTAGTGCCTCTTTTAAAGAACTGACCACCTTGCTATATTCTTGAGCTTTAACACGATACTTATCACTAGATAAAAGCATTCTCTAAAAAGACCATGCCTTACTTATTGCAAGGTGCTCTTTTTCTCGAAAGAAATTTTGCTTTCCAAGTACAGGTTCAAGCAGTAAAAGAAATTACAGTGGCTCAACAGTTATATAGGTGTAAAAGTGGTCAATCTATTGTCTAAGAAATAAAATTTGAGTACCTAAGCTTTTAAAGAAGTGCAGGGGGGTATAAATGCATATTGGCTAACACTATGACATTTTGATACAATATGGAAGATGTTTAGTTGATATAAGAAGGATATTTACAAAATCATTGAATTTAACAGTATATTAGATACTTTTGTTAGATTTCATGATTTTGGTTCCAATAATTCGGGGAAGGAACTAAGAATAAAGGTGTGTAGGTTACAACACATGATTTAGCTGATGCATAAAGGATTATATTAGAGAATGTTTGCGTATAATGTATGTATTCTTGCACGTGCATGAAAGGAGACATACAGAAGAATTAGTCACCATAAATAAAGCTGCCTCGTGCTGGGCAATTAACAGAAACCTGTCAATCTTCCTCTGGATTTACACATTTGACATACTCAAGACCTAGTTAATATGTCATAGCAAGTTTTTAGAAGTTATGTCATGTATGTGCAAGATAACAACATTTTATCAATGATGTGCCAACTTTAAGCAAGTTTTAGTGGAGAGACAACATCTCAGAAATATGTTCATAGTCTAAATGGCTCTGCACCAAGGGAAAAGATTTAATTCTCAAACCCTTGAGTATCTGCATAATTTAGGCAACATCAAGCATAAAGGATAAGTTCTGTTGTTGCATTCTGTTTATAAGTCATCTAATTTTTAGTGTAACAACAGTAAGGGTTGCAGATCCCAATACAAACCAGTGGACAGTATAGGTGTTCACTAGTTTAACCAATGCCAGTGTTTTATGATTAATTTCTATTTTATGTTTATTGAAAAGTTCTATTTTTGCTTTTGTTATGGCATTTCTGTTATCTTGTTGATGTCAGGCAGCCCTTGCCTTTTCTAAGGCTAAAAATATAATGTAGGACTTAATTAGTATGTAAACTTAAGGGTTCTTGGATAAGCTTCATAGTTTCCACTATCACTAAAACAGAGTTTTTATGCAAGTTAAAGAGTTATTGTTGCCGTGCTCATCCTTTTCAGATTGACTCTGCATTTTTTTTCCTTTTTCGTAATGGCCTGTGATTAAGGGATCATATGTTCTTGATTTTTCTCATTATCATACCGATGTTGGACAACCCTTGCCTTTCCCTCTCACATTCAACTATTAGTTGTAATATACTGGACAAGATCTGCTATGCATACTTCCCAGGATATGTTCTGTATTGCTCATTCATGTTACAAGTGAAAGGAAGAAAGATGTAGCTTTCTGCAAAATGTTTTCTATCGGTCTGTCCAACATTTCTTTTACATAAATAAGGAGCATAGTCTAGTTTCACCTTTATGAGGAAGTGTACAGTATTGTACATTTGGTATTTGGACTCTACAAATTAAGCTATTCTGATATCAAGCCAACTGCTACACCACCTTTTATAAAATGGCAACTTATTTTAATATCTCAAAATCTGTTTAATATTTCAAAATCTTCATGTGTGAATGATGTATAATTTGAGCAAATGTTTTTTAATATTTATGCCATATATTATGTAATACTTCAGGTGGTCAACTATAGAAATAACACCGCATTTTATAAGCATTCCACATTCCTGTTCTTGTGTTGCTTCTTTTTTGGGTTTCTGGAGTTCCCTATGTCAGATCTAGGGAAAATTTGAGGTTTTACAAATGTTTGGTAGATTTCCTTACTCTAGCATTCTAGGTTTTATGGTTGTGTTCTTGTGCACTTGGCACTGATAACAAGTGTGTGGCCTATTTATCTAGATATTCTACGCCAGATTGCTTGATATGGGCAATAATGTAGAATACAAAGAAATGATTTATGGCAGGTCATGTCATCCAGATGCCCATAAATATCAGTAGTCCAAAATTTCTAAAAGGCTTTTGTGTAACATGTGTATTATGGCAGGGTCCCTCTCTTGCTGACTTCACTGGATTTGGGGCCTCGAGCCATAGATGATTGATGCTAGGTTGGTGCTGCACATGAAACACTTTCTAATTTTTATCATATTTTGTTCTATATAACTGATCCCATATATATGGGGTAAGACTAGTTGTTAAGTTAGATAATACCTTAGTCCATATTACCGACTGCATGTAGATGGTAAGGTCGGTCAGCTTTAGTTGTTCGATTGGTTTGTGGAAACCTGCATTGGCATCTTATTCATTTATGTCAGCCAGACTTTCATAGTTTCTAAATACTTTCCAGAAGCTGCTATTACAACATATTGTTTGACTACGCATTAAGGAGACTGATGTTGTAAACATACTGTTTAGGTGTGCTATTACTAAAGATACCGAAGGAGCGATGTTAGATAGATGGAGAGATGGGGCATGCATATAGTTTGTTTGCATAGAATTAGCAAGGGTAGAATTGAAGTCTAGCTGTGTGGGACTTTGAAAATGATGAAAGGACCATGATTTTCCATGAGATGTCAAAAGTTATTTGTAATGCTGATGAGTAAACAAATTGGTGACAATGCACAAGGATATGATTGGACTTATATATGTTCCACTTCATAACATGCTTGTAGCAAATTGAATAGAAATGAGGTGATGTAGGGGGTATGACGTGAAAAGCTTTGCACCACGTATGTATAGCTTTTACAACACACGACTAGATACAAGATATGATAATCAGTTAGTTTCGTGTTCCAATCATAGTCAAGCATATGGACTATGGAGTCTTTGTCATACATCCTTTGAGACCCTAAGTTTTGTCCATACACATTTGTGCATATATTCTGAAAGACAACCATAAAGACCAATATATTTGCTTGTTGATATGACCAGCCTTCGGAAATAACCAAACAGAGGTTTCCATCGGTTACAAACAGCAAGGTGTTACAATGGCGACAAGTTTCTTGTATATAAAAATAAATTTGTATTACAGTAGAAGATTTCTTTAAATAATACCAATCTCAGTTCAGTCACTAGGTCCACTTGCTCCTTGAAGAACATGCACGGGGTTAAAGGGGCCCCGGTATGACTTTGATTTTCCTTCCTTTGTAGTGGTTAAAGAGATGAGAGAGGTTCAAGAAGAAAGTATTTTAGATTTAAGGATGGTAGGCTTTTCTACTAGGTAAAGAATGTTCAGCTATGTGAATAACCAAACTGAATGTCGATATTGGTTATATATTACAATCAAGGTGGCCAAAGACAAAATGAATGAAGCCATATTAACAAATCCTTGGTGGTTAAACATGCCATTGTTGTACCTTGATATCTCTGCTAAGTTGCTTGCTTGTGGTTACCTTCAATAAGAATGCATTTGTTAAAGATGACCAGGGTAAGAGAAGTTTAATGTATCATATAGAACAAGTTTTTTTGGATTACTAGAAAAAAACTTGCTGTACATGAGAATTGAATCCTGTTGCACTATAAAACATGTTCTATGATGCTTTATGATATTCCAAAACAGCTTGTTACCTGCAGCAGGTACTTGTAGTCCATGGAAACTAATGCATGGTTAAATGGTTTAAGTTTAAATATGAGGTAGTCTTCTTTGAGAAGCGGTTAAAGAAAAATCAATTATGCCAGCGAAGGATTGTCTGCATAGTGATTATAAAGTAAAGAATGTTCAGTCAGATGGAATGATGGTCTAGACCCTAGAAGTTGATATCCGTTTTGAAATTATTTTTAGATTTTAGATTCTAGAATTAACAAATTAGAGTTTTTATAAAATTTGGTGTTTGAGGTGTTTAGAATTAACAAAAATAGATTTTTTTTAATTACTCTGTGTATTGACTTGATGCTTTTTACACTGCTATTTCTCTTAATTTAATGTTTAAGAGTATGTCAAAAAAGAGAGTGGAGGTGGATTGGTGGTGGTGCTATCTCTACATAGAATACGGGGAAGTTATCGGGTAGGTGAATTTTCTATGGATTACCTCCTATGGAGTGAAATTCCAAGATGCAGTGGATGGGTGGATCCATGGATGGTTTTGAGATCAGTGGAACCTTTGCTTAATTTATATAGAATAAAGGCTGCTTGTTGGAATTTGTGGAATTTTGTGGTTTTATTTTGCAGAAAGTCCTTTGCATTGGGTGGATTCTCTTGATCTTGTCTTACAGTTAAGAAATGAATTATGAGAAGGTAATAGAGTATGTATTTATCTCTCTCTTTTTTTGTGTTTGCATGTGCACGTGCCAAACTCTTCACTCATGATAAATTATGGAAGACTTCTCCCTATCAATTGAAGCAAGACTCTTTTTTAGTCATTTTCATTCATGGTTGTATAGCATCTAAGGAATCAAATTTCTACAACTTCATTCTCTTTCGACAAATCAGGAAAACAAATAGGACAACTGACAGGTGTAAAAGAGAGGGGTATTTAAGAAGAAAGATTTGCTATAGTATACTATTTTACATGTTTGCTCCTGCTTAGAATTGTGATGTGCTTGCAACTTTAAATTATTGTCAATTGAAGGCAACGCCACAGCTATGTTGTCGAAGGTCATAATAATTTCCCTGCCTGAATATCAATTGTTCCTCTTTGCAACAACCAAGGATCCAACCAAAAAGATTTATTTCAGTCGGTACTCTTTGTATATGGACTGTGACTTGTCATGCTCAGATGAATGATGTCCGAGTTCAGTTGGATCCCAGGGGCAATTTATCTACAGTAGTGCTAACCTTGACCTGCAAGTATTATTCCATCAATACGATGTTGGATTTATGAATCAAGGTCTGATACATCAAAATTTAAGTGTGTTATACAAGTATCTCACAAGTGAACTCATGTTCTACAAGTATCTTACGAGTGAAGTCAACCTTTTATAAATCAGTGCTGATTACCTGGTTGAGGCAGCTGTAAATAAGTGATTGTTTACTGTGAATCCTGAAAGGTTGGTAGGATTGGAGACCTCCCTAACTGTTTATACGACCGGAAAATTATCATGCAACTTGGCAACAACCCTGTAAAGTTTGTTAGTGGCCAGAAAAAGCAAGATTTCATATGGAAGTTGATTCTTCTTTTGAGGCACAAATCATAAGCCACCAATAAACTTGATATAATGATTCCTGTTGACAAAATTTGGAATGATTTTCCATTTGTATTAAGAGATTTACTTCACTTAGTGTGAGAACTAAATTAAATCTAACAACTTTTTAGAATCCAAGGCCTTCATTGGGTTCGTAGATCATTTTGTGGTTAAGTTTGAGTTCTTTGCGTAGCTAATGAATGAAAATCACTTCATGCTCAAGCATTTTCCGGAGACTTTAGAGATCTCATCCTGATATAATGTCTCTCTTTATTGTCGAGCAACCTACCTCCCATAGGCCAAATCTTATAACGTCCTTGCAGAGATAATTTACAGGACACCTCTATATGGTTTCATGATCTAATTCCTTTTCTTATCTTTATTTATTCTTTGCTACTTTATGTTTCTTTTTAGTTAAGTTGTAAAGATTACACCAAAAGAAAATATTCCTTGCAGGAACCATTTGTCAACATTCCAGAAGATACAATTCGTGAGGCTCTCAAAGTTGTCCTTGGTATCAAACTATCAATCATGCACGATATGTTTTTTCTTGCTTACTGGATGGAATTCTGTTGAATTCCCTCTGCTTAATAGTTATATCATCCAATTTTTAATTGCAGACGTTCGAAATCACCCATTGCTTATTCATTGCAAACGTGGAAAGGTAAAAAGCTAACTTCAATCCTCTCCTTGCTTCCATTGTCCAAATTATGTTAAACTGAAGAACTCTCTTATGTTGGTTGTATGAACTTGTCCAGCATCGAACTGGCTGTGTGGTAGGATGCTTAAGAAAACTGCAGCGATGGTGCCTCTCTTCAATATTTGACGAGTACCAGCGGTTTGCTGCTGCCAAAGCTAGGGTTTCTGATCAGAGGTTTATGGAGTTATTTGACATCTCAAGCTTGAAACATCTGTCACCTTCATTTTCATGTTCAAAAAGCTCATAGGGAGGCCGACTTTTCTTCATATGGAGAAATTATGAGTTCACTCTCTAAGATGATAGAGGATTATTGCATTCCATTGGCATTAGTCATGAGCTAGAAAAGAATCCTTTTCTTGGCAATAACAATATTGAACTGCACACCGTCTGGGATAAATGCTGGCGGAAGTTTGAGTTCATTTATAGCTGTCTATTATTCTGGTATACTCAGCTTTTTGATTTAGATATTTATGAGCAAATTGCAAGCGGTTTACTTTTCTTTAGATCCCTTGCATATACATTTAATTTCTCCAGTCGCAACATGTAAACTCCAGTAACAATTTATTAATGTCATGTTGCAAGAATTACCAGTCCTCTTATTTGTGTCATAATCATATTCAACTTCAAAAGGATCTTTTTTTTCCTAATATTTGAGGGATAGCTCCATTTGTTATTTGTCATTTTCTTGTGCTTATCTCGCCCTAAGATTTCGACCAGCTGCTTACAAGCATTCTAAGGCAACTTGGATGATCCTTGATTACTATGTAGACGTTTTTCTTCCCCTTTTCTGGTCGAGGCTTTTTTTTTCCCCTTCTTTTTCTGGGTATCCATATACATTTGCTGCATAGCCTTTCTCATGAGGTGCATTGCATCATTTTAAGTTTGATCTATCCATATATAACCAATTTTTTAAAGAATATAAGAAAGAAAGATCCTTAAAAAGCAAAATATAAATCATTGAAGCATGTAAGCAAGAAGCAGTTGGGCTTGATGTGGACTTAAAATGTGGTGGATGTAATTTTTAAAACTTCCACTTAATGCTTCATTTCTCTTTGCTTATTCACACTTTCTTCGTTCATTCCTTGGGTGTTTCAATGCATTTATATTTTCAAAATCCTGGAAGACCGTTTCTAACCGTGAAGGGGCTGAAATAGCCATTAAAAGTGAATATAATTATTCTACTTTTGGTAGAAAAACTAGTTGTTACTGTTGTCAGACGTAGAGAGGTCGACTTGACTTCTTCAGGAGTCAACTCGTTATCTTCGGGAATCGACTCTTCTTCTTCAAGGGTCGATTCGAGAAAACGCTCAATTTTGCTGCGTTTTATCTTTCACTTGTGGCTATTGAGGGGTTGACTCGTTTAGTTTTAGGGTTGACTCGTGCTTGCCAAGGGTCGACTTATGATCCACTCAGGTCGGATCACAAATAAACTGGTTTTTCACTGCTTTCCTACTTTTATCCACAGCCATTCTAGGATCGACTCAACTTGTGCTAAGGTCGACTCATAATTTTTTAGGGTCAACTTGCAGAAGTATTGTTTTTCACTCCTCTACGTCTTTTGTCTGAGACTATCTTGGGATCAACTAAGCTGGTTCTAGATGTTAACTCGTGAAAGCATGCCAGTCTTCTTCATTATGCCGGGGTCGACCCATGTGCTTCTAGGATTGAATCCTGAATCCCTCCAAAAATAAAGCCTTTTGTCTAGGCCTGTAGACTTTCAGAGGTCGGTTTCTTATGTCCTAGGGTCGACTCCTCTTATATTGAACTTCATAAAATTGATTTACATCCTTTCCGCTTTGAACATTTTGAATTGAAGTTATCTTGGCTTTCTGTAAGCCTTCTTGTATACTCCAAAAATATAATTAGCGAGCTTTTTACTCAAATATTTTGTACCATTAAAATCAAACTTTTTGGGCCAACATTAATTAAAATAAACTTGAACTGAATTGCTAACAAAATAATGAGCTAGCTCATGAAAAATTTGCTTGTTTGACAAAGTCTTAAAATTACCAACAAAACATAAGCCCTCAAAGCAAATGAACACAGTCAGTCTGTCAATGAGATGAAGTAATAATAGCAACCCCTTTTTTAAGAAATGTGATATCAATTTATTTATTTTATTGAAAAGGTTGAAATGTGATCAATGGAAAATTAACATGATAATCATTTTCCAGCATTGATCTCTCACTTTTTTTCTCGCTTCTGCATTGTCAGGAGTTTTTAGAGGCTTTATGGTATATGTCCTATTCACAATCTCCCAAAAATCTTGCATGATCAAATAAGATTTGATGCAAGTCTTCCAATATGCATAATTGGTGTTATTCGGTTTTTTTTTAATCCTAATGTTAGAGATGGTAGTAGCTCTAACTATGATGATTTATCTCTTGAATTACCAAATAGGAGTCCACATGCTTGCACCGCCGCACAGCAAATTACTGGAAGCTCTTCAACCACGTCGAGCCTATGGCTCTAATAACATGTAGAATGGTACGTTACGTAGAGTAGATTGACCGTCCCAGCCTAAGATTTAGAACAAATTGGAACAAATAACAGAAAAATATATTGGAAGAAAAATAATTAGGAGAAAAAAATTATTAAAAAGAATGAGCCACATGAAAAAGTTCTCTCACTCCTCACTAAGAAGGATAACTCTCACTCTCTTTTTTCTTATGTCACTTTTCTTTTCTTAAATCACACCGAAGGAGACACTTTAAATAAAGTGAGATATTTGATTCCTACTCAAATTTAATACTTATTAAAGGCTTATTACTACTAAAAAAAATAAGACTTATTACTAAAAAATAGTTGAATGTTGGATTGCATCTCACATAGATCTCAAAGCAACCGAACTCCTCCATCATCCATCCTAATAGATCTTGAAGCGATCATTGTGCGGTCTACCGCTTTTGCGTTACAGATACAAATCCGTCCATTCCTGGTTGACATTACAAAGGGTCATCTATAGAATTTTAGGATAGGATTGCATCTTTTGTGCCAAAAAAACAATTCATCTTCCTTCACCCGAATTTTCCGTTGTATCGTGCAATAACTAACATCCAGATGGATATGTTGGAGTGTTTGAGTTCTATTGGGGGCGCGATCGAATGGTTTGTCTTCGCGAAAGAACTTAGTCGTTGTCTCGGTTGAAATATGCAACCTGAACTTGACTTTTACCCGATACACTGCTATTCCACCCGCCCTCTTTCTCCCCCAAACTTCCCACCAAAATTCTCACGGGCCGTTCTCCGCGAACCCGCGTTGCTTTGCTTTTATTCCATCCCGACTACTGTCAGGAAACCAGGCGCCCCCACCATCCCTTTCATTTCCTTCCCTTACAAGCAATCCTCTCCGTCCATTCCATCTCATCAACCCCCACCACCCCCTTATTTTCCATCCTTGCTCCTCCCCTTGCTCGCCCCTTCTTCCGGAGCCCGCTTGGCCCTCAACCCATGACTCCTCCTCCTCTTCCTCCTCCGCCGTCTGTCGCCGCCATTGCCACGCCCGCCTTGACCCTCGACCATATCCTCCATCACCTCCTCCCCGTCCTCCTCGTCGCCGCCCTCTCCGTCAAGTCCTTCGTCGGCCGGTGGCGGCTCCTCCATTCCAAGCTATCCCTCCTCCAATCCTCCCTCGCCGACGCCGCCCGTTCCCCCCACTGGCCGGGGAATCCCCTCTTCGTCGACCTCCTCCCTCCCCTCCTCTCCACCCTACGCTCCCTCCACTCCCTCTCCACCCGCTGCCTCGACCCCTCCCTCCCCGCCGGCAAGCTCCTCCTCCAGAGCGACCTCGACATCGCTGCCTCCACCCTCTCCCTCTACCTCCACGATCTCGACCTCCTCCTCCGTTCCGGCCTCCTCCACCACCTTCCTAGCGCCGGCGCCATCGTCCTCCCCCTCCCCGGCCCCTCCGCCACCCGCGCCGACCTCGCCCTCTTCGCCCGCGACCTCTTCGCCCGCCTTCAGATCGGCTCCATCGACCTCAAGAGCAAGGCCCTCGACTCCCTCCTCCAGCTCCTTGCCTTCGACCCTCCAAAGATCGCCCCGCTAGTCGCCGCCGAGGGCGACCTTCCCTACCTTGTCCGCCTTCTCGACCCCTCCGCCCACTCCCTCATCCGCGACCAGGCCGCAGCCGCCGTCTCCCTCCTCGCCACCGCCTGCGACGCCTCCCGCCGTGCCGTCTTCGAGGATGGCGCCCTCGGCCCCCTCCTCCGCGTCCTCGACTCTGGCTCCCTCTCCGTCCGCGAGCGCGCCGCTGCCGCGATCGAGGCCATCACCGCCGATCCCGCCAACGCCTGGGCCGTCTCCGCCTACGGCGGCGTCCCGATCCTGATCGCCGCATGCCGGTCGGGATCCAGATCCCCCGCTGTCCAGGCCCTTGCCGCTGGTTCCCTTAAGAACATCTCATCCATCGATGACCTCCGGACCGCCATGGCCGAGGAGGGCGCCGTCCCGGTCCTGATTGACCTCCTTCTGTCAGGCACCCTCGACGCCCAGAAGAACGCCGCCCTCTGCCTCTGGTCTCTTGCCTCCGCCGGCGGCGAGGAGATCCGGGATTCCATTGTCCGGGAAGGGGGCCTGCAGCGGCTCCTCCAGCTGCTCCGCGAGGTATCGGATTCGGAAGCGGCGGAGCACGCCCTGAGAGCGATCCACGCCCTCTCCGCCTCCCCCGCTGCCGCCAGAGCCCTCTCCTCCTCGCGGGGATTCTTCGCCCACCTCACCGATCTGATCCCCCGCGGCAGCGCAGCCACGCAGCAGACAGCAGCGGCGGTAGTCTGCAACCTCTCCCCCAGCGACGACATCAAGCGCTCCATGGCCGGATGCATGGCAGCGCTCGTGAAGATGCTGGAGTCCCCGAAGCCGACGAGCGCCCAAGAGGTGGCCGCCCGGGCGCTGGTGTCGTTGTTGACCGTCCGGTCCAACCGGAAGGAGCTATCGAGGGACGAGAAAAGCGTCACAAGGCTGGTCCAGATGCTGGACCCGCGTAACGACGAGGTCGGCAAGAAGTTCCCTGTGTCGGTGGTGCTCGCGCTCGCCGCCGGCGTCGGCGGCGGCTGCCGGCGGAGGATCTCGGAGGCGGGCGCCTGTCAGCACCTCCAGAAGCTCGCCGACGCCGAGGTTCCCGGGGCGAAGAAGGCACTGCAGAAGATCGCCGGCAGCCGGCTAAAGAGCCTCTTCTCCACGGCATGGAGGGAGTCGACCGTGCTACGTCCACAGTAACTAACCCAACCCACCGTTAAGGTACCTGTTAGTTTAGTTAAAAGCTCGGGATATTAGTTTACTAATTTCAGTTAGATGTTCGGATTAATTTTGTTTAGTTGTGGGGATCGAATGCAGGCACTCACGCCGGCCGGGAAGGCTAACTGTTGGAGAGGTGAAGACAAATGATTAAATTAATAGAGAACAAAAGCATATGAGGATGATAGGAGTTACAAGAAAACAAAAGAAAGAGGAGTTTTCATTGCAAATAGATTATAATTTGGTATTGTTAGTCTCAGCGACAAAAGAGAAGCCTGGATGCGGAGTTTTAGGAAGTATCCTTGTGCTCTTTAATTTTTTTTTATTTTTTTTTTTTTTGTTATGTTTGTTTGATTCGGTCTGTCATAAACCAGTGCTTGTTTTGGTTTTTAGTTTCAACTGTGTCGATTTTGTGTAAATGACTTTGGCTAAGATCCACACGCACATGTTGCATGTTGAGGGAAAGGTGGGAGCCATGTGGGTTTTGTCCACCACTTTTCCATGTTTGGCCGGTGTTCCAGATTTTGGCTGAAGACTTAGTTTGTATTTATTTGGTTGTTTTTGTAACAAGCTATCTTTTTCTTGACTTGCTTTTTATGTATGCGTGTGCTCGACTCAAATCTTTGAATTGATTACTCCCATGGAGTCTGGCGTATGTATATGATAGTGGTGTAATAGTATTGTAACCTTGCAGTGAACCTTGAAAGGTGCGACAATGCAAGGTCCTTTCCAGTCTTTAATTAGGATTTACTATTATGTTGAAGCCAATTAAAGATTCTCCCTGGGCAAAGCACCATTATTCGACTCTCAAGAAACATTCACATTTGTAGTGTTACAGCCATTGCAGATCTACTAAAATTTTATCTAAGCTAATGCATATCCTGCCACTCATTCCCTAAGGACATGGTGGATTCTCGGTCATCATTGGATTTAAGATTGGCCATCTTTCTCAGATAAGTATTCGTTCCACGGACTGGAAATTCGAGGCAGGAGCACCAGACTTCCCAGACTCCCAGGGACAATTAAAGGGTCTCGAGAGGGGGAAGAAGGGTGAGGGAGACAAAAACGCAAAGAGACTGATTCCCGGGGGACCCGAAGGGGCGACAGCGAGCTAACATCCCATGGAAAAGGACGGGAATTAGGTGCCGTGGGAGCTGGGTCTGGGTCCTTGGGAGATGAGTTAACAGGCGGTGGAGCTAGCGAGCGGCCTCTTCCCTAATTCCCCTTTCTCCACCCCCACCGGCCATCCCTGTCCTCCTCCCTCGGAAGTTGGAATCGCCTCCCCCCCCCTTTTCTTTTTCTTTAATGCCAAAACTCTTCGATTGGAAAAAGGTAACTTTTCCCGCCATATGTCCCGTGAAAGCCACTATAGCAACTGCAGCGGCGAGCTGTAAAGCCACCTCCCATTTTACCTCTCTCATCATTGCTTTCTTTACTCCACCACCTCCACTCTCTCTCCTCTTTCCATCTCCGCTGTAACTTCCACGCATTTACCAACGACACCTGCAGTAAAAATTTCAGCAAGGCTAGCCCGTTGGTAGCCACACATTCACCTGTCCTTATCGCACTTTTGCTTATCATCGCATGCCTTTTGGGCTATGCAATGCATCAACTACATTCCAACGGTGTATGATGAGTATTTTCTCCGACATGGTAGAGAAATTTTTAGAAGTTTTCATGAATGATTTTTCTGTATTTGAAACCAATTTTGAGGAATGTCTACACCACTTGACACTTGTGGTAGAACGCTGCAAACAGAAAAACTTAGTTCTTAACTGGGAGAAGTGTCATTTCATGGTAGAATCAAGTATTGTTTTAGGACACATTGTGTCACAAAGGGGAATTGAGGTGGATAAGGCCAAAGTAGAATTAATTGCTAAATTGCCACCTCCCAAAACTGTTAGGGAAGTCAGATCCTTTTTAGGGCATGCGGGTTTTTACCGCCGCCCCCCTTTTTTTTTACGGGATCGAGCCTGAGCTTTTCAGATGCCTTATTAAATGGTTAGATTACGTACCAGAGAGAAAACGAGGGTTTCCGGATGAGCATGGAATTCTTGACTCACCACATAACCAGTCCAATGTCGGACGTTTTCATCCATCACCATAAAATGAGGAGGAGCCAACTACGTCTCCAAGAAGCCATGGACTTCGTATTGGAGGCGAGAGACCTGAGAATTGCCATTGCCCGAAATGGACGTCAGCACGTCGCATGAGCGATGGAGCCGGATCCGATGACCCCATGAGCAAGAATTCCTTTGTTCTGCATGTGGTATGGCATTGGATCTCACCCCAGGCCATGTGACATGCATCATGGCTGCGTACATTTGCAGATAGCTGCGATCAAAACGGCATCCCTCCCTAAAATGATCGGAACAAGAACAAAAACCATTGAAAATAGCGATGCATAAGAAACAAAAATATAGATAGAGATAAAATATAGTAGACACCAAGTTCCAGACACACACCCCGTCTTTGCTCTTTTCCTATCTTAGGTCTGCAAACGATGCCGCTTACTAGATTACCTTCTTTGCTACTCACCACGCTGTAAAATTTATCTAGACGGACCATGTGTTTGCACCAGAGCCCTATGTAGCCTTTTGTTTTTTGATTTTATTGGCTGCATTCATATTCGCAAGATGTCAGCCACCATTGTACCACAAAAAAAAAAAAAGAGCCGAAGAATATTTCCTCTTCCTTCATCTTCCTTGTAATGTGCCTAAGCTCTCTTCTATTATATGTGAGAGGGGAAAAAGAGTTTTCCCTTATGTTTGTGTGTTCTCCGGTGAAAATGACCTTGGCTTCACTAGTTTCTGATTTAGGGTTTCTTCTACCCATTATTTATGTTTGTTCTAAACTATACCTAGGTTTAGTTAGTGCTTGCCTACTTTCACCTTTTATCATAAGTTGGTATTGTAACATGATTGAAAAGTTTATGATAACTTGTTTCTTGATCGAAAAAATGATCATAATTTTTTGATCAAGATGACTAGCTAATTCTTGTGAAAAAACTGTAAGGAAATCTGGAAGTTCCTCAATATAGACTTCAAATTCTTCGGTATGATTTCCATATTTTGCCCATATATGTGCTATCTCATTACCCGATCTTTTGGCTAGGCTAAATATATTTTTTGAAAGCTTTGCTTATAATTTTTCACATCCTTTTGGAGCAAACCTGCATCAGAGTAATATTGGTTTTGGGTGCTCATGATTTTTTATATTTAAAATGAAGAATTACTAGTAAGCAGATCTTGAGAAAGCTCAATTAAATATGAGATTTTTTGCAAGGGGAAAAGGAAGTTTCTCTGTTATGAGTTCATATTTTAATTTAAGCAAAAGTAACATGACATTTTTTTTCAAAAAAAAAGAAAGAAAACACTCTGTACCCAAAAAGAAATAGAAACACTAGTTAATATCTTATGTAAGATTATTTTATATGTCTGTTCCACATTTTGCTTATTTTTCATGACATGTTGGGTGCTCAAGGGAGGTAGGGTACATATGTGCATAGAATATTCTCAAGATCAAATAATATTTAGTCAGACTAAAAACTTTCAGGGATTAATTCAAAGATATCTATAATCTCGATCAAAGAGATAACCTTTATCAAGAAAATCATATCTAGAAATGAAAAGCTAAAATTCCTCAAAATGCTTTTCTCCTTTCTGAAAGTGTTGGATTAATGTTACTTGTTTTTTTTTCTAATTGTTATAATTTCCATGGTTAAAAAGTGATTATTTAATTGGTGTCTACTCTGAGTTAAATTGGATCAATCAAAAACATGTCTATAAATTGCTACAGATTGCGCTTTATATAAACCAGTTGATTTTTGATCGAGTTGGGCCAAGTTTTCACTGCCCCAATTTATCAATTGTAGAAAAGGAAATTGGAGTTGTGGGAAAATTCTTTCTTCAATCTATTTGGGTAAGAATGTCTCCATATTTATAGTGTTTCTATATAATTGCTTATACAAGGAAGAAATGTACAACAACAGATTTCAAGAATATACTCTGAACTTTCTCCATAATTTTGGAGATTTTACGAATAACTCAAGAAAATGCCACAACATAACATGCATCAACAAACCAAGAGAGCAAGAATATGGATCGTATTTTTTTAATCAGAATAAATGATTACATTATTCATAGAAAGCTGCAATAGATTTTCTATTGTTTACCTGAAATTTTGATTAAGAGCATCGTGCCTTAATTAGAGTGGCTACAATTACGAGGCCGATGAGCAAATGAAGAGTAGTTGTTGTTAAAACCCTTCTGACCGCAGCACCAAGAAAAGGGCATTGTTGTGTAAATGGAGAATTGTTGAAGAACAAGCCACTGGCTCATCAAGATAAATGCCAGGTTAGTTATTGAAATCTCTGGAAGTTATCAAAAAGGACCGGACCAATCCTTAGGTTACTTAGGCGGTCGTCTAAAGCTGCGGCCCAAAAAAGCCAGAAAAGCCTCAAAGACAAAATGGAAAGAAAAAAAGATCCCAAATTCACTTTAGGCCGGTCTACTGCAGAAAAGGCCTCAAAGATAAAACGACTTTAGGTCCCAAATACATTGGGCCGTTTCTATTATCAAATGCCTATGATTGCAAGCAATTCCATGAAATTTAAGGTATGAGGGATGAATAAGAAATCACTCTCTTTTTGGCACACTTTGACAATTTGCAACTGCAACGACTACGGCAGCACCTAGCTTATGTTTGGACAATGTATCCATGCATGTACCCCTTTTTTTTTCCTGACGTGGAGCTTCAATATTTGCTGGAGAAGATTAATGTTGCATTCAATTGATTGCAAATAGAGTATTTTCTTTCTCAATTAAATCTCTTTGGATTTTCTAATCTATTACTGATTTTTTTGTTGTATTTTATTCCTCTTCTTGCTTGTTTGCTTTGGCTACAAATATTTCATGTCCTTAATTCTAAAACACCAAACGAATTTTATCTGATCGACCTAACTTTTTGATTGACTTCATAGGTCTAATGCACCGCTCTATCCAGATTAGGTGTTCTCCTTGGAAACAATATTATTTATATAGTGGCTCATATAAAAGCAGGGCCAAAGAAATATATCTCTAGGTTTCTCGTGGTCTCATTTCAGATTTATGACATATACTGGCTAAATTAGGTTAAATTGGGTAGGATTAGCTAAGCAGTGGAACAGCCATCCCTCGTTATATAATAGTAATGAAATGGATGCAACATTGAGAAGAGAATCTGGAGATCCTCGAGCAAAAAAGAGCAGGAATTAAAGAGGGAGAAAACCTGAAAACCCCAGGTTGCTAAAAGACGGGGAAAGGGAAAGGCTTGCATATGCAAACAAAATAATATTTCATTACCTACAAATGACCGTTGATACTATTTCCCAAGAGATTTAACTACATCAATTTGAATTTGAGTCGAGAAGCTTGCATATGCACACAAAATAATATTTCACTACCTACAAGTGACCCTTGATACTATTTCCAAAGAGATTTAACTACATCAGTTGAATTAGAATCGAGAAACACACAAATCATATTGAACACGATTTGTTAAAGGAAAATTAATGGTCCTTCCCAAACCTCCCAAATGCTATCGAGTTATTGACCAAAAATTTAAAGCGTTAGGACGAGGACCGGCCCAGATTAATAAATCCATATGGCACCTCTTTTATTAGTTAATATAAGACTATGATTATCTCGCCCACCCAATCTCATGATGTCCTCATTATGATTGGTTCCTACTTGAGGGAGGAGGCCCATCCATGGATTAGGTCCTACTCGATCCTACCTTATCCTCCTTTACTGATATCCCTCATTAAAAGGTCTATATGATTAGTAAAAATTGTGAGGTATAATGGGCCTTGCTCTGATACTTGTCACACAGTATCTGTTTTATTAGCCAATATGGAACTACGATGCGAAGCACTTGCTACCGACTTTCCCCCTCTAATGAACCACCAAGGGTAAAATTGGCATTTAGCTGTAGATTAGTCCAGCTTTCCATGTTTTCTGCTCGTTGAACCAAAAAAATCCACCATGAGGTTTCCATTCTTTCCTTTGAGATGATATTATTTTTTTCCATTAAGATGATATTATATAAATAGCACTGCTCAACATCTGAAATCCATAAAAGATAGTCAGATATTCTTAAACGCATGTCATGATAAATATTATTACAAAACCAGACAATAATTATACAACCTGCAACACGTTAGCCTTCCTAATATCCCTATAGAATCTAGTAAAATTCCCATGATATGAAACAATTAGTAAAATTTTTACAAGACTAACTGGTTGATAAATTTAATTAAAATAAACAAGACATCCGTAATAAATGAATTTTGCAGAAACAGTTATTTATTTGTTTCCTATAAAACTTAGTTTTAATAGTTTAAAAAGGCAAGGACATATAACGTACATCCATATTACTAATGTTGTACCAATAGTTAAACAAGCAGATCCAATTCCGGTCGAATTAGCATGAACAGATCCTTCTTATAAACTTGGAATTACAAACATCCATCAAAATAGCAGAGTTTCCGAAGGGCACAGAAAAGAGAAGTACTGAACAAGAAAACAAGGGAGGACACCTCGCACCGCTCGATGAATCGGAAATAGCTCCGAATCGAATGCGGGACAGGAGGCGGAAGCAGGTGGCAGCGGGAGGAGGGAATCACGAAGCGAAGAGCCAAAGATTAAATGAAGCAATGAGGGATCGATCAGTAGATGTCCAGCGTCTCGAGGATCAACTGGTTGCAGAGCGGGCAGGAGCCCCGGCTGATCCAGAGTTCCCGCGCGCAGACCCGGCAGAAGGTGTGCCCGCACGGGATGAACGCCGCCCCCTTCCGCCTCCCCATACACACGCAGCATCCCCACCACTCCCCGCCTTCCGCCATCCCCTCCCCTCCCTCCTCCTTGCTCCTCTCCTCCCCACCTTCGTTCATCAGCCTCATCAGCGACAACCGCTCCGTGAACGGCGTTATCGTCCCGTCCCTCTCCGCCGCCAGCGCCATCGCCAGGTTCATCTCCTCCTCCTCCTCCTCAATCGCCGCCACCGCGTCCCCCGCCGGCGCCTGGTCCAGGATGCATCCGAAATCTTGATCGCTCTCCCTCCGGTTCCGCGCCGCCGCCGCCGCCTCCCGCCGGTACCTCGGCCCCGCCCCGGCCGCGGCGTCTTCTTGGGACGCGGTGGTGGAGGCGTCGAAGGGGGAGCGGTGATGGATGTCGGCGGCGCGGGAGCGGGCCCAGGGGCTGCCGCACCAGGCGACGCCCTTTAACCGTAGCCGATCTTTCAGTCTCCTCCACCGCTGCCGGGGCCCCATTCCTTCTCCCCTTCTTTCCATGCGCCGCCCCTTGGCTCCCCTCCTCCCCCTTCCTTCCTATCCTTGATTCCCTGTACCTTACCTAAATTAGGCGCCGGGTACAACAAATCAAGGAACCGACAGCGAGTCGGTTTTATTTACAGAAGGAAAACTACCCTACCCATCTCTCCGTAGGGATTTAAGGTCTCAGAGCCAACGGAGCAAAACGAAAGGGGAACGGAAAACATTCAGGCGAAGAGGAGGGGTACAAAGCGATGCGGATGTGTCCTTATTAGTGTTTTATAGGAACGTGAAGTCGGCCAACGCATTGTACTTGTCAGTAGGAGAAGACGAAGATGGAGAAATGGGGTGTCGGTTTTCTTTTTTTCGGTTTTCTTCTTCATGCTTTTGGAATTAGGTGGTGGGTGAGGACGCCACGAGGTCAAAAGAAACCCGACAGGTGGCGCGGGAATTGAGGCGGATTGGCACGTGGCCGCCAGCTGCGGTAGTGAGAGACGTCCCAAGGCCAAGGCAGGGGCGCTCCGCTTTCCCGCCAGCATGCTACCGTCCGAAATGGACAAGGCATCCCATGCGCGGCGCCTACTTTTCCTACGTGGCAGGTAGATGGGCCTATCGCCAAGCACCACATCATCCGAGCGTCAAACGGTCATTTTTGACCAAAAAAACGTCGTAAGGTCCTCAACTCACTACGAAGTTTTCGCTGGGAGACTAAAATCTGGGATGTACAAAGAATGAACAACCCTGAACCAACCACTCTGATTCATCAAAGGGCACACTTCATGATACGAACTCGAAAAAGAACAATAAGAATGCACCACACCAGCTAAATAATTTTTTGAGTGATATTTTTTGAGATACTTAAGCATTTTAATCTAATTATATATGATAATTTAATTTAAGAAACAAACAGGAAACTTAGATTTAAATTTCTTGTCAAGAGTGCATAATATCTTGCTGAATTCCTCCCTCACATGATCACTTGTAAGACTGTCGAAATACCAACAGTGGTCTTACAGAGAGTTTGGTTTATATGTGGTTTTAAGTCTAATTGATTAAAAATAACTTGTTGAAATTATGTTGGGAATTTTAAGAATTTTAGATTTTTTTTTTCCCTACAGATGAAAGGAAAATAAAGCATTCTTGGTTCCTAGCAAATAAGAGAGCTGTATCCATTTTGCAGACAAATATCTTTTTACAAAAATAAATTTTATCGTTTCCATAAATCTTTTCTTTATCAAATCATGTGATATCACCTGAGTAAGCTAGTTAAATGGCCAAAAAACGTTCAAGATCGAGTTCTTATTATATATTAACGTAGATATATAATTATTAAGATTTATATAACTTCCACTGTTTTGCTATTGCAATGGCTGCTATATAAAACGAATTAAAACATGTGTTATCTTATTGTTCATGTTCCAATTTATATGATATTTATGAAATTTCACATTTGTATTGTCATTATGCAGAGGTACGAAGATTTAGGCGAAAATGGGATTGGTCACCGAAGATCCATCTCTACCTCCAACTTGTGGTTTATAATTTAAGCTAAAATTTGGTGGGAGTTAAAACTAGTAAAGCGGTCTCCGGAGCTCCATAGCCGGCAGCTGACTGCTGATAAGAAGCCTGCAAATCGAGTCAGGCTACAATGGGCCTGTGGGTCAGCAAGTCAGCAAGGCAACACAAAGGACCAGGATGGGCCGAACAATCGTACACATACTTCCGTGTCACCCAACGTACACCCTCTCATAAAACTATGGGGACCATCTGGACCATACCCTGAATATCCAGTTGTTGACATCGGAGACCTCCACGCGGTGCCGTCTAAAACTATGGGGCACCTCTTGCCGATCCAGCATCAGACTGGGAGACCTTTCCCAGGTTATCCAGCGAGAGCATGAGTCGGGGTAGGACTGCATTTGGATCTGGAGGTCGGAGCTTCACCCGAGGGCGGCACTCTTTCTATGGAAGGTGGCGTGGGACCGCCTTCCGACGAGAGCAGTGCTGAGCAGGCGAGGCTGAGGAATCCCAGCGGAGTGCGTACATGCAGTGTCGAGGAGTCGGTCGACCACGTGCTCTTCCAGTGTACGTGGGCGAGGTTGGCATAGCAGTGGGCAGGGATCCCGCGAGAGGTCTGGAGTGGGAGGCTTCAGTTCTTACAGATGATACAGCAGTGGTTGGCCCGCCCTCAGATATGTTGGGAGGCTATCAGAGCGACCTGCACTGCTCATTAGATCTGGTTGGCCCGGCCCGCACCCTCGGTGAGCGCAGGGTGTCACCGAGGTTTGTAGCGGAGTTCGCGCGAATACAGGCATTGGAGATCAGACCCTCTTCTAATGGACCTTTGATAGCTTGGGACACCTGAGGTTCCCTCTCTGCTTCGGCAGCTCCTCAGATGGTGTTTTTCACCTGGGAACCCCCACCTCCGAGTTTCCTCAAGGTTAACTTCAACGGATTTGTACAGGATGGAGGTGCGCGGGTGGTGCGGGTTTTGTGATACGGGGTCCGCACTCCAGAGTGGTGGCAGCAGGTGGTTGTCAGTTGTTCGGCATTTCGGTCCTCGGGGCAGAGCTACGAGCTGCTTGGGCGGGTCTTCGATATGCGAGGCAAGTATTGCGGGCTGGCTCGGTTGTCCTGGAGGGCAACTCGGCCACAGTCATCAGGTGGATCCAGGAGGGGTTGAGGGGTGTGGGCACAGACCATCCCTTGGTTCGGGACATTGAGATGATGTGTGGGGTTGGGATGGCCGTCGAGACCAAACATGTATTCAGAGAAGCTAATGGGGCGGCCGATTGGGTGGCTGCCTTTGCGGCTCATCATTCAGGGTATACCTTTTGGGTGGGGGAGACGGAGATGCCATTGGCACTCTGTGAGCTAGTATTTTTTGATTTTATTGGATGTATTCATACACGTAGTGTATGGTAACCCGTTTTCAGAAAAAAAAAAAAAACACTTTATACCATAGCTAAAAAAAAAAAAATAGTACCTATTTTAATGAATGAACCGTGAAACACCCTCGCCGCTTCGTACCTGTTTTAATTAAACTGTGATCAGTCTGCCTTGCCTCCGGACACTGAAATAAGAAAAAAATTAAAACAATGAAAAAAACCCGACGAAATGGTACCCATTTTAATGAATAAACCCGGAAACATCTCTTCTGCTCCGTACCTGCTTTAATAAATAGTTAGTAGTCTAACTTCTCTCCGGAGTATATAGCCCACTAAAACAAGAAAAAAAATAGGTGGAGAAAAAATGAAGGAGATCACTCTTCAAACAAGCGTGATTGTGTCATCACATTGGTAGAGGGATGTCTGCGGTCGACTTGCCTCGTCATAGCTACTGTTGTTGACCAGTCGAGTCGTACTTGTCCTAATGAAGCAAGAAAAAAAACATAGAAAAACAAATTGGGAGAGATTACTCCACGCGTGACCGAGCCATCTCGCTTATAAGCGGATATGTGTGGTCAGTTCCAGGGAGTTCACACCGGCTAATAAATAGTGGCACGGGTGTTTAGGCAATCCCATAGGGCACGCTGGCTAAGAAATAGTGGCACGAGTATTAAAGCAAACCTATGGAGAAGGTGAAACATGATGTGAACATGGATCTGAAGGCAGTTTAGATGTTGAAAGAGTGAACAAAAGATAGATATTAGCATGGATCTTAATCTTATACGGATGAAAAGAGGGTGAACATAAGGAAAATAATTGAATTTAAATTTGGAAACGCATTTTGCTTCTTATTTAAAAATTCTGTCGTTAATAATTTGTTTAAATATAAATATATATAGTTCTTGCACAACTCTCAGAGCTATAGAATTTAGCTATTGTAGTCTTTTATTTATTGTATATTTAAGATTTAATGTTAGTATGATTTAATGCTGTTTTTTTGAGTTAAATATCATCTACATGCAATAAAAATTATTATAATTTGAAATTGAAAGTTATATTTTCCTACTCATTTTAAATTTTGATTGTTAATAGTATGTTTAAATATTGATGCATAAAATAGTTGACCAAATCTCGACTTTATAGAATTTTGCCATTGCATTTGAAATTAGATTTGGAAACCACATTTTGCTTCTTATTAAAAAATTTGATCATTAATAATTTGTTTAAATATAAATTTATATAGTTGTTGTACAAATCTTGGAGCTATAGGATCTAGCTATTGCAATTTTTTTATTTATTGTGTATTTAAGATTTAACACTAATATGATTTAATAATGATTCTTTTGAGCTAGATATCATCCAGATGCAACAAAAATTGTTATAAGTTTGAATTAGACGTTGTATTTCTCTATTCGTTTTAAATTTTAATTGTTAATAGTTTATTTTAACATAGATTCATAAAAGGGTTGCGCAAATTTCAAATATATAGAATTTTGTTATTATATTTTTTATTTATATATATTTAAGATTAAAAATTAATGTGATATAATGCTAATTTTTTTGAGTTAGATATCATCTCAATGCACAAAAAATATCAACATGCATTTGGGCGTGTACGAGACCTATGCACATGCACTGCATGTAGTCTAGTTATATAGGAAGGTACTAAGAATACATGAAAAATTTAAAAGATCGCAGATTTTGGATATATAATAGTCGCATGTATAATAAATCTCTCGTTAGGTCCAAAGATATGCGAAGCCAACTTTGATAATCTTGGGTTGGTTCGATTTGAGCTCAAGTCCAAATCAACGATGACCAATTGGGTCGTCCAAGTTAGCGTCTATGGACATTGGATGTCCCGAAAAAAAATATCTTATGGCAAGTGGGCTAAATCGGAAACCATGGGACTCAGGCTTTCTAAGGATCATAATGGTTCATTTGAGGTTAGGTCAAGATTTAGAGTGAGGATTTTACATAAGGTTGCGCTGACAAAGACATCAAATAGGCCTAGTTTGAGCCTTTAGATCCGTGGGCTATCTAAAGGCTAGGGCAAGCTCATATTAGATATGGTCAAATTAGCTAGGATTCAAACTTGGGACTAGGATAGGACAGGATTGGGCCAGAGCTAAAAGCCAGGTCATTTGGGATAAAATGTCATCCATTCAGCTGACAGGTTTCGTTGCTTTGCTGCAGTCTTTATCAAGTTCGTTCGAATAGGGTGGCTCTTAGCCGAGACTTCCAAGTAGAAGTTGAAGCACAAATTACGAAGAAAGAAGGAAAGAAGAAACAAGGTGGAAAGGATACATTTTTTGTGCGAAAATGAAGAGCAAATTCAAGTGATATGCCCCCTTCAACTGTCTCATGCAAGATCTATCTAATTCATACAGTTAGGATATGTTAGAATATGTCTGTATGCTTGTTTTTGACTTTGGATGGGATACATTTTTCAATTTTTTATCAAATATTTTTATATGGTTAACTATCAATTGCTTATTGCTTTTGTTTTGTTGATAATCATATCAGAGTATGGATGTTAAATTAAATGTTCATGAAATAGCTCTTGATACTGGATAGGAACCCAAAGGTCCCAAACTCCATCCATACCTATTCAATCTCAATGCATATTGCCCAGAATGCAAGATTTAAGATGCCTAAATCTAACTATTTGATGGGTCGTTCTGTCTTCGAATGAGCGCCTCTATCTCGACGTCTTCCACTCCAAACCCTCTGAGCCCCCCAAGCCCCTTGTTGGCACCATCCACTACCCCGTCAAGGACCTCCTCGGCACCGTCGCTTTCGCCGCCACCGTCGACGACTACCCCTACCCCATCAAAACCCTAGAGCTCTGCCGCCCCGAGGGCAAGATCCGGATCAAGGTCGTGATCCGAGCACTTGCATGTCATTTTTTTAAACGTCTTTTTTATTTTTTTTTTGGAACATATCCGAATTCGTGCGATCGAGAACCCTAATTGATCGTCGGAAAAAGTTCTTCCTCATCGATTCATCGCATATTGGATTCGTCGGGCTCTTCAGTTAGATCACCAGTCCTCTTTCCGACAAGCTTGCTATACCAAACATAAGGCATGGCGCATAATCCTATAGAGTGACTTAGTATAGATGGTTGAGTGGGGGGTGTCCGATCATCTATTTTTGGAGGCTGCTGAGAGAGTGCGATGGCTACCAGATTATGCATGTGTTTCATAAGACGAATCGAATTGCTGATTGGGTTGCCTTCTTTGCCGCTTATCATTCTGAAAATTTTTTTTGAACCCAATTTATATTTATTTTTTATTGTGGAGTATTTTGTTTTTTAATTTTGATGGCAATGCGCAGACGAGACTTAAAAAAAAAAAAAAAAAAAAAAAAAAAAAAAAACATAACTAGCATGTCAAAATATGATAGATTTGGTGATGAATGATGGTTGTCCATTTATGAGATGAAAATGTATCACCGTGGAACCTTATTCGTGACCCTACATGCATGCGTTGATGTCAGAGCCAGACAACCAATCGGATTCCTTTGGCCCCACAAGCGATAGCGGCGATGACGCAAGCACCGTCCGACTCCCAAATGCTTTCGCGCGCGATTACGGTGGCAGCACGTTCCTTTATTTATTATTCTTCCCCGTTTTTAAGCTATTTATAATTAATCAAGAAATTATATCACCAACTACTATAACTCCTAGTTAATGCCTCTTTAGCATCTAATCTACTTTAGTTTTTTACTTTATAAAAGAAAACTCTCACTTTCAAATAACATATAAATATTCGAAAACGGAGGAAAGCCCTAGTCTTTCAAATTTCTCGTGTTGAATTCGTCGGGAGAAAAAAAGGCAATTTAGGCAAAGGGAAAGATAGAGCGACAGATCGATCGATCCACGGAGATCTAAAAAGTTGTCGGGAAGTTAATCCGGTCCTTCTTCCCCCAAATTCGACGGTTTTCGGACCCAAATCGGTGGTGTCAACCCATAGATTCGCCACGAAATTCCACAGGAACGGGAGTTCCTCTTGCCAAACGCGCAAACTCCGACTCCATCTGTATCAATCGAGAGGCGATCGCTGAGGAGATTTCCCCAGTTGAAAGGGCGTTGTTTTGACGAAGCAATTGGTGTCTTTTGGAGATAATAATAATAATAACAGGGTTGGATTACATCGCCTGGAGAGATGCCGGATACCCGGCCGGTCCAGAGCAATGCCGTTGCCAATTCCTCCAATGCTTGCCCGGATAACCTCGGAGGTAGTTTCTATTTTGGTTGGATCCGTTTTTGTTCCTTTTCTTCTCTCTCTGCTTTAATTACATGCCTCCCATCGTGGATTTGGTGCTCCATCTTTCCCTTTTTGCATCGATTCGAGTAGCAATCCCCATGTTAAACTGTTTTATTGCATCATCTTGTCCTATTTCTTGAAAACGAAAGAACTTTGTCTGGTAAAGCAAGCAGACAACTGGTTCCTGACAGAGTTTGTAATGGTTGGTGGAGTAAAATTAGGTTGGTTTTTGTTGCAGAAGCCATGTGGCAGTTAAAGATCGAGGATTGCAGGGGGGGAGCCGACGCTATCCCGAATCTGTATCCCGATCGCCCTGGTGAGCCTGACTGCATATACTATTTGAGGACAGGGTATTGCGGCTATGGGAGTAATTGCAGATACAATCATCCTAATTACATTGGGCAGGTGAGAATAGTAAGAGTGATATGATTGCTGCCAAGAATTTTTTTTCTGTTGTTAATTGTGCTAAAATGCATTAATCCTGTGCTTTTGCTGTCATCTTAAGTTGCTAAACAAAAATTGTGCTTAGCATCTGTCTGTTGAGGTGTTTAATGCATCAATTTGATACAATTATATCGATTTTTGTAGGGGACTCTTTATACTGGTGAACTCCCAGAGAGGGATGGTCAACCTGATTGCCAGGTATGTTTAACTTCACCTGTAGCTACCTCAGTTTTTCTACTAAATTTAAGCAGTGTTCAGATTGACAATTTAACCATTTTATTCGGTTGGGAAATTAATTGATTATGGAAATTGAGTTCGTAACCAAAACTATAAGCGCAACCGTTGTCTTAGTTACGTGGCGCAACAAATTCCAAAGAGAAGCACATTATGATAATTCTAGAGATTGGCGTAAATAGAAATAAAATAATGAGGAGAAAAAAATAAAGAAAATGCGACATGACTGAACTTTGATTGCCTGTTTTGCTTTGCTAATATATGTTAAGACTCAAGAGATGACCTGAGTAATGAAATAATCTTTATTCTTAAAGACTAATCCTTATATTTCTAATAGTGGATATAAACTTTCAATCAAGCCAGTTGTTAAAAGTGATCCACTGGTATTGTTTTTCTCATTTATTAAAGATACTGTTCCAAGATGGTTATGGTAGTGTAAATATATTTCAGTTTATATAATTGTGATAAAGTTCTAGAAACTTTTTATTATCAAAATTATTAAATTTGGTACAGAATACAGCTTTTTATTTTTTTAAAAAGAATCAATAACCAGATGAATTTGAAAAGAAATGAAGAACATTCTAAGATGCAAGAACTAAAACAACATAGAGGGTGTTGCTAATAACATAAGCAAGAAGATGAAGATCCAAAATAATGCATGTGTTGATATGCCCGATGAACCTCTTTCTGGAAGATATGCACTGAGGAAGGGGAGAGTTTACCTCAAGGATTAAAGGACTCCATCATGGTTGTAATCGAGCCAGCAATAAGCATACCAAGCCATGTTGTGCCTGGTGCTGGATGAAAGAATTTGTTACCTAAATGAACCACTTTTCACTAATCAATAATCCTAAATGGTTATGGTTATGTGAGTCAAACAATATGGCCTGGTATGTCGTGCAATTTTTAGCCCAACGAGCTGATATAGAAACCATAATAACAGCTCTACACTACAAACCACCAACAAGTGTCCCATCAGCACTATCAGGGAAATAAAAATCATACTGAGGTAATAAAACTTCCAAAATCTTTTGCAGAATAAGTGTCTTGTTTTGCAACTAAGATACTCCGTTTTTTCATTGCGTAACAACCAACATGCTATCATGCTAAAGTGCATTATGGTGTTTATTATGCTTTCAATTCCAAAGAGGTGCTTGATATGATATAGTAATGTTGATACTTCAATCCAGGATTTGAACTATTGTTGCCTAGAATAGCTACTAGGCATTCATGTTTACACCTCAAAAAGCACAAAAAATATGCTGAGCACAGATGACATGGGGTCATATATGGATTTTCTCTATTCACTCAAATGAATATGGTTGAAAGACCGCATACATTTGAACCTCCCCAGACCCCCTAGTGGTGCGGGCCTTGTGCAATGGGACAACCCTTTTTTTTACTTAATTAAATGAATATGGTTTAAGGAATCACCTCAAGCCTTGAGCTGATCTCAATGATGAATGGTCATAAATGTGCTATTATACAACATGTTGTACATAAGTGTATCCTCATTCCAAGCATTAAAATTGAACTTTCATTTATGCAATCTCTTTCTCAAAATTGCACATTTCTTGTGATAGTGTTTCTTCATTATTCTTAATGGGTAAAATGTTGATATGAGTTAACTAGAAAAATTCACTCCCCCCCCCCCTCTCTCCAACTAGCAACTTCTTGTATAGTAAAAACTAGTTTTCCTTGGTACATAATAAATTAATTGCATGAGCAAAAATGGAAGATTTTGTACTGCGAGTAGGTTTGTTGCAGAATTTTCTGTGGTCTTTATATTAATCAAATCTCTCAAGTTGGGGCATATTTCTGTATTTTAATAACATATCATTTTAGAAAAACTTTGATATCTGCTTCATATCATAATCATACCGTCCAACTAGCACTATAAAATATATTTTATAGAAATACCTTGAATTTAGTCAATTAAACATTACCTTCACTAAAGACCCACTAACAAAGCCTGTGTTTGAACTTTACTTTTCCCTTTTTTAGAAATACAGTGAAGTTGCCATTATTTAGGATCGAGCATGGAGCCTCTCTATTGAGGAGAGGGGTGCCTACGGTTGGTCTAAGTTCTGTTGGCATGTTTAAGCATAATTTATTTCTTCTCATAAATCAATGAATAGTAAATGAGGAATAAGATACAAGGTCCAGGATGCATTTTTTCAACCTATAATAGTGTGTCCATACCTAGTGTAATTGTTTAAAATGTCACAATCAGTACTAGGATGTTTGGGTGATCAATATAAATGTCATTTAAATTGCTATGCTACCATTGCTATGATATGACCAATTTGTTTTTAACTCTTGGGATCCATATACTTCCCTTGATATACGTATTCCTTATCATGCCCTTCCTAATTTTACCACACCATGTCAACACTGTCATGTCACTCTACGTATTTAGATTGCTCTTCAATGATCATCTTTCTTGATCATATAGCTTTCTGAGCCTTATAAGTTGCAAAGACATCCATTAATTGCATAACATCCTAGAATTACCTAATCACTTCACTCACTTGGCTCAATTCTATTAGATCTATCTTATTTCTCTTTGATCTTTTATATAACAGATTCAATATGGCGAAAATGACTGCGACGTGCTCCCATAGCCATCAATATTTAGTGGGAGTCATTTTCATTTCTTTTCCACTAAAGTATCCAGGCATTTTGTTGTAATGCTGCTGTTATTATTTAGTTCTTTCATCCTCCATTTTTTTCTTCATAATTCTGTCTTTGCAAGCAACACTACTCTTATCTTCTTTTATATTATGCTATATTATTTGCAATAAAGAATATGTGCATGGTAGCTCTTCCTATATATTAACACTAAGTTTACCTATATTAAGGGTAAAGAGATGTGGTTTGGTGCTGACCCTTAGTGTTGGACTACCAAAATTGGAAGTTCACTTTTCTTTACCACTCTCAGCACTTGTCGCCCACCATCATACATATCCTAAATAATTTCGATATATTTCTTTTGTACACTTCTACTTTAATCTCACTTGATTGGTTCTTGAAATTGTTATTATGTTCAGCTTTAATGCAATATCCTCTCTGTTAACTTCATAGCATGGCTCATAAGTTTAAATTCATTGTGGTTGATGCAGTTTCGTGCCTCAATTGTATTCTATATGTATAAGACACTATTTCTCAAATCATTTAATATCTTCCTTTTGAAGTTCTTATCATAAAAGCTTACAAGCAAAATTGGCCCTACTTTTCCAAAATAGTTTTTTCTTTAGCATCATCATCTTTCACTAAAATCATCTTACCCTCACTTTTGGAAAATTCTTGTCACTTTCACTCTGGTTCTTTAATTTGTTGGTTTTGTGCCTTCCATCATTCTGTTTTGTCCGCGATCCCCATGGCTTTCACACCGCTTCATTGATGCTTTCAATTTCGAAAAGTTTCAACTCCTTTTGAATGCTCTCATGGAGACATTCGAATGTACTTCATAAGATTGAATGGTTATTAATAAAGATCTCTGAAGAGATAGCTCGCTTGTGGAACTTGGAGGTATAGTCCTATATAAATTGCTCATACTTTTTGTTGAAGGTTTTGCCAATTGATCCACCGATCTTGTTCATAGTCGATAGGGTAAAACATTTTCTTGATTAAATTTTCGAATTTCCTCCTTGTCGTATTAGAAACATCATTGTTTCTCATATAGGAATTCTACCAAGTAATAGCATAGTTGAAAAGCTTCAAGTAGGCAAAAGCAACTTTCTGGGCACTTGTGTATCTATAAATAGTAAAATAAGTTTCTAATTGATCTGCCTGGTTATCCATCATCATTGCAATTTTAGATCCATCACACGGGTATCTCAATTCACACTTCAACTTTAAAAGGCCGAAGTAGAATTTGAGTTCTTGTGGGTTGATCTTCTTTGCTGATGGACTAGTCATTGTCCCTAGATGTTGGGACAGTTTGGCGATAGAAGATGCAGGTGTTAAAGCTGAAGATATCAGTTGAGACACATGAGCTCGGTGAGTTGTGCAATTTGCTTCTACAGTTCAGTGAGGCGAGTTTTCACATTGTCATCTCTCGAGGTGGAAGCAATCATCCTCACTTGTCCTTTGATGTACTTCGAATATGAAAAACTTTTCTCTTCTTTGCTTGTACAGTTCGTGATTCTGGACTATAAACTAGGGCTCCACAAAGTTAGGATCCTAGGATTTGATACCAACTTGATTCAATCGAGGAGAAGAAGTAATTTTCTAAACATGCTCAACTTGAATCTATAAAGCAAAATAATCAAGAAAGAATTTTAAAAGTAGGGTTCTAAGTCCCTTTTTCTATCAGCAATTGCTCCATCAATTGATTATAATGCCTCTATTTATATAGTTATACAATTTGGATAGGATTCCTCTTCTTGTTGGAAAAGATTATGACTTTTCCAAAATAGTCGTGACTAGTGGAAACAATCATGAAAATGTTAAAATTTTTCTGGAGCTAGATATTAACTCCTACATCAACTTTGTCTCTAAGCTTTTTGTCAAATTTTTCTTGTATTAAGAGTTTTGTTCGGTTAAAGCCTTTCTCGAAAAGAAAATTTTTTACTTTGATCGGCTTGATATGAAGCCCAAATATTGTCACTGGATGCGTTGAACCATTTGGGGGTGGATACATCCCCATAGTATTGTTCAAGAGTTTTTTTTTTTTGGCATCTGATACACCAAAAATGGACGTCATATGAGAAAATTATCGCCTCTAGAAGTTGAAGTACGTGACTGGATCTTCTTAGATGTGGTAGATTTTGCTCCAAAACCTGCTCAGACCTGTCCAAGATGGCTGGTGCGGTCCATAATGAGTCAGGCGATCCTTCTGGATTAGCATTCATTTTCATCATCATACACTAATTCACAAGTTTTCTATACTATATTAAATTAGAGAGTAAGATTTCAAATACTAGTGCCAGGTCTTGTACCGGTTTTTGTTGAAACAGTACAGTATCAGGTATTGTCATACGATAGGGACTGCATCCTATGCCTACACAATATGTACCAGTGCTAGAAACCTGTTGGAACAGTATGGTATTGTTCGTACTTCGTACCATCTCATTCTAGCGGTATTTGAAATCTTGTTAGAGAGGAATATGCCAAAAAGATTCAGTTGATTAAAATTGGATAAAAGTACTATTAAATTTAATTAATAAAACTTGCTAAAAGATGATATTTAAAAGGATATAAATGAAACATGAACAGTTAAGAGTATTTTTTGTTTTTTTGAAAATGTTCCTCTAATCCAATTGTCAAACTAATATCTTTAATATCTTTCCTAACAGCCACCTTATTTATGAAACAAACTCAAGCATCTATAAAAGTTTAAATCTTAATAATAAAAATCAGATTTGGATAAAAATAAGCAACTTGGTTTAAAAAATTAAATATCAACTTATTTTTATAATTATTACTTTTTATTTATTTTCCTTAAACATGCATTGCATGTGCTCGATGGCTAGTATTAATTAAAACCTAACATTTGAAATGGCTGATATTATCTGTTTTGTTAATGTTAGCTTCTTCATTGTCTCTCATTTCATTGATGCAGAAATTCTTCTTTGCTTGCTCCAACTAGGATCCAGTGCAATGTTTTGTTTCACATTTAAACCCTAACCAATCCTTGCATATGTCTTACCATAATTAGTTAAATCTCCGGCACCCTGTGTACAGGGGATTCTCTCGCCAACCGTGCCCATATCTGACCTATTCCTTGCATGTGTATCCCTTTGATGCATAAATAACAGATGAAGCACATGATTTCTTGTTTCTAGGCAATACAGACATCATAGATGTCTGCATTTTCATTTTAGAAGGGTACTTGTGAAAATGGTCAGGGCCAATTAATGCTGAAGGTATTTTGGCTTCTCTCTCTAAAGGCACATATAATCAGGTAGCTTTTCATTTTGATCTGGCAGTTTTGTTTTAATTTTCTCATGAATATTTTGAAAGCAGCCATACTTTGATGCTAATCGAGTCAAGCAACAGACATGTTTTGCTGAATCAATTTAATTTATTGTTCTGTGCTTGTTTCATAAATGGATGGACCAAATATGCTTTAAGGCTTGCACGTGTAGTACACTCTGATCCTGTCTCACATTATTGTCACAGTTTTTCCTGAAGACTGGTACTTGTAAGTTTGGAGTGACCTGTAAATATCATCATCCACGAGACAATCATGAAGTACGACAAGTTCAGCTGAATATTCTAGGTTTACCAATGCGGAAGGTATCTGCTTCTTTTCTATTTCCCCTCATGCAGCTTGAATATCAGCTTCTCCAACACTTCAAAAATTGGCTTATGGTCTTGTATATAATGATTATTTTTTCCAAGAGTTCATTGATGAGATATTTATATTCATTGTTATTCTCGTATCTCAGGATGAAAAATCCTGTCCCTATTACATGAAAACTGGACTCTGTAAGTTTGGAATTGCTTGCAAGTTCAATCATCCCCAGCCTACCACCCATGCAGCCATGTTACCTGTAACAGGACCCTCAGCCTATGGATCTACAGGATCTTCTGTAGCAACACCATCCGGACTACCTTTAATTGCTGGGCTTTCAGCATGGTCTTTGTCAACAATCGCTTGCATGTCTAATCCACGTATGCAAGGCCTCCCTTACATGTCTCTTGTTCTTCCACTCACCCAAGGCACCATGCCTGTACAACAAGGATGGAGCACGTACATGGTTAGCATCTATTATTTAATATTGGAAAGCTGAAACTTCATTAGATTGCCTAAATGGTTGATATTGTTTTTGTTGCTTCAGTATTTTTCTTTGCAAAAGTCTTGCATGGTTTGGTGATATGTTAGGCATTGTACTTCATCTTGATACAAATCGAAACTCATTGATCATTGTTTAAACTGATGCCAGTGGAAATGTTTTTGTAACCTCGTACGTGCTGATAATGCTCCACAGTCTGTGACTGCAGATACATCTTCTCATCTCATTATTTTGTGTGACTGTGTATACATCATCTTATCATGTTATGATACATAAAACATTTTGGAAATTAAATTTTATATGGAATGACAATATGAAGGTGTTACGATATGATTGTAATTTTGTTTTCCTTTACTGAGCCTTTTAGATGCACTTATGGCTGTGGTCATGTGTTTCAGGTTTTGACTTATACTGAACCTAATTTCTTCTTGAAAAAGATAAAGTCTACCAAATTTTAGAATTCCTAATATTGAAGGTTTATTGCAATATCATGTATCATTAGTATGTACTACTAACAACACTAATGTCTATATTGTTATTCTCTTGCTTGTTATATGAAGATATAGACTATATTTGTTGAGAAGATGCCAAATGCCTATAATTGTCAAATTAGAATGTAAAACACTTTCACGAAATCCTGTATATGATCTTTAATTTATCTAATCTTCAAATACTTATAGTGTTTTGAAACTGAACTCTTGCCAAGACTACATAGATAAGCTACAGACAGACAATATCGATATTGTGAACATGCTATTTGAAGTTTACTGAAATATTTGAAAGCTTGTGAAATTGATTTTGGTGACTTAATACCTGGCTAGATTTTTTGGGATAATTGCATTAAATGAAAAGAAGATCTTTCATGGTCCTCATGTCTCTTACTGGTTTGTGGAATTATAAAAAAGATTTTCAATATTATCCTAGAACTTTCATTTGCAAGTGGAAAAGAATGGCATGAACATATCATTTGAGGATTAGTAGGATAAAGTAAGAAGAAGGTCCATTATTTTAAATCATCCATGTTTCTTATATTACATCAATTTGCAAAATGGCTTGCCCAAGTACATCCTAACGTTTGCTTCTCTAGTATTATACATCTACACATCAATAATAAGCAGAACCAATATAATGACTCATGAGCATTATAAGCACTGAAAAGGGATTGATAAGCATTTCTTATATTATACTTCTAATTGCGGTACTGAAGAGCTACACGAAGTCTGATTTTGAACTGTGGAGGTGGTGCATGATAAATATGAAATCTGGTGAAATGCACCATAGTGTGCCGTATCGGACGATACGGGGTGTGCCGTACCATACTGGTTCGGTACCGGTATCTAGTATGGGTGGCGTACCGATACTCGATACGCCAAAAAAATTTCGTACCATACCGTATCGACACTATGTTAGTGTGGCACCGGTACGGGGTCCGGTACTGAGATGGCGAACCTTGAAATGCACTGTAACATAGTCTAGCCTTCATAGGAGGCCCAAGCGACAATGCAGGTGGAACTCCTTGAATAGTGACCTTGACAAAATGTACTTCTTGTTGAAATCAAATGGCAACAGAACAGTTTCATTAGTGAAATCAACTATCAGGATTGACTAAAATGGTAGAAATGAAAATTTCACATCATAAGCAGATGATCTCAGAATATACAATCAAAAAATGGTGATGGTGTGGAAATCACCTAAACAAGGATGCAAGCAATGATGGCAGCTGAGTCTTGCTGCAAGATCTTAAGATTAGGATTTGAGTAATGCCAACATGTGAGAGTATGATGTAGGTGAAAGAATTTGTTGGCCTAAGAGTCATGAGTATCTTATGATAACAAAGCCAATAAGAACTAAATGTAAAAGATCTATTACTTGATGCAGATAACATAAGTGAATGGATGGCTGATGATCACGAGAGAAGTTATATGCCAAGTGCTGGCAAGCCTTAGATAAGTATGGTTATCTATGTTGAAGACTGGGAAATCTGTGAGTTTGCCTGCTGGGTGTAGCTTGAGCACAGGAGTCAACTACCTTGATAATCAGTAAATAGATGAGTCAAATATGACATTAGACAGTCTGATGGTTAGTATTGCATGGACATGGACATGAGACTGTCAGTCAGAGTAAGAAGCTTATCAGGAATGTGATACAGCAAAACCAGGAAAAAAAGGTCACATTGCGATATAACATTTGTTAAAGTGAAATATTTTTTTTTTATTAAGCTGTCCATCTTATATACAATTGCCGGGCGCATTTTTTGATGTTGTTGCTGACTTATTAGTAATTGATTAGCTCATATAACCATGACAATATTACGTGTACATTTCATATGCTAAGAGATCATCTCAAGCATGCCAAAAAAGGTGTAACAAAAAAAAAAGAAAACTAAATGATGCTTTAGAGTCCTTAAAAATGGTTACTATTATAAATCATGGTTTTTAATATTTTTTGTTTACTATTTTTGTTTGTAACTTATGGGCCTTAGCATCAAATGAAAACAAAATACTCTAGCATCATGAATTACATGTCTTCTTCCAAGTACTTACAATAATATTATTATTGTAGAGTTGTAAAAGATTTGAGGAATAACTTCTTGCATTTGCTTTTCTGTTGGTTTTGCTGTTTTGCTTTCTCTGTTGTGATGCCATGAGGTTTTTTTTAGCATGCTTGTTGAAGTGCCTTTTTTTAGTAAATTATTATTTTTCCTTCTATCTTTATTCTTACTCATTTTTAACATAGACATATTTGTGTGTCTCAATGCCCATTATTTAAAATACAAGAATACTTTGAGTTGCAAGATGTGGCCATATTTGTTATTTATTTGATACGTAATGGATACAACTAATATATATCTTGATAGTTATTTAAGTATATAAGATTGAAAAGTGGCTCAAGGTACATACTTAATACTCAGTTTTTTCTGATACATTTGGAGATGATTCTTGTTGGTGATAAATGCTAAACTTTTATCAATCAATATGGTGGGTAATTTTAGAATTTTTGATGTTGCTGTTGTTCTATTATGGTCTATGTTATTATGATAATCCACTATGTTCTGTGGATGATTTTATATGTATATGTAAATACATGTATGTACATATATATGTACATATCATTTTGTGAAAAGATCAGGCAAAAGCCTAATTACTTCATATGGATGTATATATCAGGAATCCCATATCTGTGTCCATGCTTCGTGGACTATTAAATGATGGGAATAATTGTTGTTATTTGACCATTTTAATGTTCATCTGATTAAAATAATCTCCTTTAAATTCAAATTTTAACATCAATTCAAAAACAATATTTTGTTAAGTGAACAGTGATATTTTAATAGAACAATTATCAAATGACACTTGCTTTCTTGTTAATTTGCATTATAATGGTGCCATGACAATATTCATTATTTTATTGCAAAAAAGTCCAGTCAAATGCTGGATTGGTAGATAATGGTTTTATGTCTGTTACTGCATTTAATAATGGTTTTGAAGGGGAGTGGTCATGACAGGGTAAAGGTGTTATCGAAATTTTGTAATGCAGAAGCCTCATTTGCAAAATATGAGTTACTTTGCTCAACAGTTCTTTGTTGGAGAACTGACTGACATGATAAGATATTTTTTGGGTTACTTCATACTCACCTCAATTTGATGACTAGGTTTACTTTTGTTGGTGGTAGAATTTGTCCTGTTGAGGCTTTCATGGTTTATTAAAATAGAAGACAGTTTTACAATCGTTGAAATTAAAGCGACAAGTTACCATAATAATAACAAACTACAATAATGAATAATAAATCTTTTATATTTGCTATTCAACTCTTTAAATCCTCACTGTTTGTTCCAATTAAGACAAGCATTCTTTGTCACAGCCAGTTGCTGCAAAACTTCTCATAATTTAGCCACATTAACCATCTTCTCTTTCATGGTCCTTCTATTAAACCCAGATTCTCTCCATGCATGAAAAGTTATAGGGTTTATATTCTCTATATTTCTGTCTACAAAGTTAAATGGGAATTTTGCAAGAAAATTACTTTATTTTCATTTAAGTCTAAATGGGTTGCTTTTACTTTCTTTTTTTTTTTCAAAAGATGGTCCATTTTGAAATTTGCTAGACCATTGTATAGCTGTCCTTATGACTACTATCATTTCTGTATGCACATTGACTTGTATTATGTATACATCTGTTACCAATATGTGATGCATTGACCTATTATTTCGCACATTTATGAGCTAAATGTGTGCATCTATGAGTGTGGGGGGGCGCAATGGTCTAGTCCAAAACAGGATGTTTCTGAAAAAAAGATTAAGGGGCCCATTTTTGCAAAAACGAAATAAGTGATTTTTTCCTGCAAAAACACCAAAGTTGATTTGTTACGCATTATTTATTATATTCTGTGTTTTCAATGACTACTATCTACAACCCGATTTTACAAGTCTAAATGCCCAGTCCATCTAGATCCCAGTATCTCACAGACAAGGGAATATTATATGAATGTTTCACGGGCTCAGGGGCCATTTCTAATGATGCCTATCTCATTGCTAAGGTATCCATGCTCTTTTTCAATTTGCTATGTGCCTCTTGGAATTTAATTCATCATATGTGGCTTGTGGCTATGGTGGTGCAGCTGTTGGATATTGTGCAAGGAGTGAATCAACGCCTTACTTGGATTGCACTTCAGATTGTTGAACTGTAGGATCTACATCGGCAGTCAGATGGATTTGGCTGTGAAATAATCTATGATACAGCATTGGATGGATTCAATGTGTCTCTTTAAGATTTCTTTGCTAATATGAAAAATCAATTTTCTTCTGAACTTGCTGCTCTCTCACAAAATAAAAGTTTCATAATTTTTGTTTATATTTCATTTAGATGTGAAAGATGGATCATACAGATATGAGAGATGGTGTAATAGCATTAATGCCTTCCATTTGTTTAATGCAGTATTTATTCATGTAGCTGACTTTTAATATGCCATTTTATAACTGAACATACTTCTGACATAAACCAGGGTGGTGTAAACCATGTCCCTTCTACTGATGTTGCTGGGCCTAAGCAGATTTCCTACCCCAAGCATCATGCACTTTTGGGTTCCAGCGCACCGGTAGATTTCCCTGAGAGACCTGATCAGCCACAATGCCAATACTATATGAAAACTGGGAGCTGCAAATTTGGAACTTCTTGCAAGTTCCATCACCCAAAAGAGAGGAACCAAGAAGCTATCTGCACAATTGGACCCCTTGGGCTTCCTCTAAGACCAGTAAGTTAGATTCCTATTTTTATTTTTTTATTACTTTTTACAACATCAATATCTTCTTTGCTGCAAGTATCTGACTACTGGTTCTTGGTTCATGTTATCGTGGTTTGACCACAAAGGGCCAGCCTCTGTGCACCTTTTACAGTATGTATGGAAGCTGCAAGTATGGTTCAACTTGCAAATTTGATCACCCATTCATGGGTTACAACTACACCTTGCCTGCATTCTCTGTTCCAGACCCTCCTGTTCTCTTTCCCAACCGAAGGAATTCACAAGCCATGCGAATGTTAGCAGAAGATTCAGACTCCAAAACAGTGAGGTTGCCTGATCAGCATGTGAAATATGAGACAAGTGACGAACCCCAGGACGCAAATGACCATAATCATGGCAACTCTTCTACACAAGTTTCTCCATCCTATACTGCTCGTCATTCAGAGTCCCCAGGAAAATACTCTGATTAATATCAGCTTTTCATATTTACTTCAGTTCCATCCGTGCAAATTTTGACATCTCTGCCTCCTGTAGCACCATTTTCGCCTGCGGCTGTGTGGTCTGAGTTGGGTTGTCCAAAGATTCATATAGTGGGTGACAGCAGGAGGCAAAAGGTCTTTTGTATTGAATAAAATGGAGGCGAGAATTTAAATCAAGTTATTATTATTGGACAATTGATGTGTGTTTCTTATGAGAAGAATCTGAGACTGCTGAAGGGATGAATATGATTTCTGTCTAGTCAATAATGTATAGCTAGTCTGTCACAATAAAGATGGTGTATGGGACTTTCATCCATTGCTACAGAAGTAAATTCTCAAACAAACCACAGATGGAACATATTTCTATCAGATTTACATTGACATATGAACTGAAAGGAGTTTGGTATGGTCGGTTGTGGATATGGTGCTATCATGATTCGTAGAACTCTTCTTTCTTTTTTTCCTTTTTTTGAGTGAAAACTAAGGCCAGAGGCCTAATGACTGCATTAAGTACTTCTCGTTTTCTTGTTTTCCGTAGAACTTCTCTAATCTTCCTTTTTTGGGTAAGGAACTTTTCTTTTTCTTGGCATGTTTTTGGGGTTCTTATGTCATTCACTGGCAGCTGCCGTGTACAGGGCATATGTGAAAATCGCCAAATCTAATGGATGATCGAAACATTTGTGCCAAAAGAGAAGGAAAAAAAGAAAAGGGATTGCCTTGACATTAGTAATTAATTTTCTTTAAAAAATCTTTTTGATTTTTAAAAGCAGTTTGATTAGATTCCGTATAGATATAGATACTTTCGGAATTAATAAAACATATTAACAGGAAAAAGGTATTTATTGCCTGGAGCAAATTGGGACAGGGTATTGTTTCTGTATAGTGGTAAAATGTTTCCTGACGAGCAATATTTCATTGGCTGTTCCCTGACCAGCTGCAGTAGAGTAGATCATTATCTTCAATCATATACAGGATTATCTAACTTCAAGCTATCCGAACCATTTTCTTTTTCCGCACCCTCCAGCTGACAAGGCAATGACGTGTCGGGGAACGTCTTTATGTATTGATTCTAACCAATAATCATTTATCTTTTATGAAGCTCCTTGGATTAACTTCATACTTGCCCATATAAACCTATGAGCTTCTCAGTATTTTTAACGTTCCAATGAGATCAAAATTTCAAAATTTTATAATAATATAATTTTCTTATGATCCATGATATCAGAATCTTTTAGAACTGATTTGCCACAGTTGTACCGTATCTTCCATAGATATCAGAATCTATGTGAATACGGCCCGCCCAATAAGAGGAGTTCCAGAAACCAGATGCGAGGTCAACATGTCTTGCATGTCGACACAACCCTCAATTGTTGTAGGTAAATAAGGTATTCTCCACTCTACTGGAAAAAAAAAGCTATTCTCCTATTTATGGAAATATGGCTTCCTAAATGGCCCTAGACTCACCCTAATTCATCCTAATCACTTCTAAACCTGATTTTCCATTTCCAACTTGTTCTTAGGTTGAATTTTCCCATTTTTCCACTCAAGTAAGGTTCTAGGGTCCCTAATCTAAGAAAAAACCTGATCTAATCTTGCCCTTTCTAACCTCAAGATCCTCCCTAAACCTTTTCAAATTACCCACTAACTAGATCCAAGTATATCTCCTAAGTCACCTATTCACATCCCTATCTATGCCATTATAGCGCAGCACTTATCCACAAGTGAACCACACAAGTCGCTAACATGTCTCCTAATTGGGCCCTTGCACCCGTACACCCATTCACTTAGCCACTTGCACCCTCATGCACACTTATGTACCCCCTCTTTATACTTATAAGCCTTATTCCATTTTCTTTAATTACATCAACCCTAGGACATTTGGCACCCCCGTGCTATGCTATCTCACTTCATTTGTGGGAAGCACCCTCATATCCACTCTTATATAAACCACACTCTTTTACACGTGCATGCACCTTAGCCACTTCGCCTAACAAAAGAAGGACACTTTACCTTACTAGACAGATTTCTATCTCCTTTACCATACCCTCAAGCAGACTCATAACTACCCAAGATTCTTATTTATGAGATAGGATGAGAGAGATCTCCGTAACAACCTCTTTCCCCTATCATATCAACAACTAAGATAAGCTTTATCAGAATTTCTCCTAGTTTGAGGTTGTTTTATTTATTCCTTAAGGCTTGTTTCCAAAATCTAGTAAGATTGGGCTGGATTTTTTAATAGAAATTTGGGCCTGTTGGATTTTAAAATTAAAAAAAAAAATCTATGAAGGTCTTTTTTTTTCTCCCACATGATTTGAGCTAGAGAGTGATTGAGTTGACATGAGCCTTGCTTAAATAGATTGTGTAATCCATGATCCAACTGGAAATCTAACCAATCTTACTATTTCTCAAGTAGGTTCTAAATAAAAACTATGATATGCAATAATCTTGCATGGATGCTATTCCTCTCAACCTTCTCTCTTAATCCTCGCTTTCCTTTTATGGTAAGACAAGTATGCACTCTTTAAATCTTGACCTTCATCTTTTTCCACTCAAGTAAGGTTCTAGGGTTCCTAATCTAAGCACAAACCTGATCTTATCTTTCCCTTTCTAACCTCAAAATCCACCCTAAACCTTTTCTATTACCCACTAATTAGATCCAAGTATGTCTCCTAAGTCACCTATGCACATCGCTATCTATGCCATAATAAGTCAACCCTCATCCACAAGTGAACCGCACAAGTCCCTAATATGTCTCCTAATTAGGCTCTTGCACCCGTACACTCATTCACTTAGCCACTTGCACTCTCATGCACACTTATGTACCCTCTTTTTATGCTCATGTACACTTATATACCCCCTCTTTATACTTATAAGCCTCATTCCATTTTCTTCAATTACATCAACTCTAACCCTAGGACATTTGGCATCTCTGTGCTATCCTATCTCACTCCATTTGTAGGAAGCACCCTTATATCTACTCTTATATGCACCACACTCTTTTACAAATGTATATACTTTAACCACTTTGCCTAAAAAAAATAGAAAAACTAAGATAAGCTTTATCAGAATTTCTCCTAGTTTGAGGTTGTTTTATTTATTCCTTAAGGCTTGTTTCCAAAATCTAGTAAGATTGGGCTGGATTTTTTAATAGAAATTTGGGCCTGTTGGATTTTAAAATTAAAAAAAAAAATCTATGAAGGTCTTTTTTTTTCTCCCACATGATTTGAGCTAGAGAGTGATTGAGTTGACATGAGCCTTGCTTAAATAGATTGTGTAATCCATGATCCAACTGGAAATCTAACCAATCTTACTATTTCTCAAGTAGGTTCTAAATAAAAACTATGATATGCAATAATCTTGCATGGATGCTATTCCTCTCAACCTTCTCTCTTAATCCTCGCTTTCCTTTTATGGTAAGACAAGTATGCACTCTTTAAATCTTGACCTTCATCTTTTTCCACTCAAGTAAGGTTCTAGGGTTCCTAATCTAAGCACAAACCTGATCTTATCTTTCCCTTTCTAACCTCAAAATCCACCCTAAACCTTTTCTATTACCCACTAATTAGATCCAAGTATGTCTCCTAAGTCACCTATGCACATCGCTATCTATGCCATAATAAGTCAACCCTCATCCACAAGTGAACCGCACAAGTCCCTAATATGTCTCCTAATTAGGCTCTTGCACCCGTACACTCATTCACTTAGCCACTTGCACTCTCATGCACACTTATGTACCCTCTTTTTATGCTCATGTACACTTATATACCCCCTCTTTATACTTATAAGCCTCATTCCATTTTCTTCAATTACATCAACTCTAACCCTAGGACATTTGGCATCTCTGTGCTATCCTATCTCACTCCATTTGTAGGAAGCACCCTTATATCTACTCTTATATGCACCACACTCTTTTACAAATGTATATACTTTAACCACTTTGCCTAAAAAAAATAGAACACTTTCTATCTCCCTTACCATACCCTCATGCAGACCCATAACTATCCAAGATTCTTATTTATGAGACTGGATAAGAGATATCTCCTAGCAAACTCTTTCTCCTATCTTATCAACAATTAGGATAAGCTTTATCAGAATTTCTCTTTGTTTGGGGTTGTTTTATTTATTCCTTAGGGCTTGTTTCCAAAATTTAGCTGGATTGGCCTGGATTTTCTATAGGAATCTGGGTCTGTTGTATTTTAGAATGAAAAAAAACCTATAAAGGCCTTTTTTTTTCTCTTACATGATTTGAGCTAGAGAAGGATTGAGTTGACATGAGCCTCGCTTAAATTGATTGTGTAATCCATGATCCAATAGGAAATCTAACCAATTGTGCTGGATTTCCCAAACAGGCCCTAATTAAAAACTATGATATGCAATAATCTTGTATGGGTGATGTCCCTTTCAAACTTCTCTCTTAATCCTCGCTCTCCTTTTATGGTAAAACAAGTACGCACTCTTTAAATCTTGACCCTCTATTTCATCGATGCCTATCACCTCTCCATGACTGATCATAACACTCTACATCACTATTATTCTAATCCTTAGATTAGAAAAACTCCAAATTCTAGCCCTTCATTGCCATCCTACTATCACAACTCTTGATACTAGCATACATCCAAGAAACATATTCCCCCTCAATTTTCACCATCTACGTCATTGATCCTAGTCATTTCCCTTTTAACCAATAACCAATCTCCATGTCATGACACCCTACAACCCTTAGATTAAGAGAACTCTCTAAAACCTTAATCTTAGCCATCAAACCCTTTCTTCTTATTAGAAAACGCAACTTTTCTCCCTGTACATAATCCTAATTGTCCATCATAATCCATCTCATCCATCTTTGTGATATAGCCCCCAACCAATTATCTCTCACCATCTCACAACCCTCTTCTAGTTAGCTATTAGATGAAGAGAAGACTGCAGAACCTCTCATCCTAGACTTTCACCTCTCTTTCTCCCTCTTGTTTATTCTCTCACTTCTTTTTTCTCTATATCTTTCTTTCCTTAGTATTAAAGTTTATTTTTATTCTAATTTTTAAAAGCAAGTTAGAAGTAGATTTCCAAGCATTAAATTATCTCTATGACCTTTACTTGAAGGGGTGATAGGGACTGCCCTTCTGTTGCCTTCCCCTCCATCAACAGATATCCAGATCCAGCCTCATGCACTCTTTTTCAGGTTTTCCTAGAATTCTTATCCTAGAAGGCTCTAGATGGTTACTCCATTTCAAATCGTGGGGTAGCCTACAATGATTTCCTAAACATTATGACCTATACAAGTTTTTGTAAATAGTAGGAGATTGATAGTTGCACTAAGCTTATGAGTCAACCATCTCAAGTTTCCTACAATATCTATAATCACATTAAGATATTGCCATCTATAAGTATACGAGGCAATATTTGAACCACTGAATTCAATGCCCATATAACTAAGATAGCAGGTTGGAATGGTATTATATTGACATGGAACTATCGATATATGATTTCCATATCAAGCAAAATTGATACATTAAAAACATATATTTTATTTATTTTTTTGTTGTTTTATATATCTTCCACTAGAGTAGCATAAAATTGCTTATTGTGAGGATAATCTTTTGGGTCCAATGAAACAAGCCTTTTTCCCAGAGTCATGCATTTATTATGTTTTTGATTACACATAGAAGTACCTTTCTACTTATCAAGGTACAAAAATATCTTTTTTCTTATCTCATTGATATATTATGCAACAGGTCTAGAGATGCACATATTTGTTGAGGAACCCATACCAGGTAGGTTAGGGACACTATTTGCTCTCATGAATCTATCCAACAATTTAAGATTTAGAACCGAATTTTAACATAGTACTGAAGCAAATTGTTTTTTTGTTTACTTACTAACACCTCAACTTGCGTGTATCCATAGACTAGATATTCCATATTATTCTTAGTTTTTATAAATATTTTTATTCTCTGAATTTCCTCAAAAGACTCCCTTTACATGCCATGGTTTGCTTTTATTGAGTGTTGGTTTGGGTTTTGCTGTAGATGCTTATGGTTTTTCTTATAATTACATATTTCATCAAATCTCGATATAGATTCTAATATATAATGCCAACTCTGAAAGGAGTGTGTTGATGAAGTGTCGCCACCTCATGGTTGTTCATCCATGCGTATGCGTGATATATTGGGCTTGAACGGACTAATGACAAAGCTGGGCATATGTTACTCAAGAAAAAGGGCGTGCAATGCTTAAAATGATCAATAATTCAGACAAAAATGCTTACAACTTTTTCCCTTTATTCATCCAGAAATTCTTAAGGTCTCGTTGTAAAACATTTAGATAGCAAAGCGCACACAAGGGATAAAAAGCACCAACAGCTGCTTACAAATGATACCCATAAATTAACTAGCATTCTGTGAAAGTTATATTCCACAGGAAGACATAGTATGTTCATCCACCATGAACAGAAGGTGTGCCTCTAGTTCAAGAGCGAGCTACCTTCCTTGATGAGAACGAAGACGCTGCCACCATCAGCTCTCGAGATTCTAAGCTCCTCGTCAAGGTAGGTTGTCAGCAACCAGGACTGCGCGTTGTTGTTGTTGATTGGGATCTTCCATGGCGGTCGTTCGGAGATTGTCCTAGCCACCGATGATGCTGCATCCTGGACTGAAGTGATCACACCCTTGAAAGGAGAGAGGTCAATATTCTGCCCCAGGAACTCTACTTTCTCGGGTATGACAATGGAGTCTGTTATCTGTGGAGTGCCTATAATGCCTTCCTCAAATTTTATCTGGAAAGAACACCAGTTATCCATTATCTCAGGAGTACTCTTGCTGAATGCTTAACATACCTTAATCAGAAATCATGTAGGAGCAAGAACTAGTAATTTGTAATTACAACCATACTCAATGTTTGTACTTGCATATCTTGACTGATCTTTTGGACTATCAGCATCTATTATGTTTTCTATAGTATTCTCTTATTGTTTTGAATGGATTAAATAAAACATTATAAGATAATCTTTAAAATGTACTGCTGAAATAAGTAGAGGCATCTTCACTTTTATATGGTACTTGCTTCTATAAATATAGTCATGAATGCTAAACAGCGAATATCAATGAGACTTAGGATTGTCGAACTACTCAGATGAATAATTCTTGAAAAAAGGAGGATGACCCCCACCCACCCCTCTATTTCACACACATACGCACATCAACAACCTCTTATCAGTTTCTCCGAGCACACTCTCTTTTGCTTTTTGGTAAGCTGGATGGTTTAAAATTTTAAATAGAATTAGAGAATATATACCCCGTGGAATCAGCAATAATTGGTCGCCCACACCACAATCTGAGCACAATTTTCTAATGACAGCGGTCCAACTATTGTCTGCACAAGCAATTCTCCTATGAGTACTCTATTTTAAACCAGTCGATCTTCTTCAACTCTGCGAGTCTCTCTGTACAATGGGAAATGAGCCATAGACAAGAAAATATTTGATCTACACAACAAAGTAATCATTATTTTCAAAGTTATAGCGATCCGTCAGTTAAAGTATGTGGTTTCTTACGAGCAGATGGATAGGAATCACTAATATCCATGAGGAAAGTATGTCAAAAACAATTAGACGAGTATGAAGGAAAACCACTTTATCACCTCAGAAACAAGCTATAGCGTAATGTGGTATTTGACTGAAAAAATGGATGAGAAAGAGTAATGGACCACCCTCTGAAGAAGCCTAAATCTTTAATTGATTAGGATTAAGGTTATTATATTGGAAAACATAACACCAAGAATTAACAAAGGAATAAGCCAAAATTTAGTGCAAGGAATGAGCTGCAAAGCATGAAACTTAAAAACAGAGATCAGAAATGGTTTCAGGTGGAAGTAGTGAGTACCTGCACGCGCTTGGGGCTTCGGACTTCGAACTTGGCGTTGGTGGTGACACAGGTGGTGGCGAGCGGCCCTGCAAACTGCACTGAATTCTGCACCGTAAAATTCTCAGAGTCGATCGTTTGCGATATCTCCTCCACCTTCACCACCTCCGGCAGCCTCCCCGACCCCAACAGTGGGAACAGCGGCGAGAACGAAGTATACCTGCAACAACCGATTCAGTTCAATTCAATTCTTCAGATTAAGAACAGAGCAATCCACAATTCAAACTGTTATACTAAGAATCGATAAAAGAATCCAAGAAAAGAAGGGGGAGGGTTGAATTGGATCGGCGGTCATACGCAAGAATCCATTTGCCGTTAAGGAGGGTGAGGGCCTCGGTGGGGGCGGGAGTAGGGTTCTTGGATTCCAGCTGGGTGATGAGCTCCAGGATCTCAGCCCGCGTCTCGCTCGACGCGTTCAGGCCCCGGTCCGTCCCGTACAGCAACTCCATCAGCTTCCGCTTCAGTTCTCCGATCTCGCTCGGCTCCACCTTCCCCTCCTCCTCCTCCTCCGCCACAGCCAGTCCCCCACCCGCCGCCCCCTCCTCCACCCCAACCTCTCTGCCCAGCTCGTCGTCGTCCGCCACTGCCCGGGGCCGGAAGGGCGCCGCGGCGAGTGGTAGCCGCGCTGCGCTCCTCAAGATCGGGGCTTTCTGGAAAGGGGAAGCTGGGGCGCCGATGGCGACGGGGTGGATGGATGGGTGGTGGCGGAGTAGCGGGGCCCCCGTCGCCACAGCCGGAGGGGCCTTCAGGGCCAAGGGTTTCCAAGACGCCACCCCTGCCATCTCTTTTCTTCTTCCTTCCTCCTTGCTCGAATTAACCAAGAGCCAGACTATATAGCGTTCTCTTCTCCCTTCTCGGCTTCTTCGATGGCCGAATGGAAGCAAAGGAAGAACTTGAAAGCGTTATTATTTCAATAACGGAGCGGATGCGTGCAAGTTTTCAAAGCGATTTCTTGATTTTTTTTTTTTTTCGGTACATCACTGCCCGTAGTATTTTTATATAAATATTATACAGCAAATAAGGCAATTCAATCAGTCTAGTTTATCTTTCGTAGGACGAGCCTAATTTGAACCGCATAACACCTTCAAAACAACGGACGTGTGCCAACTAAAAAAGAATGCCCTAGCTACCAACACCACATGCAGGAGAGAAAATATTCTCTTCCCTTTACCCTTCTCGAAACCCTTTGGAGGGGCGGCAGCTGGCGCTAGGGTTCCGGCGAGGGGCGGCAGCTGGCGCGAGGGCCCTGGCGTGGAAGACCGACAGCAGGCGAGAGGTGTGTAGGGAGCGAAGGGAGCGCAGGAGCACTAGACGGTGTTGAGAAAGCACTTTCAAACAACCGGTGGGCGGCCATGGTGACCCCGGGCACGGCGGTGCCAGGCGACCCGGGTAGGAGCCGACCCTCATACACTGCTCCTGGACAGGCCAAGACTACGCCGACGTGGTCGGAGGTGGCGAGAGGGGCGGTGCGTCGGCCGGAGGAACCCAGTCATCGTCTCACTGCGGGTGAACTGGAGGATCTACAACGGAGGTTCCCTCGGGTGGCGGTGGTCCCGGAGGAGCGGGTAGCGGCAGCCAGGAACCAATGGAGGGAAACGGCGGTGATTGCTAAGAGCCTGGGACGGAGAGTCTCCCCGGAGCTAGTGGCACGGGAGCTCAGAAGCAGGGGAAAGCTGAAGAATGAAGTTGAGGTATTACCTATGATGGAGGGCTTCGTCACCATCCGGTTTGCATCGGGCGACGACCGGGCGGCGGCGCTTGCTGCTGGGCCGTGGGTGGTGGCGGGGCAGCTCTTGGCAATGGAAAAATGGGTTCCCGATTTCATTCCGGGCACCCATTCGGTGAATCGAACGGTAGTCTGGGTCCGGCTGCCCGGGCTCCCTGTTGAGTACTGGGACATGGAGGCCATCAGGGTGATTGTGGCGGAGGTGGGGAACCCCCTGGAGCTCGACCGATTCTCCCATGAGAGGCGGCGCATCGGGTATGCCAGGGTCAAAGTTGAGATCAACGCCCGGCAACCACTGATCCCGGGGACCATTGTCCAGGGCGTGCAGGCGAGGTTCTGGCAGACCTTCGCCTATGAAGATCTGCCGGGGCTATGCTATCGCTGCGCCCGTTTGGACCACCTTGCCGGTGATTGTTGTTACCAGGCTCCGGGAACGCATTTGGGGACGGAGGCGGAGGGCCAAGGCGCGGAGACGGTAGGGCAGGGCGAGACTGCTAGTGGATCGGAAGCTCCCCCGCAGATGACTTTTGGTCCGTGGATGACGGTGCCCCGGCAAAGGCACTGGAGGAACACGGGCGCCCCGGGCGGTGTGAAGAAGACGATGGAGGCGGCCGAGTCGGCTCGGCGAGCAAGCTTGGTGAAGACGACCCCGGAGACGGCTGAGGTTGATCTGGCTGACTCTTCACCGGACACTGAGGGGTGGCGTAAGCCAAAGAAGGTCGCCCGGCGAGGGTCGCCGGGGAAGGGGTCGGGGCAACCGGAACCCGGCGTGGCGGAGGGAGTCCAGACGACTGAGCTGACTTGGCACCAGGACCGAGTGCCGGAATCGCCAACCAGACCCCAAGATCCAGGCCCAAGTCAGATTCGCGGGCCGAACATATCTCCAGGCCCACTGGACGTGGATCGGGCCTTTCATCGAGCCGAGGCGGGGCCTGTTTTGCTGAAACGGGCTCGTAGCCCAACCAAGAAATCGATTGGCACGGCCCGGCTGGCACGGTACCCTTCCGTGCCAAGCGTGCCGCGGCCGGTGATGGCAGGCCGGGGAGCTGACCGGCGGAGCTTCCGCAGCCGGAGTTTGTCGCCGGCGGTTGTGGGAGGAGTCCGGCCAACTGATGGGAAGGCCTTCGTTGCCGTGTTCGGTGGTACGGTGAAGGGGGGCCGCGACGTCAAGGCGGTGGATCGGCCGGGGAACTCAAGTTCGGCTTCTTCATCGGCGGCCGGCGGCGGGATCCCGGCGGAGCCTCCAGTGGATGGTTCGCTCTGCTCTGGAGGAGGGGAGAGCACGGTTACGGGAGACCACAGATCCTTGCCGGCCGACGGTGTGCAGTTGAAATCGGTCAGTCCGGATGATGGGGGAGGAGGCAACGCTGGCGGCTCGGCTCTTGCAGTGATTGCCAAACAAATGAGGGAGACTTTGTCAAAGAAGGTGGAGGATGGGTCGTCCATAGAGGAGAAGGGGCCACGGGTGGTGGATGGGTCACAGGCATCTGAGACTCCACCAAGCACTGTTCAGCTGTTTTTATGAAGGTCCTATTGTGGAATTGCAGGGGGGGCGGGGAAGCCGTCCTTCAAACCGGCTTTCCAGAGATTGGTTAGTCTTCATGATCCCGAGATTTGTATCTTATTTGAGACAAGATTGTCGGGAGGTAGTTTGGAGCGGGTCAGACATGTTATCCCGAGATCTTGGGGTACCTATGCAGTGGAGGCGCAGGGGCTATCTGGAGGGATTATTGTGTTGTGGAGGATGGGGTCGTGCAACATTGATGTTTTCCACCAGTGTAGGCAGCAGGTGAATATAGTGATATCAGAGGGTAATGCTCCCCCATGGGTTTTACTTGCAGTATATGCTAGTACGGACTATAGGGAGAGGAGAGTGTTGTGGGAGGAGGCCACAAGCCTTATACAGCTGGGGCACCCGGTGTTGGTAGCAGGGGACTTTAATTGCATTGACAGTCCAGTGGAGAAGAGGGGCGGTAAGGCATTCACCAATAAAATTGAGGTCAGGGAATTTCAGAACTTTTTGATGTCTAATGGGCTAGCTGATCTTGGATTCACCGGCCCAAGATTTACATGGTGCAACAACCAGCAGGGTCAGGCCAGAGTTTGGGAGCGGCTCGATCGAGTATTTGCCTCGACTGGATGGATTCAGAGATTCTCAGATTACTGGGAGCGCCATTTGCCTAGGATTGCCTCTGACCACAGCCCCATATTGGTGAGTACTTCACATTTTATTCAGTCTCATTCTCCATTTCGATTTGAGAAGGTATGGTTATCCTACCCGAGGTCGTGGGAGGTAGTGAGGGAGGCCTGGAGAACGCCTGTTCGTGGGAGTGCAATGTACAGGGTGTCTCGGAAGCTTGAGCTGACTAGACGCCGGTTGATTCGGTGGAATAAGGAGGAAGTGGGGAATCTTTTCAGAAGGGTGGAGGAAGTTGAAGCATCTATTACTAGGGCGCAGGCCCAAGAGGATAGTGGTGGAGGATTGTCGGAGGAGGACCAGGGGGAGCTTAGGGGACTCTTGGCCATGCACCATTCTCTACTCAGGCAGCAGGAGGTGTTCTGGAGACAGAAATCGAGGGTTCAGTGGATCCGAGAGGGAGATCGCAACACGAGATTTTTTCATCAGTCGACTATCATGCGGAGGCAGCAGAACAGGATTCGCAGGATCAGGGATAGTAGTGGGCAGGAGTCAGAGGATATGGAGGTTGTCAGGAGGACACTATTGCAGTTTTTTCATGCCAGATGGACTGACACAGAGCGACTGGATGGTGATGGCTATGAGTGGGGATTGGTTCCAGAGGTGCAGATCACCGAGGGAGAGAATGCAGCTTTGAGCAGACCAGTATCAGATATGGAGATTCAGGAGGCCCTATGGTCTCTAGGGGAGGATAAGGCCCCAGGGCCGGATGGCTTTCCCCCACTTTTCTTTAGGAGGTATTGGCAGATCATTAGACAGGAGTTTCTACAGGCTGTTCAGCAGTTTTTTGCATCGGCTTCGATGCCTACGGAGTGGAGGCGGACTTTTATCACTTTGATCCCGAAGAGACATGATCCAGTAGAGCCGAGCCACTTTCGGCCTATTAGTTTGTGCACGACTTTGCACAAAGTAGTGGCCAAGGTACTGGTACAGAGGCTGAGAGTTGTTTTGCCCAGGATTATTTGTCAGGGGCAGGGAGCTTTTGTAGGGGGACGTTCGATTTCTGATAACGTCCTCTGTGCCCATGAGTTTATGACTGATCTGCAGAGTGCTCCCCGCTGCAGGAGTCTGATGGGGATCAAACTGGATATGGAGCGGGCGTATGACAGGATGAGGTGGGATTTTGTTAGGCGGTCCTTGGAGATGTTTGGATTCCACCCACAGTGGATTAGATGGATTCAGGGGTGCATTCTGGCACCATCTTTTGCATTATTGATAAATGGCTCCCCATCGCGGTATTTTGAGTCATCAGTGGGTCTGAGGCAGGGTTGTCCATTGTCACCACTCTTGTTCATCATCTGCTCGGACTGTTTGTCACGAGCACTCCGCCATGCAGCAGTGACACAGGAGATTGAGGCATACAGGCCGGCGAGGGGCGCGACAGGTATCTCACATTTACTTTTTGCGGATGATTGTTTACTATTGACCCGCGCGACTCGGAGGTCAGCTCTGGCTATTAGTGGAATCCTGGAGGGATATTGTGGAGCTTCAGGTCAGATGGTCAACTTATCTAAGTCAGCCATCACCTTCAGCCCGAGGACTGATCCTAGGGTGAAGGCATCCATGATGAGCAGTTTGGGGATTGCCGAGCAGGAGGGGACCCTTAGATACCTCGGGGTCCCGATTACTGGTCGACGTCTACGGCAGGGGGAGTGCTCGTCCATGGAGGTGTGTATCAGACGGAGACTGGAGAGCTGGCAGGTGAGCACTCTTTCGATGATGGGCAGAGTTACCCTACTGAGGTCAGTTTTGAGCTCTATTCCTGTTTACCTACTGTCTAATACACTGGTACCGGTTTCTGTGCTCCGTAATCTGGAGAGGTTGTTCAGGAGTTTCTTATGGGGGCACCGTGGGGACAGAGGGGGCATCCACCTACTGGCTTGGGAGGCCATCTGTCAGCCAACCAGTCGGGGTGGGCTGGGAGTCCACTCTCTTTTGGAGCGTAGGGAGATACTGGCCACTAGGCTGGCAGTCAGATTTATTTTGGAGCCGGGAGGCATTTGGGCTTCCTTGCTGAGAGCGAAGTATGGTGACCCCATTACTTCGGATACATTCAGAGCCGGACGTGGATCTTCCTTTATTTGGAGAGAGATATGTACTCGTGCCCCGGGGGTGCTGCCTATGATCCGATGGGAGATTGGGGACGGTCGGACTATCAGTATCCTAGAGGATAGATGGCTATCGGAGGACAGATTGCAGGATTGGCCCACACTGATGGATCACGGGTGGCTGGAGGGGCGCACATTGAGTGCTTTGTTTGTCCAGGGGGAGCAGAGATGGGATGCAGACCTCGTTAGGCGGGTTTTTGATGATCAGCTGGCAGAGAGAGTGTTGGCCTTACCGATCCCGATGGGGATGGTAGTGGATAGGAGGATATGGAGCTTGTCCGGGAGGACGATAGTGAGCTCCCGCGACATAGCGCAGTGGAGAGGAGGAGTGGGGACCCGACACTTTGATGGTGCCTGGATCTGGAGACTACGCGTTCATCCACGCATCGCACTATTCCTGTGGAAGGTAGCATGGGGTTGCCTACCCACTAGGAGTCTTCTGATGCGACGGGGAGTACGGATAGCTGCAGATTGTGTTGTCTGTCCGGAGGTGGAGGAGTCTATCTATCATGTGCTAGTTGAGTATCCACGGGCTGTTCAGATTTGGAGGTCTGCAGGGATCGCCTATGACCCGAGACAGAGATGGTCGTCCATAGCCGAGCTTATCCGTTTCCTGGAGTTCCCAGGGGCAGGACCCGGGGTGGAGGAGAGAGGGACTCGTGTTGCATATCTGGCTTACCACTCCTGGTTAGACAGGAATGTACGAGTCTTTGAGGGTCGCAGCTCGTCCCCGGGGGCGGTGGTGGCCAGGGCCTTTCTGCATGCAGAGGAGTATTTTAGCACTGCTGTTAGGTCACCTTCCAGGTTGGCCAGGGACATCTGGGGTACCCCGACCGCTCTTAGAGCGCCCTTCTGTTTCGTATCCTGGGTACCCCCACCCCCTGGTTTTCTGAAGGTGAATTTTGATGGTAGTTTGGCAGCTGACGGAAGTGGTGGAGGTGCAGGCTTCGTCATCCGTGATCATGATGCCAGGTTAGTGGCACTGGGGGGGCAGCGGATCTTCGATGCATCGGTGGTTTGTGCGGAGCTCCGAGCCGCATGGGAGGGCATATCTTATGCGAGACGGATATTGCATGCCGACCAGGTTATTCTTGAGGGCGACTCAGCTGATTGATTGGATTAGGGGTCGAGGTCGTGCAGGTGAGGGTAGACCATTACTCATGGATATTCGCGGACTTTTGCAGGCGTGTGGTACCCATCAGGCTACACATGTCTACAGGGAAGCGAATTGTGCAGCCGATTGGGTCGCTTCCTATGCGGCTCACCATTCTGGTGGTTTTACTGTGCGGGAGCCCGACACTGTGCCGGAGTCTCTTTTAGATTTACTTGCTTCTGATTTTGTAGGCCGTATTCATACCCGTAGGGTATGAGCCGCCGTTGCACCAAAAAAAAAAAAAAAAAAAAAAAAAAAGAATGCCCTATCTTCTCTCTCATAGGCGCTCGATCAGCGAGACTGAGCCCCCTCTGGATGATATTTTTCTACTTTGCTTTGCTGGGGCCAATCGGTCAAGAAGAGATCGAGAGTTTGACCACAAAAAAAAAAAAAAGACGAGATTGAGCTTCTCTAGGAGGAAAAGAAAGTGTCTAATTGGCGGCTGACGATGCCACGTTTGACACCTTTTACGTGGGGCCCACAAGCAGTGATGCTGAAACATGCGTGGCCTGAAACGCCACGTACACGCGTTTTCGTGGGAACTTATTCGCCGCTCGATTAGTGTTAATTCAACGCTGCGTGTCGAGGCGAGCTCATCCGCATGAGCGTGTCGGTAATGTAGTGAAGCTATGGGCGGGGTTGGTTTTTGTGAAGCATCTCATTGATCGAAATGGACCAAATCTACCCCCTCTCACCAATGCACGGCAGCACGGGCTCAAGCCTTGGAAGCAATATTTGACGCACCCATGTTTATTAAGAACAAAAAAATAATGATAATAGTTGATGCACCCACTTTGGAAGACAACCAAATGTACATCCTCTCACTAAAGTTCTGATCATCTGCGGTGCTTTTTTTTTTGTGTGTTGCTTAAGAAAAAGAGGGAGGGGGCGGGGAAGGAACAAGCCCACCTCCGCATAGCAGCCCCTACCCCGCCAGGAGAATATTCGATGCGGATAGAAATAACCGTGTATTGGGCACCTCGGTCGGTTTTACTCATACCCTCCCCACCAATGGGCCCGGCTCGGTTACCCCTTTGGGCTCCAGCACGAATACCACGTGTGAGTATGTCACACCTGACACCACCGAGGCCACCAGCAGAGCGATACGTCCTTCCTGACCCCGCGTCCGAGCAAGGATCATCCGGTATCCACAATTTAATCGACGCCCGTGCGTTTCGAACTCGAAACTACTTGGTTGGAAGTAAAGCCATACTCCCACTGGGCTACCACCTCAGTGGTTGCGGTGCATCTTTTCACCGCTGAGAACAGAGCATGCTTGGATTGCTGCCATATGGTTCGTCCCAACGGTGAAAGGCTCTCTTTATCTCAAAAAAGGAGGATGTTTGATTGACGAGAGCCTTCAGATGGGCAATATGGCAAGGATCTAAGTATACACCACTCTCTGGAGGATGAGGTACAGGATCTTTGCTCTAATATCATGTTAAAATCATCACTTATTTCAAAAACTTAAGTTAATAGAGTTAATAGAATGAGGTAGATTTATTTATATGCTTTATATTTTTTTACATGTTGGGTGTGCTGAGCTTTTCATTCTTTTCTTGCCCTTCCATTTTATGTTTGGATGGAGAGAATGCTAGTCTTGAAACGTGTGGTTATTGAATAACTTGGTCATGCAGAGCATGTGAAACAAGAGCTAATTAAATCTTGAAACTCCCCACCTAGACCAAATGAGTTGCAGAGGATGGAGATTGATCATTAAGAGATTGAACATGGCAAGATGTCTTTTTAGGTTTTAAAATCACTTCAATTCAAATTATGTAAAGTACAATTCATTTTCAACCTATGATGTGATTTTTAAAAGAGTAATTGTAGGAAATTTCTGTTTTTATAGTGCTTGAATTTATAATCACATAGTCATGTGTTTTCTTCTTTTTTTTGTTTATTTTTTAAAAATGTCGTCTAATTGTGATTAGCATGGCATCCTTTTTAACCTCGCATAAAATTCTCTTCCCTTGCTCGAGAGAAGAGTCTTTCTCAACATAATAAGCTATACATCAAGGCATCACGATTGTTGCATGAGAAAGGAATTTTGATTTTGTACGCATGTTAGGTATATTTGATTTAGACATGACCATGCATAAAAAGAGATGATGATTTGAGACTCTTTATTAGGTTTTCCCTTTTTTATACAGTGAATGAACCAGCCATTACTTCTCTACCCACCATTGTTTTATAGAATCGCTGGATTATGGTATGTGTTATGCACATAAAAATGGAGGCATACCACCAATATGCTTTCAAATTACAATTTAATTGTGAAATGGATTTAAAAGACAAACTTTTATTTAATAGGTTAATTGGTAATAATCGTTGTTATATGGACCAAGCTTCATTAGCTTTGGAGAAGCTCATAAAGTACCTTTGAGAATAATCATTATCCGTTTGATTCATACTTTTAATTTTTGGCTTAAAGAGAGAGGGCAGCTGTGATGCCCACATATACAAGTCCTCATTCCAACCTGCATCTCCAAGCTGTGGCTTAGGAGGTTCTCCAAAATTAATTTGAATGAGCCTTTTCTGGCTCTGGCATTCTTCTTTTTCTTTTTGAGGAAAACGGAGGGAGACCTATCATACTATAATAATGTAAATTCAAACTTAGGGATTCACTACTAAGAACCGAATCTAGAATTTCTGATTGCGAAGCAAAGGATGTGGCCACTAGGTCCAACCCTAGTTCACCATCTTTAAATTCAATGTTTAAAGTATTTATTTATTTATTTATTTATTTGTTAAGGCGGGTGAATCATACCAGACGAGTACAGATGCACCTAATAAAATCAAAAACCAAAATATCTCGGAGTGCCGGGGACAACTCCCCATATCCAGCCTACAGATACTACCGGAGTGATTGGCTAAATAAGCAGCCACCCAATCCACCGCTCTATTAACTTCACAGAAAACATGCTTGGCCTGGAATGTCCCTCTATCTCTCACCATTGCTTAGATATCTTGGAGCAAAGGGTGGACGCATGATTTTCGGGACCACAATCTTTCCGGGACATGATTTCGCATGTAAAATTTAATTGGTGTCCTATTCTTTCTACTTGTCATCAATACTCCAATTGTGTGGTGAGTTCTCTTTTTTTTTATAAATTGGAAAAACAAAGAAATTCTCACATATGTGTAGATTTTAGAGATCTATGCGTAGATTTTAGCTTTCGCAAAGCTCGCACTGAACTCAACCCGGCCCAGTCTGACATCCTTGCAGCGTGCATAAATCTTTTTTTTTTTTGGTGGTTCGACTGCTCAAACTGCTCTCACATGAGCACTACCAGCTACATCACTAACAAGAATACTAGTAAAATCAGCAGGAACTAAAGCCTGCGGGGTCCATAGAAACTCTCTTGAATGCTGAGCAGCGAATAAGGCGACCCAATTAGCAGCTTGGTTCGCCTCCCGATGGACGTGCCTGATCTGAATAGTCAGTCCAACAATTTCGTAGCATCCATCGCATGTCGCACAGAAACGGGTGCTCCACCACCTCCCACTTCTCCGCCTGAAGTCGACTAATCAAGACAGCATTGTCCCCCTCCAATTAGTTCGCCTTTCGAAGGACGTGCTTGACCTGAATAGTCCGGCAATCCCATAACATCCATTGCATGTCGCACAGAAATAGATGCTCTACCACCTTCTGCCTCTCCGCCTCAAGACGATCAATCAAGACAGTATTGCATGCACAAATCTTCCGTTCCGCTTGACCCAAACCATGCGGCCATAACTCTTTCGTTCTTCTTGACCCAAACCATGCGGCCATAACTCCGTCTAAAAGCCCAAAATCGAGGCGAAATCTAAAACACCGACTCGTGAGCCGTGACGCCCGATTTGCAACGGGGCGAGACCCCCCATCCGCCCCGCTCCTTTTCCCATTGCCCCAACCAAGAAGTCCGGAATACGAGCGAGAGAGGTAACAAGAAAGAAAGATCGAAGAAGAGATGGACGTCCTCTTGGGCTCCATCGACGTGAGGGATCTCCTCTCGGTCCAGGACCTCGACGAGTCCTCTCCTCTCTCCGCTCCCGACCTCCGCCTCCTCATCGACCGCCTCCAGATCCGATCGCTCCACATCAAGGACAAGGTGCGCGACTACGTCCTCGCTCACCGCCAAGACTTCGCCGACATCTTCTCCCGTTGCTCCCAGGCCGCCTCCGGCGCTGATGCCGCCGCTGTAACCCTCTCCGACGCCCTCCGCCTTCTCTCCGACCGCCCCCTCGACCGCGAGATCCGGGAGATCGCCGAGGAGATCCGGAGCAGGCGGCGGGAGTTGGAGGAGCGGCGGGAGGCGCTGGCCATGGTGCAGACTGTATCCCTGCTGCGGGAGAGGCTGCGGTCTTCGAGGGAGGATCTCAGGGCCGGGAGGTTGGTGGAGGCTTCCGTAGCCGTGAGGGATTTGAAGGCGGGGCTGTTGGTTTCTGGGATGGAGGAGGTCAGCGGAGAGAAAGAACCGGCGGTTTATGGGTTCTTGAGGAAGGATTGGACGGAGTGCTTCGATGAGGTATAAAAGATTTCATGATTCCTTCCAGTTAATCACACTTACTTCAAAATTCTCTCCTTTTTTTCAGTCATATTGGTACATTGCCATGGAATAATTAGGCTTTGTATTTTACTAACTTATTTCTTGTTTTGATCATTTAAGTCTCCCAGAAGTTCACAAAATTTAGTGTTTCTTTTATTTATTTTAATAGCTGCAAGGGGTGCTTGCGAAAATTGTAGAAAGTTCTGTCCAATTTGATCTAGAGAATGTCAGAGTTATAGTAAGGTCTAGGTCCACTGTTGGAGATATGGGTGAAGTAGAGCTCCATCAGGCATTGGAGGCAATGGAGGTTAGTTTTCTCAATACTATACGTTTTCAGTTTTTCACCACTTGAGAAAAGCCAACCCTTTAATAATAACTATTTCTCTGCATTAGTGGCTTATCAACTATGGTTACTCTTTTGATAGCATTATCTTGGTTTTTATCTGTATGCAAACTCATATTTGACTTTCCGTATGTCCTTTTCATTGACAATGTACGGCTTTTTACATCTCATGAATTGGCATTTCTTTTAAGAGTACTGCTACTGATTACTATGGGAAGAGCAGGAAATAGTAACTTAATGTGTTTTGATTGAAAGAGACTGATGATAGAAGGCCAGTGAGCTGAATTTGAATCTTAAAAAACAGTTCGTTCCTAATGCAAATTGAAATCTTGTGGAATTTCGCATCTTGAAACACAATAGGCTTACATGATAGCCTGAGTTAAATCACATGCCATTCTCCCGATTACCCACCTTCAAGGCCATGCATAATTGGTTGTTTGGCATATAATTACGGCATTTATCTACTCCACTAAATGACGGCAAACCTCAAGGATCCTTGAATAAGAGGAGAAATGTATGCAACTTTTAGTTTCTTTTTCTTTCTTTTTTTTTTCTAACTGATCCTTTGAAGCCACAACTATTATCTCTTTTTTTCATACATGTGGTCAGTGATGAATCTCCTTGGATGAGGAGCTGTGCTTACACTTTACAACCATTGTCTGAAAGCCACAATACTCAAAGGGGATTATAGAGGAATTGACTCTTCTTACCTCGAGATCATGGAGGAGTCTTACATGGAAATTACCACCTTAAGTCAACGAAAAGCATTATTGGCATTAAAAAGTTTATACTTCAGGGGCTTTTATGGTTGACACCGGTTTGAGCACTATCAACTTTAAAGCAATAGTTCTGGTCAAAAGACGTGCTAACACTTGTCATCTGTTTACGATGTGATATTGTTGATGCTACCATTGGCTACAGCAGACTGCAGGATTCAGTGTTCGAGACTTTTTTGGTGTTGTTTTAATGTTTCTTCTAGTTCTTCAAGCTTGTAGGAATTGAGTCCAATCAGAGTGGTGATTATTAGGTGCCTTTTAGATCAAAAATAAAATCTATTAGAGGGCTGCTTCTTGTTTTCTCCAGGTTTTCTTGATAAGACCCTTTGGACTAAGTTGGTTTGGTGCTATGGTTGTTAGGATCCTAAAGTTTCTTCTTTTGCAGATACTATTAATGCTCTGTCCTAGGGAAGCCATTGTGTTAATGGTAGAGTGAGTTGTGTTGGAGGCTTGTTGCTTTTTATGGTTGAAACATCAGTAAATAATTTTTGTACTGACAAATGGAAAGAAAACCTAAACCTTTCTTTGCTAGAGAAATAACTTTTTTAGGTCAAGAATATCATGTTTCTACAAATCTTGAGCCAATTGATTACATCTTTCTTACTTTGCTTTCCAAGGTTAAGGCAAGCTTAAAAAACTTTATATTAAATGTAACTTTAAAAAATACCTTTGGTTTGTTTGTAATGATTGACTTATGACTGCAGTATCAGCCAGATTTTGATCAAAGAAAAGAGATGACTTCTTATGGTAATATTTTGCTAGCAGGGAAAGTCTAGTTGTGTTGATAATAGTTTGGTGATGGTGCCTTTGATAATTGATAGCATATTTATTATCCATTACTACTTCAAGCACTGGCTCAGCAAGAAATAAAGTAGGAATGAGATAGTTACAAAGTTAAAGCCACTGCTTTGTCAAAGATTGCAGATGTAGCACCATTTGGAATACATTTTGCAATCAATAACAATACTCAAAAATGGGAATTCATACTGAAGAGGTCCAAACATCCCTGAACATGTTCTTTTCATTTTTTCTGGACAAGACTTTACCAATCATCTCCAGGTTCTGAGGAAATAAAATCCTGTGCTTAAAACCTTTCCTTATTGGTCCCAGTTGTCTTCAGCATTGACCTTGTGGCTACAAAAGCTTGGCTTTTTGATGTTCTTCTCACCCCTATTATGATGTCTCAGAGCACACAGATTAAAGAACACATCTTTAGTGCCATTGTCTGCAGTTGAAACCACACAACTCGGTAATGAAGTAACAGAAACTATGAGAGTAAACTAGCATAAGTAGAAGGTTGGTTTAATGCTTTGCACTTATCTTTTGTTCTTATTCCTGTTTGAAATTTTTGAGTGTCATTGCACTTGTTGCTACTGGAAATTATTTTATTGAAAATTCTTATGGATAAACTCATGTCCTTCACAAATTTGGCTGATAATTGATGTCGAGTTGGTCCAGGTGGCCCATTAACATGTTATTTTCCTAAGCTGTAGCTTATAAGATACCATCTTTTAAGCTGGTTTGCTAATAAACTCAATATTATCTATTTTTCCTTTTCCTACTGTCTCCTTTGTGCATCATATGCAGGTAGTTGATGTTCTAGATTATGGACTGGCAAAAATGGCAGATTTAATGATCAAATATGTCATGGTTCCTGCAACAAGTAAGAGATCCATCAACATTCTTGTGGAACAACTAAATCAGGATTCTGATGGAAAGAGTGAGGCAATTCTTAGCCTGATTTCATCATCTGAAGTTCAGGTAAGTGCAACAGTTCTGCGGTCAATCAAATTTTAACTGTATAATATTTTCTTAATGCTACAATTTAAATGTATATGCTTCATCAATGTCTTTAGTCAATATTCCATTACAAAGGAAGCTGCAAGCTAAAAAAAAAAAAAAAAAAGCTGCACCATGAATAATAAAACTAAGAAATTATGTATTACATTTTTACAATTTGTAGGACATAAATGTACTATATTCTCTTTGTTTTATTGTTATATATGGTGCAGCTTGATGCTTATGGTTATTGTGTTTTTGAGGTTTACCTTCAAAGAAATGCAAGATCAGCTGGTGTGCTGGTCTTAACCACCTTTTGTCCTTTAACAACCTTGATTTTAATATGTTTAAAACAGGTTCAATAACAAAAACTTGTCTATTTCCAATATATAAAATTCTGGGTACATCATTAGACTGGGGTACATCATTAGACTGGTATACATCATGATCTCTGTTATTAGACTTTTTGTAATTTTATATGCAGGTATCTAATACTTACATGTCCAAGAAGAAATTGGCACATCACTCCTCATCTTAACCTCTAAGAGGGATTTGTTTTTTGCTGGAGTTCTTTATTTTTTTTGTTATTTTGATGTGACATCCTAACATATTTAAATTAACCCCCTTCGCCTCTTTCCTTCTTATCTTTCTCTAACTTGCTGCAACAGCTGTTAAATTGGCTGTGCTGCTTCCTCTGTTGGAAGGGTGGCCTTAATTATTCTTCAAGTTAATTTATCTAACACAGTGTCTGAGTGTAGCACTCTAGCTTAGGAAGATAATTTAATTTTTTGATACCCTAATCTTCTTACTGGATTTTCAAGTTAAGTTTGATCTTATTGACACTGTATAACTTTTAAGTTGAAGAGAGAAGATTAACAGTTTTTCCCTGTACTATCAGTGTGCTTAGGCAGTCATAGAAGGTATGAGGTGTTTGTCTTCATTGAGCCTTTATTAGCTGAGGTACACATTTCATAAATGATGAGTGTTCCTTGATTAGATGGTTCAATGCGTCATACTATGATGTGCCTTAAGAATCTGTGGAAACAAAATTATGAGCACTTCCTTTTCTAAGCAGTAAATATGCCACATTCAATTCAGCAAGGACTGTCTTCTTGTTTTTATTTCTTAAATAGTTTTATGATGGCTCCTATTAAACATAATTTGTTTATTAGTGTAAGGCTGGACAGATTCGAAAAATTCTTTTTTATGTTTTTGCCTCCTGTTTTGTAGGAGAGCCTAGATGGTGCAACTCCTTATGCAATACTTATTCAGATAATAAAATTTATATACCGATTCATTTGCTTTGAGAATGGTACATGGATGCGGTGCTTTGGAAGATTGACTTGGTCAAGAATGTCAGACCTCATTATCACTCACTTCCTCTCCAAGGTGTGTTTCAACTATTCAACTCATCAAACATTTTCATTTTTGCTATTTACATCAGCATTAGCTTCACATTCACAGTGATTATAATTTTAGTTGCATGATGCATACATAAATTGCCACTAGTATCATAGATGCTTTGCGAGGTTCTAAAATTGGCAAAGACTAATATTAGTAAAATGGCATGTTATTATCATGTACTGCATCTTCTAACTGTTTATTGCCGTCAACTAATGTTCCATTTTGTAGTCGTGTCATAGATCTTCGCCTAGGGGCCTATATGCGGTCGGCCTAAGTGCCTAAGCAGGGCTTGCTACTGGGAAATAACCACATAGGCACTGCATAGGTAAAGTGGCCACCTAGGCACTGCATAGGTAAAGTGGCCACCTAGGCACTGCAGTAAGTCTAGGTGCCCCCTTAGCCCTCTAAGCTAGAACAATGTACATGTTTTATGTTGTTATTTATGCGAGTTTGCTGAAGTTATTTTCTAAGTTTATTTAACGTTGCTCAAGATGTGTTGAGATGCTCAAATTAATAATTAGCTATAATACATTTATACTTAAAATATAATAACACTTCATATTCACATAACTTTGATAAAGTTATATGAAGAAAATAGGGACACTTTTCTTGAAGTATCAACAAAACCTTGATAACTTTCTATTGGAAACATAAGAAAACGATTTAAAATATCTAACATTCAAATCTAAGAGTCCTCTGCATTACACTGCAAAAAAGTGCCAAATGGCAGCTGATATCAACAAGACACTTCAAAGTTGAGTGTCCAACAGGTGTTGTGTCATTTTATATTGAAATGTACAAAGTGTCAAAACTCCTGGAAACCATAAAAATGGAGTGTCCGGGTAACATAGGTGCGTGCACATAAGCCCTACTTGTTTCCCCTGTTCATGAGAGGAGTGTAAAATATAGTGCCCTATAAAAAAGGGGAAATCAAATTTCATGGGTTTAACATTAGTCATCTCCTCAGGGTTGACAGAGACATTCAGCTGGGCTCTCCTTGAACATTGTTCCTTTTATTTTGTTGTGAGAAGGAATAAGCTACACCAAAATTTCTTTTTGTTGTAGTAAATCCTTTACATATGTAATTCCTCATTATCTTCAAATGCTACTCCAAGGTTCATTTTTCTGATGGCATGCTGGTTGTTCGTTTATTGAAGAGTTAGGTTAATTCCAAGAAAGCAAAAATATTTTCATGTGAAGTAATTTGTAATGAACGTGTGATCTTTCATCAATTCTTTGTTGCATTTTCTGTTGAAGCTAAGGTATGCCGTCTCGTTACCGGGCCCCATACCGGTGCGATTCTGTTACTATATCAGTACGCTCGGTATGGAGGCCGGTTTGGCATACCAAGTATCGGTACATCCTCATATCGTGTACCGGTACCAAATCGGTATGGTACGATACATTTTGTACCGTTTGATTTGGTACAGTATGGCATACCATGATTGAAACAGTATTGTACTTTTAGAGATTTTTTATTTTGGGAATGATGTTGATGTCCTGTTCACAACTTTGAATATGATTGTGAATGCTAAATAATAAAAGTTAGAATGGTTGTTTCAGGCTGTCCCTGATGATGCTTCAAAGATCACGGATTTTGAAAATATTATGAAATGTACTGCTGAATTCGAGACCTTCTTAAAGGAAATGATGTTTATTTCGACGACCGATAGAAATGAAGAAAAATTGAGTCATTTTGCTTACAATGTTGAAGTTCATTTTGCTTCTAGGAAGAGAAATGAGATTTTGGCAAATGCGAGAAACTGCCTTCTGCAGTTTGATTATTTCCTTTCCCCGGTGAGTCTATGTATGCAAATGTAGTTTTTATCATCGACTATTTCTTAAGTAAATTACTGTAACATGAATTGGTAATTCATGTTACAGGAAAATGCATCAAAAAGTTCCACACATGCTTCTGGTGTTGTAGAATGTCCCTCCGAGTATGTTGCTGATTTGCTTTTCCAGCCTGAAAGGTGTATCGTATCCAAAGCAACCTTTCAACTTATGAAATTAGTGCATGAAGCACTTAAGGTATTGTTCTTTTTGTTTAGCTTCTATATGGGCCCTTATCACTTTAGGATCAAATATTTCCTGCTTAGGAATTTCCTGTGCTCCCTGAGAATTTTGCTGTTATTGAGATTTGTACATAAACTTGCACAACTTTCTATGTTATATTGTTAACTCTGGGTCATGCAGGAAATCATATTGTAGATTTGTAGTTTGAGATTCATAATATTTTGTGGAAGTTTTCTCAAAATCTATTTAGTTGTATTTTGTTCAAATATTTATATCTTATGTTGAGTAAAAAATATAGATGGAACAAGGAATGCCAGGTTTTACCATGGATGGTAGCTCATTATCTTTTGCATTATTTTGAACTGCTAGGTTTATTAAACTTTACTTGCTGTATAGGTTGTGAGTGTGTTGTCACAAGTTTCATACAATAAATGGATTTTATAGTGTACTCTGAATAGTGATTTATCAGATCTCATTGCATTGGATGTGATCTTTTTTCTTCTGCTATGTCCTTTTTGAACTTTGGGAGATGCTTACCTACATTTGAGGTAAGCTTGGTTATTCATATGTATCTTCCTTTTTAGCAATGCTTCCATGTCCTAATCAGACTCCTGGGATGACAGTCTTGGATTGAAGAAGAACAAGAAGATGATGATGATGATGAGAATAGTGATTTATCAGATCTCATTGCATTGGATGTGACCTTTTTCTTCTGCTATTGCCTTTTTCAGTTCTGGTAGATGCTTACCGATGCTTGAAATAAACTTAGTTATTCATATTTTGCTTCCTTTTCGGTAAAAGCTTCCATGTCTACACTGTCCTAATCAGACTCCTAGAAGAAGAAGAAGAAGACATTGGCAGCACTTCAAAAGCCAGTGTTTTAAATGTGCAATTGTCAAATGAACTTGTACCCAGCTTAAGAGGGTTTGGATAAGCAGATCCAGGTTGTAAATTAGTTGGCCGACTTCAGGTTTAGGTTTAGAGTCATGACTTGTTTAATAGTTGGGTCAGGGTAACTTATGAACTGACTTGTTTAATACCTATTTAAGCCATTTTAAGACTTGTGTAATCCATTTAAACCTATTTAACATGATCCATCCTGTTGATTAAACGAGTTATGCAGATCGGGTTGGGTTACCTATTTAAAAGAGGTCGGGTTTGGTTTTGGATTTTTGACCTATTTAATAAATGGGTTAGGTCCAGGTGGACAAAATTTTGATCGACCTGTTTCCAACCTGGCCAGACTAGTATCTGACCCAACCCAACCCATTTGCCACCCCTAGCCTTGTAAGAGGGATTGGACAAATCCCACTTACAGGAAGGCTTAAAAATAACAAATGAATGTCAAATAAAAATGCCCAAATTACTTTTAATCCATGTCGAATTAAAATATGAAAACTCTATTAAGTCCAATGAAATCATGGGGGTGTGTTTGTCATGGATGTTATAATGGGACCTTCCCTTTATTGTTTAGGATTCTTAGTAGCTTGGTTACTGGGGCTGGGGTTTCTTATACTCAAAATCCACACCCTGTTGTTGGGCATTCCAACACTGAAACTTGTACCTACACGTTGTTGCCTGATTAGGAAGTGGCGTCTGTCCTAATTCATGATTGAGCATTATATTGCCAAGTTGCTTTTATGCTGTAGTTCTCAGTTTCCTTAACCATATCCGGCATGAGCTCTAGATTGTCATCTTCCTTAGCTGTTACCCAAGGATATGCATCCTCATAATAGCCATATATTTTTGCAGATAAAATATAGTTTTCTGACGTTCATATTGAATCTCCTGTAATTACATGATCATGTAGTGATACACAATATTCTAGTAGTGCTTCTTGTGTATTTATTTAACACTTCTTTTCCTGGGAACATAATCATCCATATCTCCATCCACTATTATAAGGTTTGAATCATTATTTGTGACTATGCAGATTTCAAATTTATTTGATTGGAGTGCTGGATAAAATGTGATAGATAACTGCTAGTCTGCCATATGTTCATATGCTTGTCTTCTTTTCCGCTTTTATATATCCATGAGCAATTTGTAGACATGCTAATTCTATTTTACTACTATTGTTTCCAATGAGGGAAACACTAGGGCATGCTGGGCTCCTAGAGCCATCTCAATGGGTAACCTCTTTAGTTATGTTGGATGCCCCACTCTTGTCCCTGATATGGCAAAGATTAATTTTGATGGATCTGTTAGAGATGGCAAAGCAGGTGCTGGATCTATGATTAGAGATAACAACAGCCATGTACTCTATGCTGGTTTGCGAAGATTCAACACTACATCTGTTCCAACAGCTGAGGTGAGAGCAGCAAGGAGGGACATGTTGCTGCAGTCTATGGCCTTGGGCTGACAAGGATTTCATGGAAGGGGACTTATTGACTGTTTACTTGGATCGAGAACTATTCAGAGGCCACAGCATCTCACAATCCACTTCTAAAAGATATTCATCACATTAGGAGACCACTCTAGGCTTTCCACGTAACTCCTACTATGCATGATGCCAATCAGCCAGCTGATTGGTCAGCAAGTAGACACATCAACCAGGACCTCCCCGATCATGATGAGCTTCATCCTCTACTTTATCTCCTGGTCAACGCAGATAGTTCTCTATTCTCCTTAGAACTTCACTTTAGGTTCACCTCCCACTGTACCACATAAAACAAGAGTCAATTTGTTTCCTATTTCAAGATCACTGAGGCATTAAAAACTTCAAAGGAACTTGTTGGCATGAACTTAAATCTGCTTTCGTTTATATAGAAGGAAATCAGATCTTTGCTTCTATCTTTGCTGTCGTTTACACTAGTTATATTCATCATAAGAACAACCTAATTGATTCAGTGGCCGTATATTCCTCCTCTATACCTGTCGTCGTTGCTGTTATTATGTTGAATGTAATTCGAATTTTGTTCTTTGATCTTTTGATCAACCAACAATATTTTGATGTGCATAATTTTTAATTGTGAACGATCAGTGCAGGATGCTTGTTTGTCATCCACAAGAGTTGCAAAGGAGCTTTATCATGCCGCAAGGGATGCTTTGCTTCTATACAAAGCTATTGTGCCAATCAAGGTTTGCACTTTGTCACCTATTGCATATAAAAGAACTCTACAATCTGAACTTCCTGACTGCTTGTAGATATTTAAGTTTACATGAATTTGAATTTTTTTGTACTTGGTAGTTTTATCTTTCCAGTAGGTTATTTGCAATGGCATCAATTTAGTGTTTTGCTTACCCAGAATTGCCATCGTATTAGACTTTGTTTCATTAATGTTGTCAAGGATATAGATTCAGCTACAGATCTACAGACTAATTCACCCTGTTTTCTTTGCTCACTTATCCCTTCTCAATCTTTAAGACCACTTTGAATGAGAATTCATGCTTGCAATTCTAATCCCATATATCTGATTCAGCACAAGAAAAAATTAATTTTTGTTGTTGATTTTACTGCATTATGATTATACTGATTCATCTGACAACTGCTACTTGATATACATAATCTAAGTTTTGTTATATTAAAGAGAATTTGTATATATTAAAAAGAATTTGAATATATCAAAAAGAATTTATATGCTTGCCAATATTAAGTGAATTAAAACATAAAGGTTTCAGGATTATTCCTCTAGTGCAATAGATCTTGCACTGGTGGTTCTTGATGTTTTATGTGTACATAACATATGTATCACCACTATGGCAATTGAACTTATCCTTTCTACTTCTGTGTATGAAGCTTGAGAAGCAATTGGATAGTATCAGCCAAGTGCCTATAGTCATCTACAATGACTGTAACTATCTGTCTCAAGAGATTCTTGGACTTGCCTTTGAGGTATGTATCGACTTGCAGTCTGCACTAATCATACATATACATATAGTCTATCAATATATCCTTCGTGTCTAGTTTTTTGTTTTTTATTTGACTGTTTGACAAGCAATGTGAAGACATAGTATGACAGCTTAAGTTGGTCAAAATTAATCTGAAAATATTCACATAGTGTGGTTCCTGAAAAACTGAAGTTTATAACCAAGGAAATGGTTTTCCGAGTGGTAGCACACTGAAGTTTATAACCAAGGAAATGGTTTTTCAAGTGGTAGCATATATCTTATATGCTAGCATTCAACTTGTGGTTTGTTGAAGACTCTCAACAGCTTCTGTTTTCTATTATAAATTACTATATGTATAAGTTGTTTAGGTATAAGTTAAGGGTTGCATTCAGATTTTTGTTCATTGGCTTATGGAGCTGGAAGCAGTTCCTGAGGCTCATTATCTTCTTTCAGTTTGTAGCACTTCTAATAAGTCCCTAAAATTTGCGCATTTTGTGGCTTATTCTTTTAAACCATTAAAGCATATGAAGATGTATAATATATGCTTGCATTCCTGAAGTGATGATTATTTACACTTTAGTACCTTACAATGTGTTTGACGCATGGTATGCTGTACTATACAGTACGATACTAGGCGTACCGTACCGGTTCGGTACTGGTACCGGTATGGATGGCGTACCGACCCTCAGTACGTCAGAAAAATTTCGTACCATATCGTACCGACACTATGCTAGTGTGGCACCGGTACGGGGTCCGGTACTGGTACGATGAACCTTGGTTTGACGTGATTCACGTGATAAACCTTGCACTAGATGTTACCTTTCTATGTACTTAACTATCTTTTACTGTGCTTATGAAACTACTCCAGCCTAGATTTTATTCAATTGACTAGCTTATACGAGATGAATTTCGCTCCGTTCAGTATCGTGCAGATTTTCCAAGTGGCTTGAAGAATCAGGCAGTATTTGTTGATCTGGCACCAAGTTTTTACCAGTTGGCAGAGGACATACTGCAAAAGCAAGTGCAACTAGTTTTTAGTAGTTTGAAGGAGGTACACCTTTGTAGTTTATTAGAATCATTTTCATCTAATGATTGCATTGCTCAATTCTTGTTAGACGTTTATCATTTCCATTTGATTTTTTTTGGTTTTCAGGCTATAGATGGGGCTAATGGGTTTCAGAATACCCACCAATCTCAACAATATGGGTCAGCAAAGTTTAGCATAGAGCAGGTATTTTAGCTATCTTGGACCATACACTAATAAGACTTTTCATATTCTTAATGTATTAAGATGGTCAAATGATTAGATTTAGTAAAATTGTAGTTATATTTCTTGAATGTGGTCAAACATGCTTGCTCTTTGGGTTGTGAAGCTTTCAATTTTGTGTTTCATAACTGTCTTAATTCACAAAAGTAATAATAGAAAGCAATCTGTTCTAGTTTGCATTTTCCCATATTATGTTGAAATAAAATTTATCTCAGTTTCTTGCTCTTTGGTATTCCATAGAAATGTGGTTTTCTTACAATTGGAATTTTTATTTGTTGGATGAACCTGGCATCCAAAATGTTTGGGTAGTTAATGCAGTACTACTTTTAAAGTTGTCTCTACATTATCTATCAATATCAGATCCCTCCAAGAGGGACTTGATGGCTTGTTACAAGTGCACCTGCTAGAATTATCAGCATCAGATGGTATGTGCACAGAGGTGAGCCAGAATTCTGCACATCCCCTTCTCAACTGCAGAGCTGTCACTGTGGACAGTTTTGGTTCAGTCTTGTCAACTTGCAATCCATCTCTATTTACATTGTAGATTGAATTGTTGACATCAACCTTCTTCTTGCTGTGGCTTCAAGAGTAAATTAAGTGGACATTCTAAAGACTGAACTAGTCAGGCTTACTAGAGCATAAATCCTTGTAAAAGGTAATCTATCCTTGTTTCATATGAAGATATGACTTTTAGACATTGGAGGTCTTGACCTTTTGCACTTACTTGATGCATGGTAGGGGTCCACTAAAAAAATGATTTTTTGTTTATTGGTACTTATAGTGGTATAGATCGTGATCAACAATATGGATCTCTATTTTTAACATTTTACTAAAGATTTAGCATTTCATGTGTAAGCATCGCCCTCTCTCCACTCCTTCCTCCCTCTCTCTCTCTCTCTCTCTCTATATATATATATATATATATATTACACATGAACATATGTTTATATGTATATTTATTTATAATTCAATATATCAATAGGAAGGATAACAAGGGATCACATGATTTGGGTTAAGTATGCTGGGATTAGATTGCCACCATAAATTTGTGTATCAGATTTGATCATTCTGATTATGAGAATGTTTTCTTACCCTTTCACGTTGTTACCATTTGAAAACAAATAGTCAGTATGTGATTAATACCTTTACATGTTGTGGTCTAAAGATGCATGGATCATGTTCAGGTTGTCTTCATTCTAGAGAAAGTACATATTATGTGGGAGCCACTTATGCTGGCATCAACATACAAGAAAAGTATGTGCACAATCTTGGATTCTACCTTTTGTAGAATTACTAAAGATATGCTACTTTTAGATGATATGGCAGCTGAAGAGACTTTGCAGGTTCTCCCAAAATCCCTTATCCAGATTCTTTTTATAGGCTTCAAATTACTGCAGAAGATAGGTAATATGCTCTTATCATTTCAGCTACAACGACTGATCCACATGGCATTAGAGAATTTATCCTCATTGTTGGAGTCCCTTATTGCTAATATGGATGAAAAGGAGAAAGTCTTGAATGACACTATATGGGTTAAATTAGATGACATGGTACCTTCTTTATGCAAATTCCGCAAGCTAGCAGGTATGTCCTTTCTTTTCTCCTAGACTTTATACATAGATCATAGATACATGCAAACATACGTAGATGTATGTGTATATGTGTGTATATGCTTTTGTATATTTACGTCTATATTCATTATAAAATTCTGACATGAATTTATTGGTGCAATTTATCCTGCTAGACTTGTATGATATGCCTCTGAAATCCATCATAAGATCATGGGAAAGTGGAGAACTGCTTGCCTGTGGCTTCATGTCATCAGAGGTATGTTTAGTTTTGTTAGCAGATCTATGTTGATATTTGTTTGACAACATAATTGCATTCTTGTTCCTCTCAAAGAAAACATAATTGTGTATTTTCCTTTTAGAGCCCTTCTATATCTAAAGCTTGTAATGACAGTTATTCATCTTCTCCCAAGCAACTCTTAGTGATAGCTTGAAATATAGAGATTTGTGACCTTTCCGTTAGTTCAGAAGAATGGGAAGATCCAAAAAAAATAGATGAAATGGAAGAGATCTGAGTGAATGGAAAAGAAACAACATAGGGGGAATTCCACTTTCACTTGGAGACATGCTATAAACATAACCTACTTTCCGAAATTATAGCACAAGTGATCTAAATTTTTTAAAAAAAGGGTACAAGTGTCTTTTGCAGTACATGATTACTGTAAACACCAATTTACTCTAATTTTGATAGGTATTGGGAAAACTTTTGGAGGCTGATGTCACAAAGCATTAGTAAAACATGAGTCTTGCTGCCCGGCAACCAGCCATCTCTTTTCTTTTTGTAGAGATTTATGGATTATGTAAGTACATTAGTATCCATCTATTTTAGGATATGGGTGTGCATCTTACATAAACATAAACATAACCATCTAGCTTGTGCTCAACTTTTCGGAATCGGCTTTATAAATCCTCATTTTCTAAGTATTCCTATTTAGGTGGCTCTGTGATGTTTTTCCAAGTTTCTCCATATCCTGTGACAACCTTTATCCATGTCACTTCAGGTCTTCCTTGGTCTTCCCTTCCTTTTCTTACCACCTGCAACACGAAACAAAATACCTCTCCTTACGGGAGCCTCCTCAAATCTTCATTGTACATGTCCATACCATTTCAACAGATTTTCCTTTACTATGTCCTCAATTTGTGCAACTCCTGTAGCTCCTTTAATATATTTGTTTCTTATTTTAACTTTTTAGTTTCATTACACATGTATCTTAACATTCTTATTTCTGCTACGCTCAACCTATTTTCATGTACTTTCTTCATTGTCTAGCACTCTATTTTACTGTTGTTCTATAAAATTTTCTTTTATGTCTCCAGGATATGCACCTATTACATGATATTCCAGATGCATCTTTCCACTTCATCCAACCAGCTCTAGTTCTGTTACATATTATCTTCAACTATCTCCCTATCATTTTTGTATAATAGATCTTAAGGTCATTGAAATGGGATGGAGATGTTTGGTGAGGTGGCAATTGTCCATGTGTAGCTAAGCTTGGAAGGAAAGACCTTTTGGTCCCCTCAGCTTTCACGTACCTTTTTTTCAACAGTATTAAAGAGGTTGTAGAGCCCAACTTCTATAGTTAAGAGAATTAATCAGGATTCTTATTGCAGTTGAACTTAACACTAGCAATATTTGTTGTAAATAGAATAAAGTCATGCAATAAGGAGGAGCAGAAGATGGTTTATAATGCTATTTCATTTTTGTAATCCTCTTTGATATTTAGACTCTTTGTTAGTCTAGGATGATTTGCTACAAGGATCATTAAAAGTAGAATGCTTGCTAGGGTAAGTTGTCTCTTGTTAAAATAATGACTGCACTGCAGGTGTGAAGTCCTTGTAGGAATTCTTGAAAATATAACAAAATTCAATCTGGTTTCTGAGAAAGGAGTTCTCATGTTTATTCAAAACGAATGTGCTATTGGTTTTGCACAGTTGCTAAAGGGTGGGTCTATATCTTATCAATAGGAGCTTCTTCACCATCCTATAAATGCTAACAAACTTGACCTGATAGTTGTCACATAGTTTAGGCAAACCCAGTCAATAGACTAGCCTATCACCCATGCAGTTGCTTGGAGCCTAGCTGATCATGCAGGTGACAAACTTAGCCAAAAAAAAAAAATCAAGATTCTTTGACTCAACTACTTATGTAAATGTATTTGGAACTATTTTAGTAAGTTGACATTTTAATGTACCTTAAGGTATACATTGCGAATGTAAATAAATCAAAGACTTCTACTAAATTTTGTCAAACTTATGTTAAGATGATAGAAGTAATGGCAGGTATCATTGCTGTCTTAGCTAAAATGGTAGGGTTTGTTGAGCTTCCTTAGTTGTCCATCTTGCTAGATGTTAGGGCTTATATCAAGATTTTGAATGCCCATGAGTTATTCAACACTTAAAATAGTTTAATTTAATTTTTTTTAGATACTACATTTTTTCTTGAGATCCACTCTAAAAGTGCTACGCTCCCTTATTAGCATATACATGTCTCTTAGATAAAGATTACAAGATGATAAAATATCTATTACAAGAAGATATATAGAAATGACAAATTCAAGATCTGCATGAGTTTGCTCCAGAATGAAGAAAAAAGACTATATGGTAAACATCAGAAACTTCGAGATGGCTACATAGTTGGATTTTGATATGTAGGTAATATACATGTTCACAGTATAATACATCAGTACAATTTATGATTTTCACCTATATGCGGTATTGGCTTCAGCATTGAACTACTGAAACTACATAAAGAAAGAATTCATGTAACAAAATACTATAAAATGTTGTTCGATAACTTGCTTGGCTTCTTTTTATTTTTCTTCTATCCTTTTAATGTTTTTTGAATTTTTTTCCTGATTTTGTTGGCCAAAACTCTGAAAGTTGGAGCAAAATTGCTGAAATTGAAATTCCAAAGGCCCAACTGAAATGAAAACCAAAACTGAGTTTTTGAAGCTTTGGTATCAAAATTTAGAAATGATATTGTGGCTGTGGTGGAGTTGGTATAATTTTTAGAAATGAGGGTGGAAAAGATTTGGCAGCTATTGCTAAGAAACACAGAAATATTTCAAAAGCAAAAAAAAAATTGAAGCTTTGGCAGTGAGGGAATAATTGTAGTTGGGCTATATAGTTTTGAGAGAAAAGGAGATGCCTTCGGTATTATACATGGATTTCACAAAAGAAATACTTGTAATTATGAGATTGGAGTTCTTTTTGAAGATTCTCTCTCTTGCTAAATATGTTGGTGTAGTTTTGTTCTCCTACATTGCTCGCTTTGGTAATGAGGTGGCTCATTTGTTAGCCAAGTATGCCTAATCTTTGGATGATTATGAAGCATGGATCGAGGAAGTCCCATCTGAGCTTTGTGACATAGCATCTTCAAACTGTATGGTTTGACTCTTTGGTGACATTAATAATATTCTCTTGTTATCATTTTGGCCCAAAAAAGAACTTGGCTACAAAGTTGTCTGTCACAAATTTCTTTCTTGAGATAATGATTTTTCCATTTCTTCTTTTTAAGCTGCCTAGTTCTGAATGAATGGATTTCATTTGCCAAGGAAAACACTGTGGGTACAACTGATTTAGTCGTTTAATACAAATCACTTAGATTATTTTTAACTTGCCTATCAGAATATTCTTTTAATTTTTGCAGTTGGAAGTTCATTATTTCAAAGTTGGAAAGATAAGACATTCAAATCTTTCTTGATTGAAAATTTTGCCAGCCTTAACCCCATGTTTCTTTATGCAGATAGAGAACTTTGTCAAAGCAATTTTCGCAGATTCTCCATTGAGGAAGGAGTGTTTATGGAGGATAGCAAATACAAGTAGATAAGCAATACAGCGTCCAGAAAATGGGGGGCCTCAGTCTTATTTAAATATGATGCCATTTGTGTGGATATGTTTTTGTTTTTGGCCCTTGGGAAGTATATGGTTCTTCAATTGTAGAAGCAAGTTGTAAATTCCAGCTTTTGGCCCGCCCACAAGAGGATTGAATGATGGGGATTCCCAAAGCTTGACCCAAATATATGGGGAAGGCTTCTTGGTGGGTTATGGCGAGAACAAATTTCAACAAACAGGCTACTTTCCTGACTGCGCTCTCATATTTCTGTGGAGTACGGTACTGAAATGAGGTCTTCCAGTGTGTCTGACAATTGCTAACATGAAGTAACCGTTATCAATGTTATTCCTGTTCTCGATGGTCAATTGGCCAGTCATGTCTGTAACACTGAACCATCAGTAGTATTTTCATACTTTTCTTGGCAATCAGAGACTAAATAAATAGTGAACTTACGAAAGAAGAAGCCGAAGCTGCCAGGTAAATCTCTGTGCACTAGTTGGTTTGCATCATTAATTGTCATGGACCTTGCAAACTAGTGAATTCCTAAGAAAAGAAGAGGCCACGGTTTCGCTTGCGATCAGAACCTTACAAAAACATTGGTATTGAACGGTGTACTTCTTTGGTGGCCTTGGTTGGGACTTGTATTAATGATTTGTAAATTATACTGGTTGGATGGGATAGACCCATCATGGCCCGTAATGACAATGTCATTGGATTGTAATGGAAAACGTTTGTTCTACACTATATAGCATTGTTCTCGACCTTCTTAGGAGTCTTGTTGAAGATCTCATCTGTGATGATTCATGACATTTATTCAAGCATTTGCACCATTAAGATATACTTTGAGATTTGAAAAAAGGTGGTGCAGCTGATCTGCAGCTGATCAAATGTTCTCGTCAAAGATATTAGCAATGGCTAAATAAATTAATATTAATTAATATATGTAAATATATTTAATATTAATTATATTAATATAACATTACTATAATATAAATGAGGGCATTTTTATCGAGAAATGATTCTTTCAAATTATCGATACATGATAATTCAGTGCGGAGAACAAATACTATCTTTCTGGTAGGAATTATTTTATCTTCCCTCTCAAAACAAAATAGATATAGAAGCTGTTATTTATTTTATCATCTCTCTTATCTATTTTTTCTATCAAATAAAATAATCTGATATGAGATTTATTTTTTTTATGTTGGATTATCTCCAACCAGACGGGCTCTTAGGAATTGTCTAACATTACAAGAACTTCTACCATTAGAATGGCTTGTGGCCGCAATGCCCCATGACTGCACCTGTGGTGCGACCGGTGAAAACGGTAGGCCGACTTTGACGTCCCAACTCGCCAATTACCAGTTTAAACAATTGGACACGATGGGACAACCCCCATGCCTTTCTTCCCAAAGGCCACGGGCGTTGCAGCATTGCCCCTGCGCAAATCTTGCTCAACCATGAACCCGCTCGAGACTCGGCCGCCGCCGTGACACGGCAGTTGACGAGAGAGAGAGTTCCAATTTTTGGCTCAAACAACCACAGACCATATATACCACCAGCCGGCATTCACAAAGCGGGCAAACAGTGGCAACTCGATAGATGGAACTTTCTGGCTCTGCTTTTTATCATACGGCCATGGTATCAAATGGGAGTTGTGTGATCAGCTAGGCAGCAGCAAAGAACTTTCAGAACAAGAGAAATGCTCTGCGTAATTGACAGCACAAGGAACCTTGCCATGGGGAGGGAATTTGTCTTCTTACATGACTGAAAGTGCTACATCAAGTATACAAGTGGAATTGCAAGTTTCCATATGGGATATTTGTATGTTATATCTCCTTCGCATTCAAAATTAAGCCTTTGGCTTTACTTGAGAGGAAATTTGGAGGGGGAAAACAAGTATGAGATATATGCATGTTATACAAGTCAAAATTCATGCATGGTGACATTTAATCTCCTCCTTCGTATTCAAAATTGTAAATTGTAGTAAGAATCCTCCTCTTGCTCCATTTCTTCAATATAACACATCCAACAAATTTTCAGAATAATTTAAATCTTCATCTATGAGAAGTCAATGACTTTTTAACACAATCTATGATACCCTCGCAGTCAGATTGAGACACAACACATCCCGAATCATCTTCCAAAGAGTTCAGGTCTGCATGGGGAGAGCGGAGATTTCCATGGGTTTGACAGGCCTTCATTGTCTTGCAGTGTTCTGCCTCGTCGTCCCGAATGTTTACAAACACATCGTACAAGTTCTCTGGATGAAAAGCATAAGTTCCAAAAAGATATTATTTTTCCAGTAAATGTTCAATAGCTTACCCCCTAAAAAATTTAATTTGAAATTAAGTAGAATAACAAAGAGACAAGTTAGATTCAGCAGAAGCTGGTAATCATCACAATAGAACTATAAAGCCAGTAACCTCAGGATTGCAGAATCAAGGATTCTCATTGTGTTCATTTTGATTAGGTATGAACTGCGAACAACAAATTATTATTCGAAAGCAAAGAACAACACCCCAAGGAAAACAAAGAAATAGAATATTAGGCAGCGTCATACAATCAGCACCAAGCTGACTCAAGCAAACCTGATGGTTTAGATTTGCTGCTGTGTAATGCCATGAAAGGATAGCAACTCAATTGAGAAGCTATAAAGTAAATATTTGAGTATAGAGCACAGATTCAACATGAGATATGCCTGTACGTCAAATCTATTAAAAATAGAATAGCTACCTTAGAGACATAGCAATAAACAAATGCATTTTTGATATCAACTATTTTATGCATGCAGATCAATTTCTGTTTAGTTTATAAATAATTATGCAGTTGTAACTAATTATACTAATTAATCCTGTGAGCATCCCTCATTTATTTAATTAAACAATAAGCCATCGAAAAGGTTCAAAGCATTCCTAAAATATTGTAAGAATTAAAGATGCAAAAAGAAACAAGGTAAACAGTATCTGAATTGTGTTCCATCCATGTTTCGCACATATCTGACTCATCCAGTACTTTTTTTTTCCTGAAACATACTCATCAAGGATGAGTGTTTGGCTGAATCCAACACATACTCATCAGCTATGTGTCGGGCACCACCACAGCTCCTCCAGGGGGGTATCCATGCTTTTTAAATAGAAAAGTGATGCAGCAACCGAGAATTTTAAGGCCAACAGAGAAAGAAGTTGACATCATCTCATACCTATTTTTGGCCTCCTGGAATTCGGAGTTCTAGCTGTTTGGAATTCATCTGGAGAGATACAGAGAAATATAAAAACCAATACTAGGGAGAAAAGGGCGAGTCATATTACAGAAGATCATGAAAAGATCATGCAACTTACCAAACAGGTACAAGTCTTCATTCATGTAGTATTTTATAGCAGCCTGTGGAGCAGGCAACCTTTTTAACTCTTCTGCACCCAGAAAATTAATGGGGAAAAAAAATCAAGGATAAAGCACATTAAACAAGTCAAACTGCCTTAAAAGTTCATAATTAAAAATTGTTCAATTTGGAAAGTAGTTGGCCTTAACTTTTCAGTCACTAAACAGTAACAGTTTCAGTTTGAACAAACTGAAGCTACTTGTACCGAAAAAAAATTGTTTGTCTTTAATAGGATGGAGCAAGTGCAAAGTAGGAGAAGAGTAGATAACCATGGTGAAGATCAAGTTATTGGGTAATATCCTTGATTTATTATGTGAGTTGTCAGCAATGCCAAACATCAAATTATTGAACTATGAAAATGGATACCACTCTAAATGATTTTCGCCCACTTGTCTAGGGTTATCTCAAGGACCTCTATCTTGACAATAGTAGTTTACTTAAGAGGGCAACATAGGAACCACATATCTACATATATAAATAGAATGAATTATTAGAACACGATCCTAGATAGCATATGCCTTCTCTAGTCTTTTCTTGACAAGTACTTCTCTGGACTTGTAATACGTATAAGATTGATCCCTCATTAAGTTTCAACAATTCAAAGGTCTCCTGCAAAGTTCAAAATAAAAACAAAAAGAACTTTTATATGAAAATGGGTATGCCAGAAATTGTGAACATTGTACATTTCCCTTGACCTCTACTACTTACAAATTGATACATGAATTAACCGAAAAAAGCCCCCATGGTGCGTTTAAAATAGCAGAGCAAAGATTTTTCACGAGGAAGAAGATAAGCTAAATTACACATTCGTAAAAATGGGTTGCAGGATTCAATTACAAAAGCCATTGGACCATTTTTCATCTTTCTCCCGTTCCTAGTGTTCTTTTTAATGTCTTATTTTACCACAGAGAAAATAATATAATTCCCACAAAAGAAAAGGAATAAATAAATTCAAAATAGAATCTAGAATCCTTACCTCCGTGAAGCTTTAGAAACTTGTCATATGTCGAGTATGCATGCCTTTCAACACATTCAGAAAAATGATCTGCAGAAAAATTGTAATAAAATATAAGCAAAAGAAAATGCATAATAAAACTGAATCAGAGCTAAATGGTTCCATATGATTGAGCATAGATAGTTCAAAACTAGTCACTGCCTTATGATGAGTGGAAATAGGTTATTGATAATACTGCATGTGTTATGTATGCCGTTTTCTTGACCATTAGATATAAATTTAACTGCATATTGCAAATTACAGGTTAGACCAACTCCTTGTGCCAATAAAATTCTTTATGAACACTCAACTAATTAAGGATTATTTATACTGCACCAGAAACAACTTTGCAAATAAAGAAATGCAACGCTCTAGCATCAATTATGTTATGATGCTTAGACAACATCCATTTTTGACAACAAACTTATCTGGCGCTGATACCTCTAATCAGAAAGTTCGATAAAATGTCAGGCAACAAAGCACAAAGATGTTTCTGTACTTACATGCCATTCTTGGGCTTAGAGCATACATGACAACCGTCATGAAGTAGTAGAAGATTGCTATATGCTGAGCGAGAAAACGATCAAACCAGAAAGCATTGCCTCCTAGTTCCTGGAAAATAAAACAAAGGCAAAAATTACACTAAAGTATCCAATATAGGTGCTAAATAAGTTTGAGATTCAGCGTAAACAATATTCGATTTGCATCACATGAGACATTTACAGGGTTCTATAATTAAACGGCCCATATACTAGTAGGAAACTATAAATTGATAAAATCAGTTATATAAACCAGATAAAAAGATCAGAATAAGCAACAACCAGCGGAGAAATATAAAACACAATAGCTGTAGGTGACATATGAAGCAGTATAATTTCCAATAACAAGCTCCCGAAACTACCTTTAGATTTTTCATAAACTAGTAAATATGAATATTAAAGAGTATTAACAAGTTTAACAAACATCAAACTTTTGAAGTATAAGCACGGCCCTTTAGAAGTGGCAGGTTTGAACAACTAGTATAAATCTTTGAAGCATAAAAAAACTTCTGTAAGTTATGATAAATTGGTTAAAGGAAAACATGCACTTCATAGACTGTTAGCGTCCTGGGTAGCTCAACGAGACATTTGAACTCAATTTCAATTGGTAGAAATTGGCTACATTTCACAAACTTAAAAATGCATGCTGGATGTAGAACATCAGACAGGACTTTGCTGCATTATCATTACATTGCATATATTGGTTTTGTCAGTCAATTATCCTAACAATATTTAATTAATCAAGATTACAAAATTTCATTATCAGTGAGACTGGAAGTAAAAGAAGAGAGAGCAAAAGCAAAATCAATCAACATCAAGTCACATAACCACAGCCAATAAGCGAAGATTTATCCTACAGTCAGCTTTATAAATCCTATTGACCAATCAACATCTCATTAAAAAAATAGAGATCTTTTTAGACAAAATTAAAAAGGACTTCTCAATCAAGTTTTTCTTCAATTGACTACTAAACTTTGAAATTGATATTTGATAATATAAACAAGCAGTTGTAAAAACCAGCTCTATAACTAGTTCCTCTAGTTTTGATTTTTTTTTTTGATCTTCATGAGAATGGGCTGCAGTAAACCTGTCTCAGGTCCAACCAGGTCAATTGCTCTGGTTATTAAATGAGTAAGTTTGTCAATCACCTAAGATAAACAAGATGAAAAACCGCATCGAGTAATTTACTTATATATAAACAAGTGTTTGAGGAACTATTTTGGTGTTTGATTACTTAGATGATATTGATTGATCCTTTTCATTTTTTGAACTACAAATATATGTTCTGTTGGACAAGTAGGAACTGCAACACTATTTGATCCTTTCCATTTTTGGCTTTTTCTACATATCATGTGTCTCAATGATGAAGATGGTTCCCTATATCAAGCCTTGCCCCCAAGCCAAGGCCCCCAATCCTCTTGGCTTGGAATCTTTCATTTTAGGACCATATTCAAAGAGTTCTTTAAGTGCATCTTAATTGCATGACTGCAAACTGCTTGACTGATAAGCTATAGCTCCTTGCTTCCAATTAGTTTTACAAGTTTCATTGCCTCTCTCTTGCCTTTAGAGTTGGCCAGAATTTAGCACCAATTCAACAGAGTTTGATGTCAAGATGAGAGCGAATAGAAAAAAAAATCTCATTTCTTAGGTCATGTTTGATCCACTAAGCTGACAACAACTAGATGAGAAGCAACTTACAGTGGATTTGTAGGGTTTTATTTCATCTAAGAACTATTAGATCCATAGAGTGACTTTTGAAATGTGGACATTAACAAATATAATGGAAAAGGCCTTCAATATCATCATCTTGACTCCCCAGGAAGATCCAATAATTTAGCAAAAGAATTTTCATCTTAGAGCAAAATATAAAATCCAAACACCTTTAGCCAATGAAGCACTTCATTTATTTGTCAGTCTAATGTTGGAACTAACTCAAGCTTAAGGATTAAACTACCACATGTCTTACCCATGCCAGTCTGAGGCTGAGGCAGTACATACTTTGCCATGCAGGTCAGGTACCTAACCATGTGATGGGGTTCATGGCAAACAAGATAGATCTGTGTCAGTCGATATGATTCATGCTGGTGCATGCCAGATCAGTACACAACATTGGAATGATATAGACTAGCACACACTATAAAAGGCATATGTTTTTGTATCTTGCCCATGACCTACTACATTTGGCATAGCATATACATGGACTGGCACAACATTGTACGTTGATCCATGTATACCATTACCAACCTGAATCAACACAGGTTAGTAAAACCCCCAAACACCTTTTGTTTGCCTTTTTGGAGGTCAATAGAAGCAAGGTTTGCAATCTCGATACTGGACCTCATACGGGTGCCAACTGGTACACTCCATAATATCAGTACAATACATACCTAGGTACCGACACTTAATACAGAGGTGTACCAAGTCTTCGTACCCTGTCTATATGGTACGATGCACCCCGTACCAGGCGATACAGTTCGAGATTGCAAACCTTAAATTGAAACTGTTGGATGCATGAAGAGGAGATCATGAGGCCACAAAGGAGAAAAGAGGAATAAGAGAAGAGATTGTATATTGGCTGTGGTTTTGGAAGAATGATGGTAAAAGGTGAGGGTGTGATGAACTTGAAAAAATGGTATAAGAGATTAGGCCAATTTGGACTCAAATTCATATGGCACCAAGGAGCAAAAGAAAGGAAGAGCAATAAAGGTAGAAATAGCTTTTTTAGAAAAAGGGTGAAGAGGAAGAGCAAGATTAGCATTTAAAGTTTTGAGCGCACTCTGGATATGTAAAAGAACTTGGTCATTTAAGGTGAATCAAGTCATAAAGTTTAATAATTGCACATACACCTGATACATAAAAGTATTGCATCATGATTCATAATGGACATAGTTTCTTTATGTCTAAATACTTCTATTTCTTTCTTTTAAAAGCATTCATGTGCTGGTGACCTTTGCCTACATGATTGAAGTTGAGTCCTAGATGTCTTGGTGATGCCAGCTGCCCCTGCAATCGTACGTCTTCTAAGGATAAGGACCATCTCTTCATGTTATGTCCATAATCAAGGGAGGTCTATCAATGAGCTCAGCTTAGGCGGCCTTGGCTTCTCCTTATCACTAATTTTGAGCAGCTTGAAGATATGCTTCAGAGGTGGCATAGGGGTGAGGAAGCGACAAATATTGCTGACATATGTTTTATCGTTCCAACCAAGATTCGCCATCTGGGTATTGGACCCGTGCTGGTACCACCCTATTATAGTATTGATATGCCCAATATGAGGTTAGTAAAACCATCTGGGTATTGGACCCGTGCTGGCACAACATTGTACGTTGATCCATGTATACCATTACCAACCTGAATCAACACAGGTTAGTAAAACCCCCAAACACCTTTTGTTTGCCTTTTTGGAGGTCAATAGAAGCAAGGTTTGCAATCTCGATACTGGACCTCATACGGGTGCCAACTGGTACACTCCATAATATCAGTACAATACATACCTAGGTACCGACACTTAATACAGAGGTGTACCAAGTCTTCGTACCCTGTCTATATGGTACGATGCACCCCGTACCAGGCGATACAGTTCGAGATTGCAAACCTTAAATTGAAACTGTTGTATGCATGAAGAGGAGATCATGAGGCCACAAAGGAGAAAAGAGGAATAAGAGAAGAGATTGTATATTGGCTGTGGTTTTGGAAGAATGATGGTAAAAGGTGAGGGTGTGATGAACTTGAAAAAATGGTATAAGAGATTAGGCCAATTTGGACTCAAATTCATATGGCACCAAGGAGCAAAAGAAAGGAAGAGCAATAAAGGTAGAAATAGCTTTTTTAGAAAAAGGGTGAAGAGGAAGAGCAAGATTAGCATTTAAAGTTTTGAGCGCACTCTGGATATGTAAAAGAACTTGGTCATTTAAGGTGAATCAAGTCATAAAGTTTAATAATTGCACATACACCTGATACATAAAAGTATTGCATCATGATTCATAATGGACATAGTTTCTTTATGTCTAAATACTTCTATTTCTTTCTTTTAAAAGCATTCATGTGCTGGTGACCTTTGCCTACATGATTGAAGTTGAGTCCTAGATGTCTTGGTGATGCCAGCTGCCCCTGCAATCGTACGTCTTCTAAGGATAAGGACCATCTCTTCATGTTATGTCCATAATCAAGGGAGGTCTATCAATGAGCTCAGCTTAGGCGGCCTTGGCTTCTCCTTATCACTAATTTTGAGCAGCTTGAAGATATGCTTCAGAGGTGGCATAGGGGTGAGGAAGCGACAAATATTGCTGACATATGTTTTATCGTTCCAACCAAGATTCGCCATCTGGGTATTGGACCCGTGCTGGTACCACCCTATTATAGTATTGATATGCCCAATATGAGGTTAGTAAAACCATCTGGGTATTGGACCCGTGCTGGCACAACATTGTACGTTGATCCATGTATACCATTACCAACCTGAATCAACACAGGTTAGTAAAACCCCCAAACACCTTTTGTTTGCCTTTTTGGAGGTCAATAGAAGCAAGGTTTGCAATCTCGATACTGGACCTCATACGGGTGCCAACTGGTACACTCCATAATATCAGTACAATACATACCTAGGTACCGACACTTAATACAGAGGTGTACCAAGTCTTCGTACCCTGTCTATATGGTACGATGCACCCCGTACCAGGCGATACAGTTCGAGATTGCAAACCTTAAATTGAAACTGTTGTATGCATGAAGAGGAGATCATGAGGCCACAAAGGAGAAAAGAGGAATAAGAGAAGAGATTGTATATTGGCTGTGGTTTTGGAAGAATGATGGTAAAAGGTGAGGGTGTGATGAACTTGAAAAAATGGTATAAGAGATTAGGCCAATTTGGACTCAAATTCATATGGCACCAAGGAGCAAAAGAAAGGAAGAGCAATAAAGGTAGAAATAGCTTTTTTAGAAAAAGGGTGAAGAGGAAGAGCAAGATTAGCATTTAAAGTTTTGAGCGCACTCTGGATATGTAAAAGAACTTGGTCATTTAAGGTGAATCAAGTCATAAAGTTTAATAATTGCACATATACCTGATACATAAAAGTATTGCATCATGATTCATAATGGACATAGTTTCTTTATGTCTAAATACTTCTATTTCTTTCTTTTAAAAGCATTCATGTGCTGGTGACCTTTGCCTACATGATTGAAGTTGAGTCCTAGATGTCTTGGTGATGCCAGCTGCCCCTGCAATCGTACGTCTTCTAAGGATAAGGACCATCTCTTCATGTTATGTCCATAATCAAGGGAGGTCTATCAATGAGCTCAGCTTAGGCGGCCTTGGCTTCTCCTTATCACTAATTTTGAGCAGCTTGAAGATATGCTTCAGAGGTGGCATAGGGGTGAGGAAGCGACAAATATTGCTGACATATGTTTTATCGTTCCAACCAAGATTCGCCATCTGGGTATTGGACCCGTGCTGGTACCACCCTATTATAGTATTGATATGCCCAATATGAGGTTAGTAAAACCATCTGGGTATTGGACCCATGCTGGCACAACATTGTACGTTGATCCATGTATACCATTACCAACCTGAATCAACACAGGTTAGTAAAACCCCCAAACACCTTTTGTTTGCCTTTTTGGAGGTCAATAGAAGCAAGGTTTGCAATCTCGATACTGGACCTCATACGGGTGCCAACTGGTACACTCCATAATATCAGTACAATACATACCTAGGTACCGACACTTAATACAGAGGTGTACCAAGTCTTCGTACCCTGTCTATATGGTACGATGCACCCCGTACCAGGCGATACAGTTCGAGATTGCAAACCTTAAATTGAAACTGTTGTATGCATGAAGAGGAGATCATGAGGCCACAAAGGAGAAAAGAGGAATAAGAGAAGAGATTGTATATTGGCTGTGGTTTTGGAAGAATGATGGTAAAAGGTGAGGGTGTGATGAACTTGAAAAAATGGTATAAGAGATTAGGCCAATTTGGACTCAAATTCATATGGCACCAAGGAGCAAAAGAAAGGAAGAGCAATAAAGGTAGAAATAGCTTTTTTAGAAAAAGGGTGAAGAGGAAGAGCAAGATTAGCATTTAAAGTTTTGAGCGCACTCTGGATATGTAAAAGAACTTGGTCATTTAAGGTGAATCAAGTCATAAAGTTTAATAATTGCACATATACCTGATACATAAAAGTATTGCATCATGATTCATAATGGACATAGTTTCTTTATGTCTAAATACTTCTATTTCTTTCTTTTAAAAGCATTCATGTGCTGGTGACCTTTGCCTACATGATTGAAGTTGAGTCCTAGATGTCTTGGTGATGCTAGCTGCCCCTGCAATCGTACGTCTTCTAAGGATAAGGACCATCTCTTCATGTTATGTCCATAATCAAGGGAGGTCTATCAATGAGCTCAGCTTAGGTGGCCTTGGCTTCTCCTTATCACTAATTTTGAGCAGCTTGAAGATATGCTTCAGAGGTGGCATAGGGGTGAGGAAGCGACAAATATTGCTGACATATGTTTTATCGTTCCAACCAAGATTCGCCATCTGGGTATTGGACCCGTGCTGGTACCACCCTATTATAGTATTGATATGCCCAATATGAGGGTTAATTTGGCATACCGAGTGTTGGTATGCCCCCTGTACTATGCACCAGTTCGGTACGGTACGATCATTATGCATTGGTACCAACTGGTACGGCAAACCTCGGTTCCAACATTCTCCAATGGCTCCATCTCAAGTTGTTTCAATTATTGCTACTTTAGTGGAGTAGTTTTCGTCCAATGCTAGATTGTTTCACCTTCTAACTCTCCCAACTAGTGTACCTTTGTATCTCAAACTAATGAATTATCCACCCCCCCTAACATATAATAGGTACACCCAGGTGTTGGTATTCCGAAGGTGATTTTCGATGAGGCACTAAGGCATAACGGTGGTGCTGGGGCAGTCTTCATTATCCAGGATCATCCAAGCCAGTTGTTGGCAGAGGGCATTTTCCCCTCTATCATGCAAATTGTGCGGCTCCTTGAACTCCAAGGGGCTTGGGAGGGCATCAGGTATGCTGTCCATGCAATGCATACCGATGAAATCTGACTTGAAGGGGACTTGAAAACAGTAGTATCTTGGATTGCCCAGAGATCCTCACCTTCAGTTCATCCCTGTATTAGAAACTTGTAGGATTTGATTGGTGCTCTTCACAAGTTTAAATGTACTCATATATGTCACGAGGGGAATCAGGTTGCAGCCCAGGCTGTTGATCTTGCTGTTAGTAGTTCAGTTTATAGTATTTGGACTTCTAATTTCCTGAGTTCTGTACTCTTGCCAGCCTTGGCTGATGCCCAAGGCTGATGAGCACATGGGAGACGGGCGTGGCATATGAACTGACCTAAACAAGACTTCCCTTCACAAATAGAATCTAATGTGAGTAGTAGGTATAAATGCCATAAAAAATGACTTTATAAAGGTCATATTCAATCTATAAACCCTAAAAGAGAACCAGAAAGGCAAACAAGATCATATGAAACAAGAAACAAAAATCTCATATAAGATGCAGTCAATACAGAGATTGGAAGTAAGCTTCTAGTGTTCATATCACAAATAAGAAAATATTAAATTACTTCAATTTTTGAGCAAATCATAGCCAAACAACTTTCTAACACCATCAGACTTTAAAGTAATTTGCTAACGAGAATGGCAACAATATTTACTCAGAACCCAAAGAATTCAGAAAGAATAGCCTTTCCATAGAAGATTCAAAAAAAATCAAGTATCCTAGACCCTACTAAAAACAAAGAGACGCAAGCATTAAGGACCGCAATGACTGAAATCTACTAAGAGGGATTAACTGCTCAACTATTCGACATTACACAAAGACTTATTTCCTTCATGTAACAAGTTTTATACATCAAATATACATCACAAATCAATCTATAACCCCATACAAAATAATATGACTTCAGCAAGAACACAGTTGCCAGGTCTCTTAGACAGGATACTTGAAAAACGTATTCTGAATGCTGCCTCTTTCGAGAGGCTGTAACATGCAAATACGATTGTTATAATATACTAAAGCAAGGAAAGAGGTGGAATCAGATACCCACGTTCAAGTGTTAGAGAAAAAGGAGGGAGCAACCAAAGTAACCTGGATGGACACTGAAAAATGATTAAAGACGCTTTAAGAATTTGAAGATCTGGCATAACTTATGACCTAAAGGCAAAGCAGCAGCCATATGGCGGATATCAAATTGATGGTATAACACTTGTTCTTATGTAGAATAAACACTTCACAACAAATATGCAGTAATTCAACAAAAAAGAGAGCAAGGTGCATCCCCAATTTGTAGGCATATGGATTCAGTAGTTTAGGGAGAAAGTAGTACCTCCATAATAAGTAGATGGTGCATCTCATTCCAGCTTTCAGCAAAATGCACTTTCAAATAATCAGCTCTTCTCCACCAACCGAAGCTCTCATACATGTGCAGAACAGATATAAAAGCTGCTCACTCATAGAGACAAATCAGCATAAGCAAGCACAATTCAGTAACTAATCAAAAAAGTACCCTACATTGCAAATTAATGAAAACCTACAATCTACTAAAGAGTGCATGAATTATTTTAAAAATAATACCAGAGTCTTTCATAATAAGTGGTAAAACTCACCAAAATATGGTACCCTAGCTATGGTCTCCAACACAAAAAATCTTTCATAATGGCGATCATGGTACAATGCATCAAGTATATTGATTACCAAATCCTATAAAAAAATAACATTTACATCAAATAATTTGCAATTTTAAACCCAATTATATGTCTAATTATAGAAAAGTATAACGGTAAGCTTATCACTACTTGAGACAACTAGGTGAGGATAAACACCAACAATATCAGAAAATGAAAAGGCAAAAGAGAAAATCTCTGTATTTCAGAAGGCACTTTAGCCTTCCAAAGTTTATGAATTATAGAAGCAAAAAAAAGTATTTCCAACAAATGAAAGCAGATACCTGGGTAGGATCTTGCAAAGAGAGATAAATTATGTGAGCAGTATTTATAATGCTCCTGCTGGAACAGGAATGTGCTGATAAAACTATCTAGATGGCTGCATATACACATTAGCAGGGAAGTTTGCAACTTCTTTCTTCTAACAGCAGGCTCGCCAACATAAGAATTTCTTCAGTATATAAGATATAGATGTGTCATCATGCAATTCATTAAGTTCCAAATTAAACCATTCAATTTCCATGATTTCTGTTTGGATCATCATCGCTTACCTATAACTGCTGAATCTTCATTGCTTATGGCAGCCATGCTTACCTATTTCCATTTCCAAGTTTTGGTCACATATAGTATTAATTACACCAACAGTTTGCAATTATAGCTTTCTTTATCATTTCATGTAAAGTAGCAATTCTAACATGGAATGGAGTGGCTGTTTTTGCTATATCATGCAATGGTTGAGAGGATTAATCAAGAGATCTTATATGGCCTATGAACCAGAGTCTGAAGTATAGAAGCAATGCCTACCATGGATTTAAATGCTGGCTGGCACGCGATGATACTTATTGTGCCAATCTCTTGCCAACATAGCACTAGCACAATACCACCTGTATGCTAGCACAGAATGTTGCCATGCTAGTCTGTACCAAGAACTGACATGGAACAGCACAGCACGGAACATGGTACCTACCATGCCAATGCCAGGCTGGCATGTGATACTTCAATCCTTGATACCTAGATATTTAGGCAGAATTCAAGAACTGACAAAGATCGCGGACATTCTCATGCAGCATTCACTTGACATATATATGATACAACTTGGAGCTACATTCAAGATGCATATTCTGAAGACACCAAATATTCTCCATCTATGCTAGATTCAAGATTTTTTGTGGTTAACATACAGAAGATACAAATTGGATTCTGCAGAAGCAACATTAGAATATTCAAGCATTCTGAAGTTTCCAGGTCAACTTCATAATGTACGGTTGAAATCTAACAAGTTCTTTTTGTGGTCAGAGCAATTAGGTAGTTGATCTCCACTGACAATTTAAATCACCACCAAGACCATGAAATAAAAAGGGGAGCATTGTAATAATTCAATCTAACAGTAGAGATTGGTAACTATCAAGCCAATCTTATGTTAAATGACTTCAACAGATAAAAAAGTGAACATACCGTGAGAAAAATATTCACGGATTGCTCAAACTTAATAACCCAGCTCTCCACAGAACCAGGCGCACTAGTCGTCGGATCGGCATCGATTACTTTTCCCTCGTTACCAGGAAATGTCTTCGCATTAAAAGAGTCTTCCACGGTCACCTTTTCCTCTTTCTCTTGCATTGTGGCGGCCCTTACCTTGTATAGCTTCCTACAAAGATGAAAAGGGGGGAACAAATTAAGTGACAACAATTGTGACAAGGACGGACAAGTCCAATCACTAGAAGCTAATCTCTCAAGGCCTTAATTCACCAAAGCATCAAATTTTCACCAAGATAGAAACAAAGGAAACAAATTGAGGATCGCACTTCACATATTAACAAAATTCTGCTTTATTAATTCATCATCAAAAGCCAAAGACTGCACAATTTCTTTTTTTATTTTTTGTGGGAAGAATGGAGGGGGGAGACTGCACAATTTCTCCACCAAGAAAGCAGGTACTACTCCAATAGAGAGAGAAATTATACCTTGAAACCCTTCCACGGGAAGGAGAAGGAAACGGCACGGAAGAGGGGAGCGAGAGGGGATTAAAGAGAAAAGGAGAGAGTCTTCTTCCCGGAATTGTCGGATTGAGATTAGCGAACGAAGAAGAAGAAGAAGAGGCGAAGAAGGAAGAGGAGAGCGTCGCGGCCATGGCTCCCTACTGCCGCTGCCTCACCCCCTCCCCTTCTAATTCTTTGCTCTTCTTCGGGCTCGGGGCTGCGAGAGAAGGAAGATTTCGTCTACTTCTTGGACTTCCTACGATCCCCGGCCTGCAGGGGCTGGAGAGGAGGGAATGGTCAGCGTTAGGGCCAAGTAAGGGGGGGGGGGGGGGGGGGGGGTTGCGGGGGGCGGCGTTGGTGGTGGTAATAAGATGGGATTTTAAAAAAAATAAATAAAAAAATTATAACGATATGATTTCCATATTTTATATTCGACAAGGTTAAGGTTAAGAAATTATTTTATTTTTATTTTTTTTCAAAAAAATTATTTAGATATTAAAGATATAATAAAAATTATATATAATTTTTTTAGAAAAATAGTTGAGCAACTAAGTACTTTAAAAATTTGTTATTTTTTCATATCTTTTTTCTGAAATTTTTTTTTCAAAAATTATATTTTTAGAAGCCTAAATAGGAAAGCCGTCGTCCAATTACCGTTAATAGTTTCCCGTGGGCTGTCGTCCAATTTACCGTTAATAATTTTCCGTGGGCGGTTGATGTAATTTACTTTGTCCAACGGGTTGTAAACGCCAGCGGGCACCCGGTTTGCGCCGTGGTATTGCGATGCCAAGTGCATGACCAGCGCTTGAGGGAATGCGTGACCCGGAGGACTGGAGCTTGTCTTATTTTCGAACATCTTATAATTTATAAATGGAAGATCCTAAGTTGAATTAAGTAACGTTTGGGCACTGTAATAATTCATAATCGATGGACAGAGATACCGCCAATCTTATCACTTCAGCAGAGCAGTGATTGATTGGTGATCGTTAGCAGTAACTCTTTGATAATTCGCATTCGCATGGCAACTCGCAAAGCCTAGTCATGGATGGGTTTAATTTTAGTTCATACCACGGTAGATTCGTTCATTGTCTATTAATTGTCTCTTTTTTTTTTCTGCATTGGATTAAGTTTGGTTTTCTCTTCAGGAGAAATCCATATTGCTCTGTAATCAACTTTAGCATTTCTCTCATCAGGTATTATGTTAGGAGATGCTTGGATAAATTAGTAGGATGATCAAAGAATTTTGTGCAGGATGAGTCTAGGTTGATTTAAATATAGAACAAGCTAGTATAGCTTGTCTCCCTGTACCCTTCAACGCGGAACTCGCACGCCCTTCAGAGAAATTTGGGACCAATGATGTTCATTTCATAAAATTGATGTAAAAAAAAAAAGCTTAAGCAAACAGTCCACGAGTACGGCCAGAATTTGTATAAGATGTAGAAGAAAAAAAAAAAAAAAAAGCTGTACACTCACTAAAAATTTCTATATTTGGAATATATATATATATATATGACGAAGCGCAATCGGAACAGCTGACAAATCGGTCCAAAGCACCTCTCTAGAATATTCTACCACAAAAGAAGCAATCCAATCGGCAGCACAGTTCGTTTCACGGTAGATATGTCTGGTCATCCCTCGAGCTTCTATAGATATCAAGCAAAAGCATGTGAGTCTCCCTAGATTCTAACTCTGAATTCAGTCGATCGCCGTTGTGCCTAGGCCACCCTCAGCTCCGCTCTCGAAACTGCGACATAAAAAATCGGCCACCAGTTCGCTGCAATCAGCCTCGAGTCCGGACCACGGATCACAAACCCAATTCTATCCTGCTATCATTGCCCATCGCACTACCATCGAAATTGATCTTGAGGAAGATCCTAGGTGATATAAATCAACCAGCTCGCTGTTGGAGCAGAAAGGAAATTCTATATATCCCAAGCTATCTTAATCTCTCCAGCTGTAGAAAGAAAGGAAACCTCAACAGTCTATGTCATCGTCCTCTCCATAACAAACCTTGCCATCTGTTAGCTGCCCTCAAAGATGTAAGCTTCCTGGTAAGCCACATAAGATAGGCGATATAAGCAACCATGATGCCTTAGGCCTTGGACGACTTGTTGTCGGTGCTCCCCTACAGGGAATCCAAAAAGGATTGGACGAGTGTTGAAATCATAAATTTGTCGGGAAGAGATAGGCAAGATTCCATGACCATTAAATATATTCTACAATGCCTAAAATATTTACCTATAAAATGCACATATTTTAATGATCCCTAATTATAGATCGAAATTTCCCATAAGTATAGGTTTATGAAACAATACAATATATTGATTTTGAGGTGATTTAATGAATAAAAAAAAGGATTCTCCAAAATATATGAATTTTTGCATAGAAATATTTTAGATCTCGTAGATCGCACCCAATAATTTATATTTATATTTTTAAATTTCTAATATTGTGATAGATAACAAGGGTAAAGCTCCTCTTACATCCTATATGTGTTATAATCTCAAAGAAATATATTGTCACAACCCAGGACCTCATCCAAAATGGTTAGCCGGAAGGTATTATTTGGGTTCCTTGATCTTGTATAAGTACCCAAGATCTACCCAGCGAATAACCGATGTGGGACTAAATACACGCCCGCACGGGTCCTCACATACTCCCCCCGTTCAAGCCCTGACGTCCTCGTCAGGCTAAGGGTTCATATCTATTCAAATCTAATCACAAACACCACGATTGGCCCGTGGTCAGTCCCAATGGATCCATGTTGCAGTGTCCCCCAATCCACATAGGTTATGGGCCGGGTCCGCACTGATACCATTTGTCACAACGGAGGACCTCATCCAAAATGGCTAGCCGGAAGATATTATTTGGGTTCCTTGATCCTATATAAGTATCCAAGATCTACCCAGCGAATAACCAATATGAGACTAAACACACGCCGGCACGGATTCTCTCTCTCACACACACACACAATATATATATATATATATATATATATATTATTTTTTCATAAAAAAAAGTATATCCTGGCACCTTCTTTTTTTTTTTTTTTTTTTTTTGGTCAAAAAATAGGAGGGGAGGGGAAGGGACCAGCCCACCCGCGTAGCAGCCCCATTACTGGGCCCCCTTCCACCAGGGAATGTTCGATACAGGTCGCAGGTTTCGCGTGCCTTCCCCGACCCGTGGGCTCACCCCACTGGGTTCACCGCCTCACGTGTGGGTACGTCACCCCAGCGCCACCTTGGTACAAGTGGAAGGAAAGCATAACCGCCAACAAGCCAGCCGGGCGTGGGGCATCCGGTCCCCTAATTTAATCGACGCCCGTGCGTTTCGAATCCGGGCAACTTGGGCGGAATTATCGCCCCCTTACCACCAGGCTACTACCTTGGTGGCATCCTGGCACCTTCTTCATGCGCGCAAGAAGTCCAACGTAAAATAGCAACCTGCTTTGGAAGACCGTTCAAACTCATCATCAAAAAAAGAAGAAACCTTTCCACTGATGGGAGTTGCAAAACCGCTTCCGTTTCTTTGTGCCTGATAGCATGAGGCACCCTGAGGAACTCACATCTCTCATGTGAACCTCCATCTCCATGCCTCCTCTACCTCCTCCTCTTTTTTCCCCCACCAAATACAAATACACCATGACGGCCCCAAGCAAATCATCATCTCCACCATTTCCATTACCAGTTTGGCACACATAAAACTATGGCCGGAAACATGCGAGAAATATTCATCAACTGGGTCACTAGGCTGAAGAAGATGCTCTGTTTAACTACGAAGGAGGACAAAGAGAGCACGAGTTTCAGTTCGTCATCAAGCGCCATCTACTGTGATGAGCTGTTCCGTCCTACCAACATGGGTGATCGCAACGCCAACCATTTTCTCTCGGCTTACGTAGCTGCTCAAAACCACTTCAGACTCAGGCAGAACATTTTCATGTAAACAGAAAGATGCATGGAATCTGCATTTATAATTTCCATCTTCCACTCTTTAGTTATATATGCTGTTCTATGTATGCTTTTTTAAAAGACTGAGATCCAATTAGTTGAAGCTTTGGTCTCTACACTTTGTTGTATTTTTCCAGAGATATTTAGGCCTAACAACATCATCTTGGGGAAATCTAGATATGGTTTGTGCGACATGATTGTGTTTTACCTATCCTAATTAACAAATAGGAGTTATAAGAAAGCAATCAAATGTAATGAAGCTTGAAGAAGGCAATGAGTGGATCATTGAGGCAGCAGCTTTGTCCTTGAGTTTGAGGATCCGGAACACACAAGATCTGAGTGTTTAAACAAGTTTTGTCATTTGTCTCTAAGGAATCAAAATAAACCTGTGAAAGATGTCATAATATCACAGCAAGTGACATCATATTGCCTGCAGATTTCTGAAACAAGCTTTTGTGCAGCTTCCCTGTCGTGCAATATAGAACTCATGCTTCCGTAAGCTGAAAAATAATAGGATTCGGATGTTGTGAGCTGGTTCCAACCAATAAAGAGATGCTCCATGATTTTAATTGAAACCCCAGATAAGTTGCATCATTTCAGTATAACTCATCTCTAATTCACATTGATGTTTTAAAGTACGGTCTTAGTTTTCAAACATCAACGGAGTTGGTGCTGTCAGAAAGTAGGTCTATTCCCAGATAACAAAAGCCATCACCCTCCAAATTAAATATCTAAAAGGTCAAGCTACTTCATGTTGATAACAGATAACTTTAATTAATTTTAAAAAAGATTATAGATAGTGTAAATGCTTATTCTATGTGTTAGGTTAATAACTTTTCAAAATCAGGATTAATCCTTGTTCTGATTGAAATTGAAGTGGTTAGCTCGTCACTCACCCAAGTGGATCGAACTCATCAATACCCAGCCAGTAATAGGTCTGCAAAGGAAGCCAAGACCCATCGTTCATGAACAACAGTGATATAGAGGCTTGAATTGAACATAAAATACCATTGAAACACTTCTACTTCTGCAGTGAAGGCATTGGCTGCAGCTCGGGAAATAGGGGATTTCACCTGGTTCGGATAAGCTATCGGGCAGAGCGAGGCAGCTGACCTTTCCATGTGCGGTAAGTGATGCTCACAGAAGGATGCAGGGGCCAACAAAGCTCCCCAACAGGAAAGTTCAGTGTTTCAGTCTTTCTTTTTCCTCCACCCCCCAAAAAAAATGTCTCTGAGAGTTAAACTAAACCCACTATTCTTTATCGACTGAAACCAAGAAGACTCACCGAGACAAGCGGAGACATTGATGTAAATTTGGTATGCGGCGGACTTGAACGAGATGACGATAAAGAAAAGAAAAGGATACTTAGCATATGATCGCAGTATTGTTAGTTAAGCAGGAATGCTCAAATATTGTGTAAATTTAAGCTCTGTTACTCTCACGCCCCGATCCGAGATCACGAGCCGGAGGTCGTAGCAACCGTCGTATACTTTTAGAGAACTCTTCCCATAAGTATGCAAGGCATCTTAACACAATATCATAAACCAGCAATGTATAAATTTAAATAATCAATATTCAAACTTTAATTTAAATAACTAGAATCAAATTATAATATGTCACGGAATCAACAATATTTAAAAGATCTTACATTAAACTCTAGGCAAATCCTGATCTAAATTAAAGATATCAAATTCGGTATCTAGTCACTCGCCCAATCATAACCCCATGCCATCTTACTCCTTGGAATATAAAAAATAAAGAAAAGATAATGAGCTTAACGACTAAGTAAATAATGAATACCCTAACTTGGTAATTCATGTTATAACATAAGATACAATAGTAAAATACAACTTATCACAAATTAGTGTAAAAACACAACCAATTTCGTTTCAACATACAAATCCATTAAAATCTATATCTTTCAAATATTCATACACATAATCATAAATTTCATTTGGAACTAATCACATTTAACTCAATAGCCTTTAACTATGGCTGCACCTATACTCTGTGGCTAGGCCAGAAATAGAACTGTATTTATACCCTACAAAGTGGGTCAGAGTGCCAATACATACCTCCCAATTAGCAGGATTTAGTACATAGTCAAGCAAAGAGTTCAAATCTGATACATATCAAATTTTTTTTTACAAATAACATATATATCATAATACAATCAAAATATGCATATATGATGTAAGATCAGTAAATAATAACAATAGTCCGAAAAGTATTAGTCCAAATTATATATCTATTTTTCATTCAAAATACCATCTCATAAAATTCATAAATTCTATAATAATTGATTAACAATTTATTTGATGTAAAAAATATTTTATAAATAAAAAATCTAAAAAAAGGCAAATCATTACTTAAATTGTGTATTTGTGTGCGAAATCAGATCCAAATAATTTCGACATTTTCTCTTAAAATCTAAAACACCACAGAAAATCAAGAGGAGAAAGAGAAGAAACCAACGATAGTCTAGTGATGGTGATCGGCAAAACTTAACGACAATGACGTGAAAGTGGGTATAAGAGTTTTTAAATAGCCATTAGAGGCTAGATTCTCTAGCTCTCGTAGCAAATCAAGATGGAGGAGTCCGTCTCCAAGTGCAAGTCAAACAAGATTTATCCTTTATTTTTTCTATCTCTTACTCTAAGTTGAACAGAGCTCTATTCTTTTTTTTTCCGATCTCCTACTCCAAATCAATAAGACTCTCTCTCTCTCTTTTTGTCATCTCTTACTCCAACTTTTTTTTTCTTCATCTCCAACTCTTACATTAGGCGAGTCGATTAAACTAGGCTCAATTCTTTATTAGCAAGGTTGGGTGTTACAAGTACAATACACAACTACCAAATACTCCACCGTGAGAAGCATATTAAACCTCTCCCAAAGTACTATTGCTATAAGTTTCTTTCTTCAATCTATGTCAGTGTCAATACTACGATTGACAAATTTTTCTTCTACTAAGAATCATATTCTTGAGCTCTGGCATGAAAATAATTCAACTAAGGGAAAGCATTCTAGAGAATACATCAAAAATCTTGAAAACATTAGGACAGATCGAAAGATAAACGTATACGATATGTAAAATTCCTAACTATTTTTACATTTATGCAAAAGAAATTATTGGAAAGTCTCAACAAATAATATGTTCCTACAACAAACAATATATGGTACCGTTAGTTTGTACTCATGAGTTAATTGGGCATTACTCATGTCAAAATCATAAAGCCTTTTGTTGGGGGGGGGGGGGGGGGGGGGGGGGGGGGGGGGGGGGGGGGGAGGGCTAGTAGCGGAAAAGTTCTGTGCCTTAAATGGGGGGTGGAAATCCTTTCCTCTTGAGGGCCCTTTTGTGGGACAAAACCGTGAGGGCACCAGTCTCCCCCCGTCTGCGCTGGACGCGCGGGCCGGAGCGCCCAAAGCGGACAATACCTCGGGAGGAACGCAGTCCTCTTTCTCTGTAGCTTAATGTGGGCTAACTGTTGCGTGAGGCTCCGGCCAAAACGTCCGTCCCCGCAACACCTTTAATCGCCGATAGTCCGGGAGTTATGAAGTTGTTCTACAATAGTTCGAAGAATGAATCAAACAATAAAAATTCAATTTTAAATAATTAAAAAGTTTCCGTTATTGTCAGTACGTCAAGAAAAGTAAGATGGCACCACCCTTCCGGACTCAAAACTACATTATCACCAAGACGATCCACATTATGAACGAAGGCTACAAAAATACTGCAAGTTCATAAAAAAAAATTATAAAACTATTTTTTTTGAGATTAGGAGGGGCTAATCCCCACCCTTCTTCCATATGCTCACCCCACTCTCAAGGGCCAATTTTGACCCAAATCGAATCCTGCTCCTTGCACAAACAGCATGGAATCATACCATCCAAGCAAACACTCAGCAGTGCAGGACCTGATGTTAGTGCACTTGCTGGAAGGATAGGAGGCTATCCAGGCAACTCATAGCTCATCAACTAAACAATAAAAGCTTAGAATTATGTTCCATATATTTTTCCGGACCCTACATGAACCATATCATAATGCACAAATAAGTATCATCTTGGTGAATACTTGCTCCTTGACAGAGAACTGTACTCTCTTCTTGGCAAATGCCTCTTAACCTTTTTATTCTAGTTCGATTTTATCTCGAACATAAGCAACCTGATGCAAACAACTCTTACAATCATTAATCACAGATGATAATGCTTTTAGAAGACTGCATTGAAAAACATTCTAATAATGGGTAAAGTTTTAATGAATTTCTTAAACTGAGCTCTAAAATCTTGCTTCTCAGTAGTTGCTCAAGGCAAATGAAACAGAGCTGGAAGTAAAACAAGCAAAGAACGACCTAAATCTCCTTAATACCAGCAACCATTTACCCATCATTCCACCGGGTGGCAGCACCCCACATGCTATACGATCCAAACTAAAATCCCTCAAATTTAGAGAGCTATATGGTTGTCTAAGTAACTGTCTGTCTTCTCCTTAGAAATATCTACAGTGAACCAAAATTGCAGCTGCTGTAACAGGTTACTGAGATTTGTGCAATTGCTGAGGAGCAAGTGAGCCAGCATTGGCCACTGGAGGGGACGTTTGAATTCTATGGACTGGTCGGGTTCTCCCGAATCTTACAAATGGTCTTCTCAGGAATTGCCATTTTTGCGGCTTTATTTGACCCATCAATTTGAGCTGCTCCCTCCGGAATTTTCTATTGGTGTACCATGCTCCGCCGCGCCAACCCAGACCATAGCTGCATCAGAATGGCGACAAGACATAAGAAAATCATTCTATGCAAAAACTATGAATCAGCATGCCATATCCCATCTACATGCGTCAGATCGTGCAGACACTGATTTACTCTTCACAACCACAATGCTTTATAGAAAATAGGAGCTTATCCCAAAACATTTTCTTATAATTGCTGACAGAAATAAACATTACAACAGGTAACTATTTCACTGACAGAAATGATTTTCATTTTGTATTGCATGCTTTGCCTGTTCCCAACATCATATCATAAAACTGATTGATCAATGGCCCAGCAACAATAATAGCCTAAAAAGAAACAGATAGGATTAGGAACAAACCCAATAACCAGAGAAGTCCAAGCTGTAGCAATACAAACTGCAGTGCTGGCATTTCCAGAGCTAACAATTTTTTTAATCTCTTGATGCTCAACTTCGTAATTATTTTTCAACTGCATATCAAACCAAAAACCATAAAACTTAGATCACGAAATCTTAATTCTAGACAAAGCTTCCAACAATAACCAAAAAAAGTTAAGGGCCTGTCTGGATGCACAAATGCATAGTCTGCTAATATAATGTACTGGGTGGGAAAGGCTTGTAGGAGAAAAAAGACAATGTTGGAGAGGATTGATGAATTTGATGGTTTTAGATTCCATTAGCCCGATTTTGTAGGCACAAGATAAATCACCTTTTCATCTGTTTCTATTTTCTAGAATTTTAGGAATAAGTTATCCATAGCCCCCTACAATTAGTGGAAACTTCTTTTCTACATAATTACTTCTCAACAATTCTCAACACTTCTTCCACCCCAGCGGATAGTATTCATGAATTATGTATCTGGGTGTCCAAACGATCCCTGATAAAAGTTTATTCAGGCATTCCAACTACACCTTTCTGAAAAAGGGAGAAACATGGGGAAAAGAAGCAGCATAATATGAATTTCAACTTTAAGATTCTGAGCTGGACAATGCACCTGAATTAACACAACAAACATAGTTCACATGCACATTTACAAATTCACCATCACTTTAAAGTATATGGAACCCATGTGCAACAAAACAAACCAAATGCATTATATGATCATTATAACAGATAAATTTATAGATAAAGGAAAAAAAAACAAGTAGATGTTTAAGAGTACCCAAAGATTATTTAACTGGTTCTACACGATGTGTTATTAGATGAGAAAAACTATATTTGGATGGTAAAAATCTTAATAAAACACTGAGCCTATTAACAAAATAATCAATATCCATTATAATCAACAGTTATAATTATTTTATTATCATCCATTTTAACATCAACAGTAATTTATTAAATTATTAGCCCAGGGAAATTATGTATAATATGTAACCCAAAACTTGGAACCTGGCAAGGATAAGAAAAAGGAAAGAGATGAAAAATAGTATAACATTCATGGTTCTAGTGCCAGAAAACAAAAACATAGATAACAAGCAGTACTTAGTCCTGCTAAGTCATCATACATCAATTCAGAAGCTATGTTCATGATGTAGAAGGAAGATACTAGCTATAACAATGCAATCAATAATGATGTCAGGACTTCCATATTTCTCAATAACAGAAATTGAATGTAAAGATATATATGGTGGAATAACTTTTAAGAGCAAAAACAAAAAGGTGAGAGCGGTGGCAAATGCAGATTACAATGTCATTTATCCTTACGAGGTCATCATTCAGATGGAAGATCCAATTAACTTGCTGCCTTCATGATTTCCCATTGTGAAGCATAGTTTGATGGTGTCAAGTAATATATTTTGCAGAAATAGACAAGGACAGGAGATAGGTCAATTTATTGCTTCAGATTAAGATTTGAGGTTTCATAAAGAGTTTTGAGGTAAGAAGGTTCAAAAATTTTATAATCCTTGAAGTAGAACTTAAAATTTATTTTTTTAAGAAATGAAGTGAATAGCAGGATATAAAGAATTTAAACCACTCCTAGGGGCATTTCACAGACTAAAATGAAGATAACTAAAACAAGATTAGTGAGAGAAGGCCCTGCATTAAGCAACAGCAAACATAATAGGCTTTGTGGTGCATGAAGAAGAGGCAAAAAAACTGTTGCTAGGTGTGATCTATATGATAGTTTGGTCAAAAAGTGTGAGAAGGAACATAGTTGAGAGACGATCAATATAAACATTTGTATAGCCCTTGGACATTCCTTTGTGTTCTTAGACCACCAAAATTCGCAATCAGCAAGGTCATCAAACAATGGCTGCTTTAACTCTCAAATAGTTAAACAGCTATAGTGGTGCTTAACTGTTTAAGCTGTAAATATTAAGTATTAAGCGACGATTAAACTGCACAGCTTTTCAACCATTCAGTTAAACATTACTGGCAGCCGTCTGATCTGCTTAACTGCTTAACAATGATCTAGCAATACATTATGAGACTTAGTCTGCAATTTTAAATACATTTATTTATTGGTCATCTGATTAGAATATAATATCTAATACACTACCTAACAGAATGTAATAATTAGATCTGCTTATAATTATCTAACATTACATCATTTCGAAGTACTACATAACCTAAAAATGTCTTGAATAAGCTCTTCTATTAATCCTCCTTTCATGTCTCCTGCTTCTATGTTTGTATTCTTGAAGACAGTTGAGTGTATCCTCTCCGTTATTAGGGCCAGAGTTAATAACATTGCTACCTCGTAACTGTCAAAAAATTGTTTCTATTGCACTAGTTTTATAGTTTGATGTATAATAATTAGATGTTATGCAAATTAGCTATTTCCCAAAGATTAAAATTATTCATAACCACATAACTATTTCGGTTCATCTAAGAATCATGAAACCATTTAAATGATATGTTATCATAGAATTCTATTAATTTTACAAGAATAACAAAAAAACTGATGACTAATACTCGAGCAACTATCAAATAAGCACTTACAGCTTGTTCAATTGATCCTAGCCTTTTCTCAATTTTTGATTGATGATACTGACGTAAAGAATAACCTGTAAATTATCTCACAATTAGAAACAAATTTCAGGTTTAGAATATTAAATGTTGTCAATAGGCATATTCAACCGACGAGCCTCACAAAATAATATAATTTATATTACAAAGTAGGAAAGATGGATATATATACTTCTCAATAAGCACAAAGAAGCAGAAAAAGTGTGTCTAGGATCACTATCAAATAGTGTGTACAATGTGACTTTTTGAAGTTAGACAACTTGCATTAAGATGGAGACACGGGTTTAGCCTCCTATAAAGCCTAGACTACAATAAACAAGACCCCCTTGCACTGTGGTAAAACCAAGTAGAGTATCAACCTGTAACACAAGAAGTTGTAAGGTTGATACAAGATATTTCTAATGTTTTATATATTCTTCACAAAACCTACAAAAATTGAAGTAATATTCATCAAACTTTGAGAACCGAATGAAAGCTAAACAATCTTAAGTCCAAAATACTGATTTAAGATTGTGGCTAGCATTTATGCAGAAATCCTAAGCACAAGAAAAAGGTCTTTTGACTAGGTCAAGCATGCCTAGCTTCTCATTAAAGTAGAGGCTGAATATATTCCACCAAAAGCCTATGCACTTCTAATTCTTTTTTTTAGAAATAATTTAGCTTGTATAAGTGTGTCTAAGAGTTCAATGATGATTGTCTACTTGCAATACAAATATTAATATAATTATAATTTAAGGTACAAAGTAATGCTCATTGTTGCTGGTGGTCCAAATCGTGAACGATTGGCACTGCGGTGTGAACAGGGTTCCGTCTGAGTTGTCTTGGTTGGTGTTGGTTGCGCTCCACCTTCCGCCAAGAAACCTGCAAACAAGCCTTGCACCACTACCAGGGTGGTGATGGCCCTCCGACGGTCAAGTCAGAGGAGATTGGAGGAGGAGGAGAGGTGATAATCGCAAGTAAGAGAGTGCTCTGGGAGATATTGCTCACCTCCCCCCTTTTCTCCCCCCAGCCGCATATATACCTGGCTGGGGGGTCTCTCAGGGGGGGTTCGTTATCGTGGGGCACGATGGTGTGGCCACTGACATGGCCGTTATAGGGCGTCGTGGAGCAGCACCGGGTACGGCCACGTCAGGGCATAGTGGGGCTCCGCTTTGTACGGCTGATGCAGGAGATCGTGGAGCAGCATCGGATACAGCCGTTGCAGGGAGTAGTGGAGCAGGAGGCCGCGGCGTGCCTCTGGGGAATAGCCTGTCGTTATCAAGAGATCTCCGACTCGGGGTCGGAGCGCTGGATCAAGGGGCAGCCGACTCGGGGTCGGGCTGCGGAGCCGAGGATATCCGACTCGGGGTCGGATTGCTGGATCAAAGGGCAGCCGACTCGGGGTCGGGCTGCGGAGCCGAGGACGTCCGACTTGGGGTCGGAGCGCTGGATCAAAGGGCAGCCGACTCGGGGTCGGGCTGCGGAGCCGAGGATATCCGACTCGGGGTCGGATTGCTGGATCAAAGGGCAGCCGTAGTCTTCCTGGGCGCGCGTGCCGGTCACGTGGGGCATGGCGGCTTATTTCCCCCGTAACAGTAGCCCCCCACTTCCGAGCCTGGAACCAGAAGGGGAACAGGTGAAGGGAGTGATGTTTCGGGATTGCCGCCGTTCCTCGGAGAGGCGCGCGCGCTTCGAGCTCCCCGCCCTTTTTATGGCGTATGGCGGTTATTGCTGACCTGGCAGTCTGAGGATTTCGGCGGACATCCTTCCTTAATGGTGTCGATTCGCCTTTGGGGCGCGAGCGACCCTTCGGCAGCCAGGCGTCCTCTGGCGTCATCGAGGCGTCACTTGCCTTTCCGCCTATTTAATCGGGGGCCTTTCCCCGTCCGTCTTCTTCTTTACAGATATTTTCAAGTTTCCCCTTTGCGCAGCTGTTGCTGCCGTCGGACTGTTCACTTGTTTCTCCTTTGGCGCTCTCGGAGCCGTTCTTACCTCTTTTCCGGTGAGTTTTCCCCATTCTTCTACTTAGGGCTCTCCATACTTTCCCCTCTTATACTAGTGTACTCCAGTCGCTCCGGTATCTCCCCCCTTCCTGTCCCCGTCCTGACCGTAGGTTGGCCATTAGGAATGGGCGAAGTGAGAGCAGACCAAATTAAGTCGGAGCTGGTCGCCACAGACTTAGACAGACTCGTGGCTCGGTACCACCTTCCCGAGGCCTGCAACGCCACGCTCCCGGGGCCTGAGGAGAGGATGTCCCATCCTCCTCCAGGGAAGATCGCCATCAATGAGGGCATTCTCCAGGCCGGGTTCCGCTTTCCCCCTTCGGACTTGGTCATGCAGGTGCTACGGGGTTTAAGAGTGGCACCGACGCAACTGGTGCCGAACTCGTGGCGGGCCCTGACGGTCTTCCAGGTTCTCTGCCGTATGCACGAGATCCCCGCCACCCTGAATGTTTTTTGGGAGTTCTACAGCCTGAGCGGCCACCCCCAGGACAAAGGGTGGTGGTGCTTCGCAGCGCGGCGAGGATGCGGCCTTGTCAAGGAGGCTCCTGATGACTCGAGGAGGGACGCGCCGAGACCCCGACCGAGCGGGACCCTATCAATTCCTGGGGTGACCCCCGCCCCGAGCGCGATCGGCCGGACTCTTCCCCAGGCGATGGATAGGGGTAAGGCTGCAGAACCACCGTCCGGCTCTGGGGAGAAATCGGGGTCTGCCTTCACTACCGATGGCGCCCGAAATCTCATCGAAACAGTGCTGCTGGAGAAGGACCGTCGGCGGGTCCGGGAGTTGGAGGTCTCTGACGTTGGGGCTGCCAGCTGTGTCTGTCTCATGTCGGTGAGTGTTCTTCTGGCCGCTTTTCACCATTTATTGGCTCTGTTGTTCTCCGCCTGACTCCCTTATTTTTCCTATTTCTTAGCTCGCCCAGTACATGATCCGTCTGGAGGAGTGCTACAAGGAACAGGCGGGGCTTCTGGCGAAGGCCGAGGACCGGCTGAAAGCAGTGGAAAAGGGAGGCCAGGCTGTGGCAGGCAGGACGACCGGGGACTTCGAGGCGAGGCTCCGGGAGGCCGAAGAGCGGGCACTCGGCTTTGCTGCCCTCGAGAAGCAACTGTTGGAGGCTCAGGAGCAGCTCAAGGTTGCTTCGGGTCTCGAGGGCGAGGTCAAGAAGGCGGATGAGCGGGCCGAGAAGCAGTCCCGGAAGGCTGCCGACTACCGGGAGAGGTGGGAGAAGGCCCAGCGGTCAGCCGACAACGCCCGCAACCGAACCCGGTCTCTTGAAGCTAAGCTGGGCGAATTGGAGTCGGCCTTGGAGAAGTCCCGCGCGAGCGATCAGGAGCTTCATTCGCGCCTGATGGAGGCTGAGGCTGCTCGCATTGCTGCCGAAGCGAAGCACAAGGAGGCTCGGGCTGAGCTGCTGAGGGTCTCCACCGAGGCGGAAGGCCGGATTGTGGCGAAGGTCTTGGAGGCGAAAGCCCAGATTATGGAGCAGGCAGAGGCGGCGCTGGCCGAGAGGAGTGCGGAAATCGGGCGTCAGGCGGTAGAGGCTTATCGCCAGTCCGCCGAGTTCGCTCATGATATGTCGGAGGCAGTACAGACCTATCGTCAGTCCGACGAGGTTGTCCGTGACGCGTCGGACGCGGGGGCCGAAGCCTTTATCTTAGGCTTCGAGGAGGGCCTGGCAAGGGTGTCGGCTAAGTACCCCGAAGTTGACCTGAGCGAGATCTCCCTTCTCGACTCCTCTCCGGCGCCATTGCCTGTTGGTTCTCCTGCTGCTTCCCTACCTCCTGCGGACGAGCCCGACGTTCCCGACCCGGGAGTTCCTCCAAGCTGACCTCTTGTACCTTTCGTTGTCTTCTTTTTTTTTGTATACCGGCGTTTTGCCAAATTGTATGGGCCTCGGCCCTGAAACAATGAAAATTAATGCAAGTTGAATGTTTCTTCATCTCGCCTTCGTCCTTCTTTTTCTTTTAACTCTCGGTAGCGTCTTGCTGACTCCTGGCTCCCGAAATTCTTCCGGCGCTAGGCCAGGCATCCGAGGGTTAGGCCTCAGGAAACTCTTCCGGCGCTAAGCCAGGCATCCGAGGGTTGGGCCTCAGAAAATTCTTCCGGCGCTAAGCCAGGCATCCGAGGGTTAGGCCTCAGGAAATTCTTCCGGCGCTAAGCCAGGCATCCGAGGGTTAGGCCTCAGGAAACTCTTCCGGCGCTAAGCCAGGCATCCGAGGGTTAGGCCTCAGGAAATTCTTCCGGCGCTAAGCCAGGCATCCGAGGGTTAGGCCTCAGGAAACTCTTCCGGCGCTAAGCCAGGCATCCGAGGGTTAGGCCTCAGGAAATTCTTCCGGCGCTAAGCCAGGCATCCGAGGGTTGGGCCTCAGGAAATTCTTCCGGCGCTAAGCCAGGCATCCGAGGGTTGGGCCTCAGGAAATTCTTCCGGCGCTAAGCCGGGCATCCGAGGGTTAGGCCTCAGGAAATTCCACTCGTTGGTCGACCAAGGCTGGCGCATGCCGAGGCAACTGGTCGGGGCTTCAGGCTAGTCTGCTCCCGGGATGGTCATCGGGTTAGCCTGGCATCCGAGGGCCGAGCCTCGGGACCTTCCACTCGTTGGTCGGCTAAGGCTGGCGCGAGCCGAGGCGACCGGTCGGGGCTTCAGGCTAGTCTGCTCCCGGGATGATCGTCGGGTTAGCCTGGCATCCGAGGGCCGTCAAGCCTCAGGAAATTCCGCTCGTTGGTCGGCCAAGGCTGGCGCAAGCCGAGGCGACCGGTCGGGGCTTCAGGCTAGTCTGCTCCCGGGATGATCGTCGGGTTAGCCTGGCATCCGAGGGTTGTCAAGCCTCAGGAAATTCCGCTCGTTGGTCGGCCAAGGCTGGCGCAAGCCGAGGCGACCGGTCGGGGCTTCAGGCTAGTCTGCTCCCGGGATGATCGTCGGGTTAGCCTGGCATCCGAGGGCCGTCAAGCCTCAGGAAATTCCGCTCGTTGGTCGGCCAAGGCTGGCGCAAGCCGAGGCGACCGGTCGGGGCTTCAGGCTAGTCTGCTCCCGGGATGATCGTCGGGTTAGCCTGGCATCCGAGGGTTGTCAAGCCTCAGGAAATTCCGCTCGTTGGTCGGCCAAGGCTGGCGCAAGCCGAGGCGACCGGTCGGGGCTTCAGGCTAGTCTGCTCCCGGGATGATCGTCGGGTTAGCCTGGCATCCGAGGGTTGTCAAGCCTCAGGAAATTCCGCTCGTTGGTCGGCCAAGGCTGGCGCAAGCCGAGGCGACCGGTCGGGGCTTCCGGCTAGTCTGCTCCCGGGATGATCATCGGGCTAGCCAGGCATCCGAGGGCCGAGCCTCGGGACATTCCACTCGTTGGTCGGCCAAGGCTGGCGCAAGCCGAGGCGACCGGTCGGGGCTTCCGACTAGTCTGCTCCCGGGATGATCATCGGGCTAGCCAGGCATCCGAGGGCCGAGCCTCGGGACATTCCACTCGTTGGTCGGCCAAGGCTGGCGCAAGCCGAGGCGACCGGTCGGGGCTTCCGGCTAGTCTGCTCCCGGGATGATCATCGGGCTAGCCAGGCATCCGAGGGCCGAGCCTCGGGACATTCCACTCGTTGGTCGGCCAAGGCTGGCGCAAGCCGAGGCGACCGGTCGGGGCTTCCGGCTAGTCTGCTCCCGGGATGATCATCGGGCTAGCCGGGCATCCGAGGGCCGAGCCTCGGGAAATTCCGCTCGCTGGTCGTGCGCTTGTCGCTCGCTGCCCGATGGGGTTTCTCCGTGGCCAGCCGCGATCATGTTTCTCCTTTTCTCTAAGCGTTGCCTGGGGGAACACGAGAAGGGCATTAATCGCTAATTAATGCGTTACCTGGGAAATCGGATCGCCAGCTGCTGCTTGCGAGGAGTGTTAGTTGAGCGGCCGCGATACGCGGGTTCTTCGAGGAGGATACGGCCTGGGCGCGAGCGGAGATATGTGGACCTAGGGGTACATGACACCCGGATTGTCCTGCACAAAGAATGCGGTTTAAGGAGAATGACGCTTAGGAAATCGCGGGGAGATACGCCTCGGGAGCCGGAACGGCTCCGGTTTCAATGCGCCTGCATTTATTGGAGCCACCCGCATCGGAACGACCAGGGGGCCGCAGTTTGGCTATAAATACAGGTGCAGGTACGATGGAGTTTGCCAAGCCGGAGCTGTTCAGGTTGCCATGGATCGCGGACCTCCTCCTTGGCATATGACTGAGAGACTCCTGTTGAAGGAAAGGGGAGACGCTCCCCTTGCGACCTCAGCCAACTAGCCGTTTCATCTGGGATCAACAAGGAGGGTCTTCCCGGCGGAACTCCGTTCTAGGCGTTTCATCCGGGATCACATCTCCCCTCCTTAAAGTTCAGCCTCCCGATTGAGCTCTGCACCAGACGCTCAGTCCGGGACCGCGCCTCCATATGCTCTTCCCCCTCGTATTCCTTCTCTTTCCTACCACTGGGGAGGATGGGAATATCCTTTGGAGGCGGCGTTCCCCTGGGGGCAGCGGGAGCTTCTTCTGCGGCGGCTCCTCGTCTTTTTGGTGAGGTGCTGGATGGCGCCTCCGGTTAGAAGCACCCACTTCCGGTGGGATTGCAGCTGCTTTGGGTTGAGGGTTTGGGATCCTCGGTCCTCAGCTCCACGGATTCTCCACCTCTTCTTTGCTTTCTTTACTCCCTAATTCCCCTCTGGGAATTCCTTGTAATCACACGAGCACGCCATTGTAACCAGAAATTATTGAAATAAAAAGTGTTGCACCTTTTCAAATTGTCTTTCTGGCCTTGTTGTTCTACTGGTAATACATCCGCAGGTTAGCGGAATTCCAGCCCCTTGGAATTTCTCGGCCATCTAGGGCTTCCAACTGGTAGGAGCCAGGTCGGTTTACCCAACGAACTTTATACGGGCCTTCCCAATTCGGCGCTAGCTTCCCACCTTCCGTAGGTTGAGATGCCTTAGCTCGCCTCAGCACCAGATCTCCAATTCTGAAAAGCTTCGGTCGGACTTTGGAGTTGTAATATCGGGCCACCCTCCGCTGATACATTGCCATCCGAACCTGCGCCATTTCCCTTGCTTCTTCCAAGAGATCCAGGTTCCCTCGGAGTTGCTCCGAGTTGGCCTCGGGTCGGTGTGCGGCTACCCGAGGTGAGGGAAGTCCGAGCTCTACGGGGACAACGGCTTCCGTGCCATAGGTTAGGCTGAAAGGCGTTTCCCCGGTAGGAGTCCGATGCGTGGTCCGATACGCCCAAAGGACATTCTCGAGTTCCTCGACCCAAGCTTGCCCCGTCCGTCCGATCCGCGCTTTGATACCTTGGAGGATTGTCCGATTTGTGACCTCGGCCTCGCCGTTGGTTTGGGGATGCGACACGGACGTGAACCGATGTTCGATCCCGAACTCCTCGCAGAAGTCTCGGAAATGCTTGTTATCAAACTGTCGACCGTTATCCGAGATGAGGACCCGAGGTACCCCAAATCGGACAATGATGTTCTTCTTTACGAACTTCCGGACTTGCGCCTCCGTGATGGTGGCCAGTGGCTCTGCCTCCACCCACTTGGTGAAGTAGTCGATGGCGACAATCAAAAATTTCCGCTGGGCCGAAGCGATGGGGAATGGTCCGAGGATATCCATTCCCCACTGTGCAAAGGGCCAGGGGGCGGTGATTGGCGCCAAGGGAACAGAGGGGACTCTCTGGATGTTGGCGTGGCGCTGGCAGGCGTCGCATTTCCGTACGTGATCCTTTGAGTCTTCCAATAAGGTCGGCCAATAGTAGCCTTGCCTCATGATCTTATGTGCCAGGGACCTAGCCCCCAGGTGCGATCCGCAGATGCCTTCGTGGACTTCGCTGAGGGCGTAAGCCGCTTCCGAAGGGCGGAGGCACCTTAAGAGGGGGGCGGTGAACGAGGTCCGGTACAGCCTCCCTTCGTAGAGTACGTAGTGGGCGGACTTCATAACAAGTCGCCGAGCTTGATCTTCATCTTCGGGGAGGATCCCTTCGGCGAGGTAAGCTACAAGCGGGTCCATCCAAGATGGTTCCGGATCAATTGCCATTACCGCTTCAGCTTCGCCGATGCTCGGGGCATCTAGGGTCTCCAGGTATATCGCCCTTGACAAGTTGTGTGCCTCAGCGCCCACCAAGCGGGACAACCTGTCGGCCCTAGCATTTTCGCTCCTTGGGACCTGCTGAATGTCAATACTGCCGAGGTCGGGAATGAGTGCTTGCACCTTCCGGACGTAGCTCTGCATGGTCGGGCTCCGTGCCTCGAACTCCCCTCGAACCTGCCCGACCACCAGCTGGGAGTCGGTGAAGACCTTCAGACGCCGGATGCCGAGCTCCTTGGCGAGTTTGAGTCCCGTGACTAGGGCCTCGTACTCCGCCTCATTGTTGGTCACTGGAAATCCGAACCTCAAGGCATACTCGGCTATCACTCCATCGGGATTGGTAAGGACCAGCCCAGCCCCTCCACCTTCAGGGTTCGACGACCCGTCAATGTGGAGCGTTCAGATCGGGAGATCGAGGCTGGGTGTTTCCGGCGGCCTAGGTTCCGCCTCCTGCACAGCGCACTCAGCGAGAAAGTCCGCGAGCACCTGGGCCTTGATGGCGGGCCGGGGCTGGTAGCGGATGTCGAACTCACCAAGTTCTACTGCCCACTTCACCAGCCGTCCCGCATTCTCAGGATTGCTGAGGATCTGCCGCAGTGGTTGATCGGTCAAAAGGGTGACAGAATGAGCCTAGAAATAGGGGCGAAGCCTCCTAGTCGCAGTCAGCAGCGCGAAGGCGATCTTTTCAGCCTTCGTGTACCGCGTCTCGGCACCCCGGAGGACTCGGCTGGTGTAGTACACGGGCTTCTGAAGTTTTGCCTCTTCCCGAACCAGTACTGCGCTGACTGCGGTTGGGGAGACCGCCAGGTAAAGGTAGAGCATCTCCCCCTCTTGCGGCTTGGACAGCAGGGGAGGAGACGCCATGTACTCCTTGAGCTGGTCGAACGCCACTTGACATTCAGCCGTCCAGAGGAAGTCTTTCGGGCGCTTCAACACCTTGAAGAACGGTTGGCAGCGTTCGGCCGATTTTGCCACAAATCGTCCGAGCGCGGCGACCCTCCCAGCGAGCTCCTGAACCTCCTTCACTTTGGTCGGAGGGGACATATCTTGGATGGCCTTGATTTTGTCCGGGTTGGCCTCGATCCCCCGCTGGTTGACAATGAAGCCGAGGAACCTCCCGGCCGAAGCACCAAAGGCGCACTTTGCTGGGTTTAGCTTCATACGAAACTTCCGCAAGGTGGCGAAGGTCTCCTCCAGATCCGCAATGTGCTGATCCGGATGGCGGCTCTTTACCAGCATATCGTCCACGTACACCTCCATGTTCCGGCCGATCTGCTCCTTGAAGATTTTATTGACGAGGCGCTGGTAAGTAGCACCAGCGTTCTTCAGACCGAAGGGCATTACCTTGTAACAGTACAGCCCCCTGTCTGTTATGAAGGCCGTTTTCTCCTCGTCCTGTGGAGCCATCATTATTTGGTTGTAGCCGGAGAAGGCGTCCATGAAAGACAGCAGCTGATATCCGGAAGTCGCGTCGACCAGTTGGTCTATTCGCGGAAGCGGAAAGCTATCCTTGGGGCACGCCTTGTTCAGGTCGGTGTAGTCGACGCACATCCTCCACTTCCCGCTCGCCTTCCGGACAAGTACGACGTTTGCCAGCCACTCGGGGTAGCTCACTTCCCTTATGAAACCTGCCTCCAAGAGTTTGTCTACCTCCTGGTCGACCACCCGGATCCGATCCGGAGCACAGTGTCTCTTCTTTTGCTTTACTGGTCGGTGGGTCGGGTCGACGTTGAGGGCGTGAGAAATGACCTCCGGGTCGATCCCAGGTACATCGGCCGCCGACCAGGCAAACACATCAGCATTGGCTCGGAGGAATTCCACTAACCGGAGCCGAGCTTCCAAGTCGAGGTTGGCACCGACCCGGACCGTGCGGTCCGGGCGGCCTTCTTCGAGGGGAACTTCGATTACGCCCTCGGCCGGCTCCCCGTGCCGCAAGGCCACTTCGTCTCTGGCGTCAAGGGACTCGACGCTTAGGGCCTCCATGGGCTTCTTCCCTTTGAGAGTTGCTAGGAAACACTGCCGTGCGGTTGGTTGGTCACCTCGGACCTCTCCAATCCCGGCCGCCGTGGGGAACCGCATGAGCAAATGGTAGGTAGAAACCACCGCGCGAAGGGCGTTCAGTCCGGGTCGTCCGAGGATAGCGTTGTAGGCCGAGGGGACACGGACGACCAAGAACCCGAGTCGCACCGTGGCTTCTGCGGGTGCAACGCCCGCAGTCACAGGCAGCTCAATGACACCTTCGGCCGAGATAGCGTCTCCAGTGAATCCTATGAGGGGGGTGGATGTTTTGTGCAACAATTGTCGGGACAAGCTCATCTTTTGGAAGGCCTCGTAATACAAAATATCAGCTGAGCTTCCACTGTCCACAAGAACACGCCTTACATCATAGTTCGCCATAGTGAGAGAGATCACCATGGCGTCATCGTGGGGAGTCTGAACCCCCTTTACATCTTCATCACAAAAAGTGATTACATTTCCGACCCGCTGCCTCTTCGCGACGGCCACTCCTGATGCTTCCGCCGAGCCCCCTGCGTTCCTCACGGGCCGAGAGCAGCCCCCAGTGATGGTGTGGATCACTCCCGCAACGGGTCGATTCTGCTCCCGAGGCTCCTGAGGGGCCGGGTAGACCGGACGCGGGTCTGCCGGGGGACGTCGGTCGTTTACATATCGACCGAGACGCCCTCGGCGAATGAGAGCCTCGATCTCGTCCCGAAGCTGGAAGCAGTCTTCGGTATCGTGGCCGTGGTCTCGGTGGTACTCACAGTACGCCCGAGAAGGCCTCCTCCCAGGGATCTTCTTCATCTGCCTCGGGACCGGGAGGTCCTCCCGCCCCTTGACCTCCATGAGGATCTGGGCCCGGGGGGCCAGGAGTGGGGTGTACCGGTTGAAGCGTCGGTGCGGGGAACGAGGGCGTGTGGCGCCGTGGTTCCTTGCTGGTGACGGGCTTCTGCGCCGGCGTTGAGGCGTCGAGCTCCTCCTCTGGGGTGCCTCTTTTTGCCTTTTCTTCCCGGGCTTTAGAGGGGCCTCGGCGGCCTCCTTGTTCCGGTGGGAGGCTGCCTCCTCGGCGTCTGCATACTGGTTTGCCCGAGATAACAGCTCCGGGAAGCTCCGCGGCAGGCGTTTGTCCAGGGAGAAGGTGAGTCTGCCCTTCCGGAAGCCACGCTTCAGGGCTGAGAGAGCCACTTCCTGGCTCAGGTTCCGGACCTCCAGTGTAGCCTTGTTGAAGCGGGTGAGATAATCCCGCAGGCTTTCTCCCTCGTTTTGCCGGACATCAAAGAGGGAGTCGGAGACCAGTCGCCGCCTGCTACTGACGGCGAAATGGCTGATGAAGAAGCGGGTGAACTGGTCGAAGGACTGGATGGAGTTAGCCTCCAGGCCGGCGAACCATGCCCTTGCCGGGCCACGGAGGGTCGCCGGGAAGGCCTTGCAGAGGAGCGGATCCGATGCTCCATGGAGGAGCATAAGAGTCCTGAAACTCTCCACGTGGTCCCGCGGGTCCGCCGCCCCGTCGTAGGGTTCGATCGCCGGCATTTTGAACCCCGGCGGGTTCGGGGTCCGCAGGATCCTCGAGGCAAGCGCCGGCTGGGAGGAGATCTCCAAGTCAGCGAAGGGATCTTTGGAGTGGCCCTTCAGGACCTGGAGTTGTCTGTGGAGATCGTCCACCCGCCGGTCCAGGGAGCGCGACCGGTGGGTGGGGGACAAGGAGCGGCGCGAGGGGGACCGACTGGAGTGCGGGCCCCTCGAGGACTGGGGTGTCTGAGAACGCGCCCGGGTCCGCCTCTCGTACCCCGCACAGCTCCGATGAGAAGGTCCTGGCAGAATGGACCGCACTCGAGAATCCTCCTCGCGCCGGCGCTCCTCTCCATGGGAGAGGAAGGAGCGCGGGTTGTGAGGAAGAGGCGAGTGCTCGGGGGGCAGCGGCTCCTGAGCCCGTTGCGGCACCCGAGAGATCACGCCCTGCAGATTCTGCACTGCCTCCGCGAGGGTGCGAACCTGCTGGGCTAGCTGGTCGAACTGGGCAGCTTCGACCGTCTGAATGGGAGAAGGGGCGGTGGAGTGCTGCTGAGAGTGCGTTGGGGACGCAGCAGCCTCTCGGCCGGAGGCGCGAGAGGCTCCGCGACCGGAAGCATTGGAAGCTCCACGACCACCTCGCCGTGCCATTACGATCGTTCTAAGATTCGGGTCCCTTCCTCTAGCGCCAACTGTTGCTGGTGGTCCAAACCGTGAACGATTGGCACTGCGGTGTGAACGGGGTTCCGTCTGAGTTGTCTTGGTTGGTGTTGGTTGCGCTCCACCTTCCGCCAAGAAACCTGCAAACAAGCCTTGCACCACCACCAGGGTGGTGATGGCCCTCCGACGGTCAAGTCAGAGGAGATTGGAGGAGGAGGAGAGGTGATAATCGCAAGTAAGAGAGTGCTCTGGGAGATATTGCTCACCTCCCCCCTTTTCTCCCCCCAGCCGCATATATACCTGGCTGGGAGGTCTCTCAGGGGGGGTTCGTTATCGTGGGGCACGATGGTGTGGCCACTGACATGGCCGTTATAGGGCGTCGTGGAGCAGCACCGGGTACGGCCACGTCAGGGCATAGTGGGGCTCCGCTTTGTACGGCTGATGCAGGAGATCGTGGAGCAGCATCGGATACAGCCGTTGCAGGGAGTAGTGGAGCAGGAGGCCGCGGCGTGCCTCTGGGGAATAGCCTGTCGTTATCAAGAGATCTCCGACTCGGGGTCGGAGCGCTGGATCAAGGGGCAGCCGACTCGGGGTCGGGCTGCGGAGCCGAGGATATCCGACTCGGGGTCGGATTGCTGGATCAAAGGGCAGCCGACTCGGGGTCGGGCTGCGGAGCCGAGGACGTCCGACTTGGGGTCGGAGCGCTGGATCAAAGGGCAGCCGACTCGGGGTCGGGCTGCGGAGCCGAGGATATCCGACTCGGGGTCGGATTGCTGGATCAAAGGGCAGCCGTAGTCTTCCTGGGCGCGCGTGCCGGTCACGTGGGGCATGGCGGCTTATTTCCCCCGTAACACTCATCAATAGCTAAACTTTAGTACAAGTCACACTATTAGAAGAAGTTATACCTTAAGGCTGTTTGCTTTGTGGATATGGACAATTAGAATAAGTTCTTTTACTTCTCTGTATTCCTCTGAATTCAAATTTATTTTATTTTTATATGAATATATCTGCAATTCTGTTTGGTTGGAAACTCTGGATAAACCAGAATATCTGCAAATGATGTTTGGTTGGATAACTTGAAATAAATGAATAACCGCTAACTTTTTTGCAATTCAGAGAAAATTAAAGCTACCTCAAATATTGAACAAAGTTATTCAACCCCTCCTAGCCGAATAGATTTATGCAGGTTAACGTGGTTATGTAACTGTTGACCAAAATAAAGTTATGCTGATAAGAGGTGAATAAAAATTTGGTGCTTGGCTGAATAAATCCCTTATCTGACATTTATTCAGGGTTTATTCATGAACCAAACACAACCTAATATTCCCTCACGTGATTAGCTTAGTCTAGGACCTACTATAAGAGAAACTGGTAAACAGGTTCCATTTTGACTAATACCTTTCGGCAATACACTTATAAAGGAATAGGTTCAAATGAACTAATTGAAATTAAATTTGAAATATTAAAATGTTAAAAACACGACGACGAATAATTATGCATGTGACAAAAAATGGAAAAACGCCAACCCATGAGGACCAACGTCACTCTTGCTGGTGCAAACAATTGTTCGTAGTGCCAATCTGTTCTGGCATGCACATTCAATGATGGGACAGTACTAGTACGCAGCCTTGGTCGCTTTGTAGCAACCCATTCCACAGCATAAGATTTTTTGGCACAGCATTGTCATTCCAGCAAATGGCCAGCCCACCCCATGCAAGCAACCATCTAAACCATAGAAAAAGTTCTACTCATAACTATCTTCATTTTAACTCCAACCAACTATGAAAAGGAAAATAGGATTGGATGAAAGGGAGATTTCAGCATTTGTTCAGTAGTGAGTGTGGTGATTACTGATTAGGACTAATATCGATCATCTTGATGCAATGCAAAATGCATATAGTACTGGTGTGGTGATTAAGACTGTTTTTGGTCATGATGATGCATTGTAAAATTTATAAAGCAGTGGTGAAAACCAATTATTGAAAAAATTTGTAAGGCGTCTTTGAGGTAGAAGTGAAACGTTCCAATATTAAGGAATTTCTAGTTTCGCTAGGAGAGAGAAGCAATCAATTGGTAGCATCTTTAATACCTAAGACAACTTGGAAATAAAAGTTAAGAGTCATATTAATTAATTGATATTATCCGAATTGTCAAGCCATAGCTTACTAAACTTGTGGTTTCATCATAAAATTTGACTTCCAAGATGTGTAAGATTTGCTTTATCAAAAATTGTTAGTGGACACTTGAAGTTATCTGTCTATTGTATCATGTGTGTCCCAAAACTCTATTATAACCGCAAACCATAACAAAAGCATCTGTATTGTTTTGATGTGATTTTAAAAATAAAAAAGGTTTAGAAGATGTATTTCCATCATCAGAAAGTAAACTAAAATTTTAAAGAAAGCAGAACATGTTAAAGGATACCTCATGGTTGCACACTCCTACAAGTCATGCCAAGCCAGCAAGGTATGACATAGTACACATACCATGCGGAGCCCAAAAAATATACAACATAAACTGCAACATCTTAAGCCTTAACTATAGGCATAATGCAAGTTAACAACAAGAGTGACATCTTGTTATTATGTTCAAAAGTTCTTGTGTTGCCAAATATGGAATCATCATTTCTCATCATGTCCATGAATGACAAGCTAGTCTTGGATGAGCATAGCTTAAAGAAAGAATTTAAACTTTTGATCTGGTAGTTTCAGTGATTTACATTACAGGAATTGGTATCACACTAGAAACATGATAGTTAGGACGAAATGGAACGAGTTCGCACTAAACTGCATTTGGATGCCGAATATTTAATCAGGGGGTAAAATAGATTAAACCATTGGTAATCACTCCCTTATCAAATAACTGTGGGTTAGAATTACTGTTTGGTTGACATTCTAAAGCTTCGTCAGATAAGTTGTAGAACAAAGTGAAAAAGCAAAGAGAGACAAGAGAGAGCTCCGTGGTTTTAACTTTATTTCACCCTCCCCCATAAGATAAAGTTAACCGGGTTAGGCTGCCTTTTGAAGCATTTACCAATTAAGTTTAACACACTATTTTAGACTCTTGTTTTAGATGATTAAACTGCTTGCCCACCTATAAGCATTGCATAACCGGCATCCAAACAAGGCCTAAGGAATTAGCTAAAACCATGCACCATGCAGCTATTTGTCTTCAAATCACCTATGCATGGTTTCCAATTGATAGTTGTCTCTTTCCTCTCAACTTGCAACAGGAAGAATAATGTGAAGAAAATATTCTCAACTTGCATCATAAGTAAAATGGGAATTCTAATTTCTATCAAGTCCGCTTTATCTAATAATTCATCCTGCAATATATTCTATTTTCTAGTGCCCATTAAGAATGTTGAAAGCTTGGAAAAGTTCTTATCTGTTTTTCTGATACATATTTTAAATGGGTGCTGGAGAAAAAGGAGGAGATAGGTGCACCGACCCCTTCCCCTCATCACCATTCAAGCGATGGCTTGCCAATATGAGAAGCACATGGCAAATCCACAATGGACTTGGCTCACTAAGATGAACTATCGCAAGTCCAACTCAAACCAAGACTAGGCCAAGACACATTGAATCAAACCAACTCAAGTTTAGTCCACTCAAGACCCGAGTTAAATCTTGTTGCACTCAATAAACACTAGACACAATGCATACTGGAACCGCAACAGGGCAAGTCAAGCTAATGCACATCATGGTTGAGCCTAAGTTAGTACATAGGCATCCGCACAAAAAAAGAAGAAAAAAAAAATCCACTCCAGTTTTTAAGGTAGCAAAAAATCATAAGAGGAAAATTTTAAACCAATGAAATGTAAGATAAGCAATATTACCATATGTGCAATCATACTGCATCCAAAATCTTCTTATTTTGGGAAAAGAATAGGTAACTTTGGGCCTCAACAACTATGACCTCCAGTACAATAAGGACGATTAAGCAAACAACCAACTCAGTGAATCATGGACAACCTCAGAAAACAAACACACAAAAAGAAAAAAGGTGAATTGTATGTTGTTTAACGGACAACAAAGCACCAAAGCAGGAGTTTAATTTCCAGCAGTAAAACTATAAAAGAGAGTATTCGACTACAGTGACTTGCTTCAGCCACAAGTACCCTGCAAAGCAAATATTGCTGAAGACAAAACTCCCAATATTTCATGTTATGTTGCTTCAATGGAATGTTTACGATTTAAACATAAAAAGAAATTCTCAAGAGGAAAAACAAAAGTCAAAATCAAAAGCAATGTACAAGACCAATGCAAGGATAACTAACCTGCCCAAGCAGTTAGAATAGATGTTAAAGATGTCCCAATTGTGAAGACCACCCGGTGACTCTCAAAGACTTGCTACAACGTTCAACAGGGAAAACAATATATGCATTCAAATCAGATATGCACGGAAAATTACTACACAGTCAATCTCAAACACATTCCATTACTGACAATAGAGATCAAAAGATCAATCGGTGAAACTGCAACAAATTTAATTGTCGGGACAAGAACAATCAAACTGCTTCCAATTAAACATTAGAAAAAGACCAATATTGGAGTAGAAGCTACGAGGATGAAAAACAGGACGCACTATGTGAGCAAATCATTCACAAAATAGTCGGGAGTGTTGCGGAGGTCCAAGAAGTAGACGGCAACCACCCACCAAACGACCCAAAGCTCAAAGGACCCCGCAATCATCACAAAAACAAGAAGGCATGATGAAAAGCTGAGCAGCCACGGAGTCCACCAAACACTCTAATGTATATATAAAAAAAAAAGATATATGATATAGATATTCCCAGTCGAAGATTGAGAGTCAGAAATTCCTACAAGTAGGCCACAAAAACCCCACGAGAACACGCGTCGTAACAAAAAGAACAAAGTAAGTGGGAGGAGGAATGAAAAGAAGTGGTGGGTTGGAGTTGGGAGGAACCTTGGTGGAGAGGTAGGTCTCTTGGACTGCCGACCAGGTGTTCGACGATTTCCTCTTGAGGTTGGGGAGCCCTACGGTCTGCCAAATAGAGCTCCCACCTCCGCCCCAAGCCTTCGGGCTCACGGTCCGAAAGATCGCGCGGCCGGAACTCCTGAGCCGCTGAGCCAACATCCCGTTATCGACCGAAGTCGAGTACCGATTGGCCGGAGACTTGAGAGGCAAATTAAATAAAGGAGTTAAGAGGAGGGGGGAATCGAAGGGAGGAGGAGGCGCTCCCTCGCTCCTATCCCTTTCTTGCGATCGAAGACGGCCCTCGGAAGTCTCCAACCGATCCACATTTAAGAACTAGCTTTTGATACGGGCCAAGGCTGTGCAAGCTCTAACCCACGGGCCACGGTTCGGCCCATCAGTACCCTTGCTGGGCTGTAATGTCTGCGTTTGCTGACAGATATTCTAGGCTTAGATTTTATGATGATACGTTTTTTTTAATAAAAAAAGTAGGGGTACTTCCCATGAAGAAGAGCATCAACCATGGCACAAGCTGCATGGCTGCCCACAAACATTAGGCTAGCTAGGATGGTTGTGAATTGTAATATGTTCAGTAGAGATGAATTAAGCTCCTCAAGAGATGTGAAAATAGATTTCAACTCTTTAGCATGCGCCGTGAATCTAAAAATTTGCTATTATGATTTATGGATGGAATTTAACTTGCTCGGTTAGATCAAATATTAGATACAATACAGTAGTGAGGAGGTTTTGTTTGGGCATAATTGAGTAAGCTTCTTATTATTACTATTCTTTTTCTTGTTATACTGTACTACATGAAAGAGAGGGAGAAAAGAAAAGCCCAAATGTATTTAGCAATACAGATTTGGTGAAGGAGAAATATAGTTCAGTTTGGGCCCAACCCACGGCCTACTCCGTTTGATCCATGTTTAGTAGGCTGCCCCGACAAGTTTTTGGGCTGGATTGAGGTTGGGCTAGAAAATGTCAAGCTTGATCAAATTTGACAGCAGCAGCAATTTGTGGGTCGGACACTATCTCGACCTAGCTTGAAATTAAATATATGCTTACTTAAAAAGTCTTGAATTCCCAAAATAAAATCATACAGCAACATCCTTTTATCGGTCCATGTAAGGCAATGTCCTGGTTTGAATTAGGCCATTCAATCTTAACCAACCTCACTTGTAGCATATTAGTCTAGGCTCAAGCCTGAGATTGGCAAGCACCATATGGTAGTGTACCATATCAATCACAAATGCTCGTTCATGTGAGCCAATCACCAAGATGAATGCTTGATAAATGAGGCTCATAAGAACGAGCGGCTATAATTGACAGAGTGCATCCTCATGTGTTGCATGTGGTGTAGGATATAATTTCTTCTAATTCATAATTATAGAAACCCGAACGAAGTCAGATATAGCACAGGCTGGCGACCAACCCAATGAAACTCGAGGTCACTGGTACCTCATGTTTTTAAGTATATTAGGCATCATGATAGGGTAGAATCTAGTGATTTTTCCTTCCTTCCTATTCACTCATTTCAAAATGTCATTGTCCTCTATTGCCATGTTGCAAGGTCAAGCCGAAGTGCGATGTGCAATAACTCAAAGGTGTGCTAGATGCCATGGCCATAAAGGCCTAGTGGCTTGCGTATTTTTGGACGACTCTGCCTTCCTAAAGGGCTTTTTGTCCATCCACTGCAGTTTTCAAGAGTCCACGTTACGGTATATGCTGCCATTGGTCAAGAGCACAAGTTGAGGCCAAGAGACAACAGGGAGAAGCTGGTGTTGATTTATTCATCAAGAGGTGAGATAGAGAGGCTGGCTATGATACAGATGATATATACCGGTTTGGAATTTGGAAAGCCTCTCTTCCTTTTTTTTGGCCCTTTCCCACATCATATATCGATGTCAAAGTCAAGCATAGGAGCCATAGGATTTTTATTTTAGCAGGCTCCCTAGCATTGCTTCCAGCCAAAAGCAACTTGACAAACCGATTCATGCAATTGTTTCCTATTTGGACATGTCAAGAAGGGTTTTTTTTTTTTTTTTTTTTTTTGCTAAAGCGAGTCATACTACACAGGTATGGACACACCGAATAAAATCAGCAAATAAAATATCACGGAGTGCCCTAAGAAGCTTCTTCTTTCGGGTCCATACGGTGCCACTAGAATGGCAGTCCACATAAGCAGCCACCAAGTCCGCAGTTTCGTTGACTTTCTTAAAAATATGCTTGGTCTGAAAAGCCACTCCATCACTGCCCATCACCCACATATCTCTAATCAAGGGGTGGTTCTCCTCGTGCCTCTCGGCCCACCTTGGATCTACCGATCACTGTAGCCGAATCACCCTCCAGTATGATCAAGCTGGCCTGCAAGATACGTCGTGCATAGCGAAAATCCACCCAGACAGCTCGCAACTCAGCACCGAGAATCGAGGTGTCAGATAGCTGACAGTCACCAGCCGCTACCACTCTCGAATTTGGATCCGTGATAACAAAACCCGCATCCTCTCTTCTTCCTCCATCTAGTACCGATCCATCAAAATTGACTTTGAGAAAGCTCCGGAGTAAAAACCCTTAGGTAAAGAACACGGTATATAGCAAAAAAAAAAAAGAGTTATAGATGTTTCGAACCGTCAAAGGCTCAATTATAATAATTATGATATTATACTCTTTACATTTAAAATTAATACAGTTCTCTGACCAAGTTTTTGCAAACACGGTAAAGATTGGGTGTCGCTGACAGCCACGGGGCCCGGGACTGGCTCCGCGCGCAGTAACGCCGCGCACGCGGCTCTCCTCCCGGGCCTGGAGACCGGACGGAGCGGCGCGCGAGGGAAGCAGGCGCGGTCAGAAAAATAAAAGAAATCGCGACGGTGCGCATCGGGCGGCGGCTGGTGGGAGGTGGACGGGAGAGTCGGAACAGGTGTCGGCAAGCGCGAGGCGAGGGGAAAATTGTCAGGAAAGACCGGGGGTGGTTCTATATACCCCCCCCCTATTGCTCAGGACACCCCCCAAAAATTAAAAAAAAATTAAATACTCTCTACACCCCCCATTTGCTAAGGACACCCCTAAAAAAATTAAAAATTCCTAAATTACCCCCCACCCTCCCCACCCCCTCACCTAAATTGCTCTCTACACCCCCCAAACCCCCCCCACCCCGCTCTTCCCCTCCAAAACACCCGCCGGCTTCTTCCTTCCGCCCAAAAAACCTCGCCTCAAGCACCTCGCCGACGGCCAAACCCCCTCCGTCTCCCTTTGAACTGTTCCGCCCAAAGCACCTCGGCAACGCCCAAAACCCCCCCGTTTCCCCTTCTCCCTCTCGTCGCCGGCATTCTCCCGATCTCCGACCACCTCGCCGGTTTCTCCCGGAACCACCTTCCCGGCCATCTCCCGAACAACGAGCACCTCGCCGGCGCCTCCACGACCACCTCGAGGTAGCTCCCCCCCCCCCCCCCCCCCCCCCGCCGGCATTTTTTTTTTCACGGTTCGTACTCCGTTCGGCACTGGATCGCCGAACAAAAGGCTTCTGTTCGGCTGAACAGTGCCGAACAGAAGCCTTCTGTTCGGCAACCCTCAACCGAACAGAAGCCTTCTGAAGGCTTCTGGCACTGTGCAGCCGAACAGAAGGCTTCTGTTCGGTTGAGGGTTGCCGAACAGAAGGCTTCTGTTCGGCACTGTTCAGCCGAACAGAAGCCTTTTGTTCGGCGATCCAGTGCCGAACGGAGCACGAACCGTGAAAAAAAAAAATTTCGAAACAAGGTGGAACACGTACCTTTGCGGCCGATTCTTCGTCCCAAATCACTAGTTGCTTGTCATGCTTCGAATGGGGCTTAAATCTCCTTCAAAGATCGCCTAAACGATGTAAATGGATCGAGGGGTTTAAGGGGGGGTTTGAGGGGTGTTTTTTTTTTTTTCTTTTCAAAACGAAACGGAGGAGGAGGAAGGGGGGGTGTACTAAGAAAATTTCAAGGGCAATATGGTAATTACACTAAAGGTTAGTTTGGGTATTTTTTTTTTGGTTTTTGGGGGTGTCCTTAGCAATAGGGGGGGTGTATATAGAACCACCCAAAGACCGGTCATAGACCCCACACGCTTTCCAGCCCTACCCCTCTCCCCTCCCTGCCCTACTCCATTTTATTTGGCATTCGTTTTATTTCTGTCAGAAAAATATACAAATGAATGAGGGAGATAGGGGAGGAAGATTTCACTTTTTTTTTTAAAAAAAAAAAAAACGCTCGCATTCCCACCCAGTGGAATTTAAAAAATATATTATAACTGTTATTAACATTTGGTAGATATTATGCACAGGATCTATGAAATACTACGAAGGATGATCTTGTGGATCGATATCTTTTTAGGATGAATATGTATGTATGTCGGTCGCCTTGTGTTATAATTTTGATTGTTTTAAAATGGATATAGAGAAAATATATACGAATTTATCCTTAAAAAATCTGGATCAACAAGATTATAATCATCCATCAAATCCTTCCTTGCATAATATCGACAAAATGTTAGTAGCAATTATAATAGTTTTATAAAACTCCATTGGTTAGGACTTAGGAATATGAAGCCGAGTTTTTTTTTTTTGTTTTTCTTAGAAGAGAAGTGAAGCCTTCATCCTTGATCTCTATCATTTTATTTTTTTAATAAAAAAAAGAAAAACCAAACCTCACCTTTTGATCTCTTTCATTTCCTTATATTTTTTTATGATAGAAATAAACTTTCACTCCCTTCATGGACTGTAGCAGAGCCAAGATGATCATAAGAGGTAAATAAAAGAACGAGCAAAGGTGAAGCCATGGGGATTTATCAACTGTATTACACATCAGCACTATAAAGAAAACAAAGCATAATATGCTCCACAATAGAATCTTAAAAATATAACGAAGTCATCATTATTTTTAAAAAAAAATTCTAAAATTAAAATGTCATATTATTTCATTCACTATAGTTCTTTGTTTTTCTATTGTTAGAATAATGGACAAAAGCCATCATCTAGCCTATGACTAGAGTTTGCGACATGATGTATGCAATGACAATAATTCACAAGTTGATGGAATTCGTCCCCTATAGATAGCAGCATAGGTTGAAGCTCGCTAAGATGGTTTCAGCATTATTTTTTTCATCAAAAATAATTTCACAAACGCATAAACATATTTAACATGAAATATGATTTTGAATCTTACAGATTTTGATTATCTTGTCACGTAATGCTGTTGATTTCTAGCGCTAAAGCACATCCTGTTTACTAACAAAGGCTGCTATAGGTAATTATTTTGGGAGTGACTGGGTAAATAAAACCTCAGTGCGATCCAACCGATGTATTCGGTGACCTTGTCCTTTCGCCGGCCGGTCGGTCTGCTCCCGAACCCCGAGTCCTGGTCCCGGCAGACCGGGAACCGGTTGCAGCGGGTCAGCGCCTCCTCGGGCCGTGAGAAGGCTTGGCCTGAAGCACGCTACTTGCCGGAACCGGGCCGGAGTGCTGGTCCTTAAAAAAAGGTCCGGCGAACCAGTCTAGTAAAAATTTCACGAGCGGATCTTTCAATTCCCTCCATCGGCGGGCTCTTGGGGTCAGTTCCGCAATTCGAGGTACAGATGTCATTCAGTGGATTCAGTTGTATGGAAGTACCTTGGTTTGGCTTTGCACTGGAGCAGCCCCAGGGAACATTTGCGAACTCTAAGGAATAGGTGGGCAGGTCAGTCTCAGCCCAGAGTGGAGCCCACAGCATTGTCTTTTTGTGGCCCGCAGCAGCGTGCTCTTGGCTCCCAGGCCCAATGTAAGCGAAGGTTGCGGATAAAAGTCCTCCGTATCACACTGCCTCCAAGGGATAGAAGTCCTCTTTTTCTTTCCAAAGGAGGAAAGTTTTCCAAGTGCGATATCATGTATGTATCCTTCTTTTACCACTACGTACAAACCAACTCAAATAAAGGCCTTTTTTTTTTCCTCCCTCGCCATGGATTATGCCCACAAGCTGTTTGACATTGCGCCCCATATATTCATGCACCGAATAGACCTTTTATTGGAGAATTTCGGCTGCGTTTGGAGTCCTTTTATTTTTTATTTTTTAATTTGAAAACAAAAAAAAATTGTTCTCATTTTTTTTCAATTTTTTATGATAAAAATATATCTAATTTTCTTTGTTTAGTAACAAAAGCGGAAGGTCGTGGTGGAAGTTAAGACACATGGAATTGAGCGAGCATCAAGAGGAGAGGATGGAAGCTGCTCGAATAGGAGCGTGCTTGCTTGGATCGATAGCTGCCGGAAATAGTTGGACACCACCACCCCTAAGAGAACGAACAAGCGAACGATGATAGAACACCGAGAACGAAAGAATTGGTGGACAATCGTGGAAGATGGACATCTGGAATGAACAAACATACGGAAGGAAGAGGTGGCAGGATTGAGAAGGACGACGCCGAGGCGGCGGAGGAAGTCACTGGAGAGACGAGCGGCGACGGAAACGAGGAGGAGAGCAGTGGAAGGCCTTGAGGAGGCAGAAGGGTGGAGCTTAGAATGGGAGGTTGGGGGGAGGGGGTGAGATAGAGAGGAGCAAACCACCTACTTTTAAAAAAATAAAAGTGATACTTTTTTACTTTCACTCTTTTTTTCAGAAATAATGTACTTTTTTTATAAAAAAAGAAATAAAAATATAATAACTAAATATATTTTCTACATTGAATTTCGTATTTCTACTTTTTTTAAAAAAATAAAAATGATCATGCCTTTCATTTTATTTTATTTTTTAAGTGCGGTCATCTTTAGGCCTCGTAGAAGGAAAAGAGGTCCATCGCAATGTGATCAAAACTAGATTCGACTCAAATGTCTTTCTACATATTGCTCTAGCCACCGTTTACTCCTGTTGGAGCCGAAAAAGTGAGTTACGTTCCACCCAGAAGTATTGTCCGCTTTAGGAAAGAGCACCCATCTTTCCAGAGCGTTGTTCCCCCTCACGGCTTTGTCCTTTGAAAGGCACCTCTGGGAAGAAGGAGTGTTGCCCCTCCATTTAAGGCACAATCCTTTTCACTACTCAACTAATGTGGGACTAAAGATTTGTGGCCCCCCTTTACACCCCTAACACTACCTCCCCGAGTGGGAGGGATTGTGCGGGAGGAGGTCCATGCATCCGGGGCGCCCTATCTGTTGGAATAGGAAAAGTGAATTGCGTCCCACCCAGAGGTATCGTCCGCTTTGGGAAAGAGCACCATTTTTTCAGGCGGTGTTCCCCCTCACGGCTTTGCCCTTTAAAAGGTGCCTCTGGGAGGAAGGGGTGTTGCCCCTCCATTTAAGGCACAATCCTTTTCATTACTCAATCAATGTAGGATTAAAGGTTTGTGGCCCCCCCTTTACACCCCTAAAACTACCCTCCCAAGTGGGAGGTTCACGCACCCGAGGCGTCCTATCTGTTGAAACAGAAAAAGTGAGTTGCGTCCCATCCAAAGGTATTGTCTGTTTTGGAGAAGAGTACAGGGCGGTGTTCCCCCTTACGGCTTTGTCTTTCAAAAAGCACCTCTCGGAGGAAGGGGTGTTGCCCCTTCATTTAAGGCATAGTCCTTTCCATTATTCAATTGATGTGGGACTAAATGTTTGTGGCCCCCCTTTACACCCATAATACTACCCTTCCAAGTGGGAAGGATTGTGCAGAGAGAAGGTTCACGCACTCGGGACGTCCTATCTGTTGAAGCAGGAAAAGTGAGTTGCGTCTCACCTAGAGATATTGTCCGTTTTGGAGAAGAATACCTACCTTTTAAGGGCAGTATTCTCTCTTACGATTTTGCCTTTCAAAAGACGCCTCTAGGAGAAAGGGATGTTGCCCCTCCACTTAAGGCATAATCTTTTTCATTACTCAACCGATGTGGAATTAAAGGTTTGTGGCCCCATTACCCCCCTAACAACTCCCATAATAGCTTTCAATGAGATGGCTTTTAGAAACATTCTCCTGGACTACTATGATCCCAAGGTTGTCCATAATTGCGTCTTTTGGAAAGAGGGCGGGTGCTTTTGGGTTGTGTTGCTGGGGGTCCAAACCGAGAACGATTGGCACAGCGGTGTGAACGGGGTTCCCTTTGAATTGCTTTGGTTGCGCTCCACCTTCCGCCGGAAAACCTGCAAGCAAGCCTCGCACCACCACTGGGGTAGTGGGGGCCCTCCGACGATCAAGTTAGAGGGAATCGAAGGAGAAGGAGAGGTAGCAGGTAAGATGATGCTATGGAGAATCTCGCTTACCCTCCCCCTTCCCCCCCAGCCCCATATATATCAGGCTGGGGGGTTTTTCTGGGGATTGGTCATCGTGTGGCACGATGGGGTTGCCACTGACATGGCCGTTACAGGGCGTCGTGGGGCAGCACCGGGTACGGCCATGGCAGGGCGTAGTGGAGCTCCGCTTCGTACGGTTGTTTCAGGGGATCGTGGGGCAGCGCCAGATTCGGCCGTTGCAGGGAGTAGTGGAGTAGGGGGCCGCGGCGTGCCTCAGGAGAACAGTCTGTTGTTGTCAAGAGATTGCCGACCCGAGGTCGGATTACTGGATCAAGGGGCAGCCGACTCGGGGTCGGACTGCGGAGCCGAAGGTATCCGACCCGAGGTCGGATTGCTGGATCAAGGGGCAGCCGTAGTCTTTCTGGGCGCGCGTGCCGGTCACGTGGGGCATGGTGGCTAAGTTCCCCCGTAACAGTAGCCCCCCACTTTCGAGCCTGGAACCAGGAGGGGAACGGGTGAAGGGAGTGATGCTTCGAGATTGCCGCCCCTTTTTTTTATGGCGTATGGCGGTTGTCGCTGATCTGGCGGTCTGCGGATTTCGGCGGACATCCTTCCTTAATGGTGTCGATTCGCCTTTGGGGCGAGAGCGATCCTTCGGTAGCCAGGCGTCCTCTGGCGTCACCGAGGCGTCACCCGCCTTTCTGCCTATTTAACCGGGGGCCCTCCCCCGTCCGCCTTTCTCTTCACAGGCATCCTCGAGTTTCTCCCTTGTGCTGTTGCCGTTGCCGCCGGACTGTTCGTTTGCTCCTCCTTTGACGCTATCGGAGCCGTTCTTCCTTCCCTTCCGGTGAGTTGCCCCACTCTTCAATTTAGGGCTCTCCGTACTTTCTCCTTTCGTATTAGTGTACCCCAGTCGTTCCGGTCCCTTCTCCCCTCTTGACCCCATCCTGACCGTAGATTCTCTGGCCGTTAGGGATGGACGAAGTAAGAGCGGACCGCATTCAGTCGGAGCTGGTCCCCGAAGACCTAGATAGGTTCGTGGCCCGGTACCACCTTCCCGAAGCCTGCAACGTTACGCTCCCGGGGCCTGAGGAGAGGATGTCCCATCCTCCTCCAGGGAAGGTCGCCATTAATGAGGACATCCTTCGGGCTGGGTTCCGCTTTCCCCCCTCGGACTTAGTCGTGCAGGTGCTTCGAGGTTTAAGAGTGGCGCCGACGCAACTGGTGCCGAACTCATGGCGTACCCTGACGGCCTTCCAGGTTCTCTGCCGCATGCACGAGGTTCCCGCCACCCTGAATGTCTTTTGGGAATGCTACGGCCTGAACGGCCACCCCCGGGACAGAGGGTGGTGGTGTTTTGCGGCGCGGCGAGGGTGCGGCCTCGTCAAGGAGGCTCCTTCCTCCATTCATGGCTGGAAGGAGCGTTTCTTTTTCATCGACGTAGATCCCTCTTGGGGAATCGGGATAACCTGGGAGACGCCGATGAAGTCCCCGATCGGCCTATCGAGGTTGTCAAGGGAGGAGTCCGATGGCGTCGCCGTTTTGAGGGGGTTGGTTGCCGAGGGCCGGCTCCCCCCGGTGGCTCGCCTTATTTCCGAGGATGCCTTGGTGAACGTCGGTCTGAGCTCGGTCCCCGCCGACCGTGAGCCCGCCATCACTTCTTCTTTTTTAGCTCTTTTCTCGTCTTTCGTTTCTTCTTTCCATCAGTTTCTCAGTTTCTAACCATCTCGTTCTTTTTGCAGAAATCGACGACGCCATGCAGTCGGACAGGGCAATGGCTGTTAGTAGGGCGTCCCTACTGGAAGCGGTCCGGAGGAAGAAACGGACTCCTCCGAGCGAGGTCCCACCGGCGAAGAAGCCCCGCCAGCAGGCGACTCCGACGCCGACAGACGAGTCCGGGCCCACCGATCAGGGGGACGCCGCGGGCTCGGACCGACAGTTGACGCCGTATCAGCCCTCCGGTGATGAGACTACCGCTTTTCCGGAGGTGTCATCCGGGCGCGCCCGAGACGGCCGGGTCGGACGCGGTCGGTCCCCAGCCCGGCCTTCGACTCGGTCGGCCTCGGATGATATGAGGAGGGGCGCGCCGAGGCCTCGGCCGAGCGGGACCCTGTCGATTTCTGGCGCGGCCCCCGCCCCGAGCACGGTCGGCATAACTCTCCCTCAAGCAATGGGTAAGGGTAAGGCCGCAGAACCACCGTCCGGCTCCAGGGCGAAGTCGGGGTCGGCCTTCACTTTCGCCGGCGCCCGAAACCTCATCGAGACGGTGCTGCTGGAGGGTGACCGTAGGCAGGTCCGGCAGATGAGGATCCCTGAAGTCGGAGCTGCCAGCTGCGTCTGCCTCATGTCGGTGAGTGTTCTTTTGGTCGCTTTCGTCATTTATAGGCTCTATTGATCCCCGTCTGACGCTCTCATTTTTCCTGTCTCTTAGCTCGCCCAGTACATGATCCGTCTGGAGGAGAGCCACGAGGAACAGGCGAGGCTCCTGGCGAAGGCCGAGAGCCGATTGAAAGTTGTAGAGGAGGGAGGCCAGGCTGCGGCGGGGAGAACGACCAGGGACCTCGAGACGAGGCTCCAGGTGGCCGAAGAGCGGGCACTCGGCTTCGCCGCCCTCGAGAGGCAACTGTTGGAGGCTCAGGAGCAACTCAAGGTTGCCTCGGGTCTCGAAAGCGAGATCAGGAAGGCGGAGGAGCGAGCCGAAAAGCAGTCCCGGAAGGCTGCCGACTTCCGGGAGAGGTGGGAGAAGGCCCAGCAGTCGGCCGACAACGTCCGCAACCGAACCCGATCTCTTGAAGCCAAGATGGCCGAATTGGAGTCGGCCTTGGAGGGGACTCGTGCGAGCAACCAGGAGCTTCATTCGCGCCTGGAGGAGGCTGAGGCTGCTCGCATCGCTGCCGAGGCGAAGCACATGGAGGCTCGGGCCGATCTGCTGAGGGTCTCCTCCGAGGCGGACGAGCGGATTGTGGCGAAGGTCATGGAAGCGAAAGCTCAGATTACGGAGCGAGCGGAGGCGGCGCTGGCCGAGAAGAGCGCAGAAATCGGGCGTCAGGCGGTACAGGCCTATCGCCAGTCCGCCGAGTTCATCCGTGACATGTCGGATGCGGGGTCCGACTCCTTTGCCTTAGGCTTCGATGAAGGCCTGGCAAGGGTGTCCACTAAATACCCCGGAATTGACCTGAGTGGGGTCTCCCTCCTCGACTCCCCTCCGATGCCATTGCCTGCCGGTTCTCCAACCGTCTCCCTACCCTTCGCGGACGTGCTCACCGTTCCCGATCCGGGGGTTCCTCCAAGCTGACCCTCTGTACTTTTTCTTTGTTCTTTTCTTTGTATGTTGGCGTTTTGCCATGTTGTATGGGTCTCGGCCCTGATGCAACGAAAGTTAATGCAAACAAAGTGTTTCCTCATTTCACTTTCGTCCTTCCTCTTTTTAACTCTTGGTAGCGTCTCGCCGACTCCTGACTCTTGAAGTTCCTCCGGCACTAGGCCAGGCATCCGAGGGTTAGGCCTCAGGAAATCCTTCCGGCGCTAGGCCAGGCATCCGAGGGTTAGGCCTCAGGAAATTCTTCCGGCGCTAGGCCAGGCATCCGAGGGTTAGGCCTCAGGAAATTCTTCCGGCGCTAGGCCAGGCATCCGAGGGTTAGGCCTCAGGAAATTCTTTCGGCGCTAGGCCAGGCATCCGAGGGTTAGGCCTCAGAAAATTCTTCCGGCGCTAGGCCAGGCATCCGAGGGTTAGGCCTCAGGAAATTCCTCCGGCGCTAGGCCAGGCATCCGAGGGTTAGGCCTCAGGAAGTTCCGCTCATTGGTCGGCCAAGGCTGGCGCAAGCCGAGGCGACCGGTCGGGGCTTCAGGCTAGTCTGCTCCCGAGATGATCATCGGGTTAGCCTGGCATCCGAGGGCCGAGCCTCGGGGAATTCCGCTCGTTGGTCGGCCAAGGCTGGCGCAAGCCGAGGCGACCGGTCGGGGCTTCAGGCTAGTCTGCTCCCGGGATGATCATCGGGTTAGCCTGGCATCCGAGGGCCGAGCCTCGGGGAATTCCGCTCGTTGGTCGGCCAAGGCTGGCGCAAGCCGAGGCGACTGGTCGGGGCTTCAGGCTAGTCTGCTCCCGGGATGATCATCGGGTTAGCCTGGCATCCGAGGGCCGAGCCTCGGGGAATTCCGCTCGTTGGTCGGCCAAGGCTGGCGCAAGCCGAGGCGACCGGTCGGGGCTTCAGGCTAGTTTGCTCCCGGGATGATCATCGGGTTAGCCTGGCATCCGAGGGCCGAGCCTCGGAGAATTCCGCTCGTTGGTCGGCCAAGGCTGGCGCAAGCCGAGGCGACCGGTCGGGGCTTCAGGCTAGTCTGCTCCCGGGATGATCATCGGGTTAGCCTGGCATCCGAGGGCCGAGCCTCGGGGAATTCCGCTCGTTGGTCGGCCAAGGCTGGCGCAAGCCGAGGCGACCGGTCGGGGCTTCAGGCTAGTCTGCTCCCGGGATGATCATCGGGTTAGCCTGGCATCCGAGGGCCGAGCCTCGGGAAATTCCGCTCGTTGGTCGGCCAAGGCTGGCGCAAGCCGAGGCGACCGGTCGGGGCTTCAGGCTAGTCTGCTCCCGGGATGATCATCGGATTAGCCTGGCATCCGAGGGCCGAGCCTCGGAGAATTCCGCTCGTTGGTCGGCCAAGGCTGGCGCAAGCCGAGGCGACCGGTCGGGGCTTCAGGCTAGTCTGCTCCCGGGATGATCATCGGGTTAGCCTGGCATCCGAGGGCCGAGCCTCGGGGAATTCCGCTCGTTGGTCGGCCAAGGCTGGCGCAAGCCGAGGCGACCGGTCGGAGCTTCAGGCTAGTCTGCTCCCGGGATGATCATCGGGTTAGCCTGGCATCCGAGGGCCGAGCCTCGGAGAATTCCGCTCGTTGGTCGGCCAAGGCTGGCGCAAGCCGAGGCGACCGGTCGGGGCTTCAGGCTAGTCTGCTCCCGGGATGATCATCGGGTTAGCCTGGCATCCGAGGGCCGAGCCTCGGGGAATTTCGCTCGTTGGTCGGCCAAGGCTGGCGCAAGCCGAGGCGACCGGTCGGGGCTTCTGTTGGCATCCGACCGCACCGGAACCCACTCACACCGGCACTGCCCACCAACGTCGGAAAACAAAGAGAGAATAACTCTCTCGCTCCCTCGACACCGGACTCAAGGATCACCGCTTCGCTTATCCCTACGAAGGGCAAAAGATTACCCCGTGATATCAATAGGGTAAAACACTTGAGCACCGCAGCGGATTATCAAACCAAAGGAAGAAGAAATAGGAAGAAGATAGCAAAGCAAACACAAAGATGTAACGAGGTTCGGCTACAAATAGCCTACGTCCTCCACTGCTCCAAATCTCAACTAGGATGAATAGATTACAGAGATGGCACACACCCGAACGATCACACGAGATCGCTCTACAAGAGATTCACACAGAATTCCCTTTGCACAAGAAGTAGGATCCCAATCCTCTTCTTCTCTAGAACCCTAGCCTCACAAACAAGAGTCTCTCTCAAATATACGGCCAATCGCTATACCCTAGGGCTCTCATGAGTCCTATATATAGTCTCAAGACCTTCAGATGATCATAGCCGTCGAAACGCCAACAAAACACCAAAAGAAAACTCATCCGTATGATTTCCGCGAGCTCGAGTCGACTCGGCTTTAGTTCGAGTCGACTCGGGCACGTCTGGACAACTTCCAGTATGACTGGCACGATCTCGAGTCGACTCGACTGTGGCTCGAGTCGACTCGACGATGCTTCGAGTCGACTCGACTGTAGCTCGAGTCGACTCTGAGAGTCCAGACAGAAACATGATTTTTCGGCCTTTCTTCTCCCGGGTCGACTCGATGGACCTCGAGTCGACTCGACTGTTCCCGAGTCGACTCGACTGAAGCTCGAGTCGACTCCGACAGTCCGCCAGACAGAAAACTATGCAGAATTGATTTTTCTTCAATTCTCTTCATCACCAAAGGTCTCCACATACCCCAACAATCTCCCACTTGGAGACCTTGGGTATATCCTCTTGTTACTTGGCTCTCCTCTGTGCTCCCACTGAAACTGAATCATCCTAGTGAAATAGGTACGATGCCTCCTCAACGTCTTCAAGCATGAAGACCAGCAGAAGCTGAACAACTCCTCAGCTTCTCCACCGTGACGACCTTCGTCAGCATATCTGCAGGATTCTGACTTGTATGAATCTTCTCCAACTTGACGAGTCCCTGCTCGAGCAATGACCTCACGAAGTGGTACCGTATGTCAATATGCTTCGTCCTCGAATGGAAAGCTGAATTCTTCGCCAGATGAATTGCACTTTGACTATCTGAATATAACATGCAATCCTTCTGCTCCTTCCCAAGCTCCTTCATCAAGCCTTGAAGCCATATTAGTTCCTTGCACGCCTCTGTGGCTGCCACATACTCCGCCTCCGTAGTCGACAATGCAACAACTGGTTGCAACCTGGAAATCCAACTGACGGCTCCACTGCCCAAGGTGAACAAGTACCCTGTCGTGCTTCTCCTGCCGTCCAAGTCCCCTGCCATGTCTGAGTCCACAAAGCCCTGTAACTGGATCTCAGAACCTCCATAGCACAATGACATGTGCTCCGTGCCCTTCAGATACCTCAGTATCCATTTGACCGCGCGCCAATGCTCCAAGCCTGGGCAGCTCATAAAGCGACTCACAACTCCCACTGCTTGAGCAATGTCTGGTCTTGTACACACCATAGCGTACATCAAGCTCCCCACCGCCGATGCATACGGGATTTTTGACATATTGAGCTCCTCCACCCGCGTCTTCGGACTTTGCTCTTTGGAAAGCTTTAAGTGGGCACCCAGCGGTGTGCCAACAGGTTTGGCACCCTCCATGCAGAATCTCCTGAGTACTCGGCTGATGTACTCCGCCTGAGATAGTCTGAGGATATGTTTAGACCTATCTCTGCTGATCCGCATTCCAAGGATCTGTTTCGCTGCTCCTAGATCTTTCATTGCAAATTTTCTTGACAGCTTCAGCTTCAATTTTGCAATCTCATGCATGCTAGCTCCTGTAACTAACATGTCATCAACATACAATAGCAAGATAATGTAAGATGTACCGAAGTCCCGGAAGTAGCAACAGTGATCCTCCTGACATCTCCTGTATCCTATCTTAAGCATGTAGCTATCGAACTTGAGATACCATTGCCTGGGCGCTTGTTTCAAACCATAGAGGCTTTTCTTTAATTTGCAAACCAAGTCACCCGTGCCAGCTGCAATGTATCCCTCCGGCTGCTGCATATATATCTCCTCATCGAGATCTCCGTGGAGAAAAGCCGTCTTCACATCAAGCTGCTCTAAGTGAAGATCCTCTTCTGCCACCATGCTCAGCACCGCCCGAATAGAACTCATCTTGACTACAGGAGAAAAGATCTCCGTGAAGTCGATACCTGCTCTCTGCTGAAACCCTTTTACAACCAGCCTGGCCTTGTATCGCTTCTTCCCATTCTGCTCTTTCTTCAGCCTGTAAACCCATTTGTTTGACAGTGCTTTCTTCCCCTTGGGCAGATCCACCAAATCCCACGTTTGATTCTGCTCCAATGACTTCATCTCATCATCCATGGCCAACTCCCACTCCTTCCTGGTATCAACCTCCAATGCCTCCGTGAAGCATTCAGGTTCGCCATTATCTGTGAGCAGCAAATAACTAAGAGTCCCATCATACCTTTGAGGAGGTTTCCCATGAGTACTACGAGTGGACCTTCTTAGTTGTGGAGGGGGTGCCAATACTTCAAGTTCTTGCTCTGACTGAATCTTCTGACCAGAATTTGTAGACTCCTCTTCAGGATCCACAAAACACGGCTCAACAGGTTTTGTTTCTGATTCAGTGCTCTGCTGCATTTTCTCATTGAATACCACATCATTACTACGAATGATCTTCCTGTGTTCGGGATCCCAAAACCGATACCCAAACTGTTGACCTCCGTATCCAACGAAAATGCACTTCTTTGATTTGGCGTCTAGTTTGCTTCTTTGACTGGAATCAACATGGACATAACTGGTACAACCGAATACTCGTAAGTGCGCCAAATCAATCTTCTTTGCTGTCCATGCTTCCTCAGGAATCCCAAATTCAAGTTTCTTTGATGGCCCTCTGTTGATCAAATAGGCAGCAGTGTTAACTGCTTCCGCCCAAAACTGCTGTGGCAATCCAGCATGTATCCTCATACTCCTGGCACGCTCATTAATTGTTCTGTTCATCCTTTCAGCAACTCCATTTTGTTGTGGTGTCCCTGGAACTGTCCTCTGCCTGACGATCCCAGCCTCTGCACAGTAGTCCTCAAACTCCCTGCTACAATACTCACCACCGTTGTCTGATCTCAGGCATTTTAACCTCCTTCCTGTCTCGAGTTCTACCATTGCCTGCCATCTCCTGAAGACCCCAAATACCTCTGACTTGTGCTTCAAGAAGAACACCCAAAGCTTCCTGGTAGCATCATCAATAAAAGTAACATAGTACTGAGATCCACCAATGGAAGAAACCGGTGCAGGCCCCCACACGTCCGTGTGCACGAGATCTAGCTTTTCTTGCTTCCGAGGTTTACCTTCTTTGTTGAATGAAACACGCTTCTGCTTTTCGAGAATACAATCCTCACAGAAGTCCATCTCAACACTCCTGAGATCCTGCAGCTTTCCCAACTGGTGCATCACCTCCAGTCCCTGATAACTCATGTGCCCAAGTCTGCAATGCCATAACTTGGCGTCCACATCTGCTGCAGCAACTCCAATAGAGTTTTCTGTGCTATTGGCGACATAAAGTGTCCCAATCTTCTTGCCACTAGCCACCGTCAACGAACCTCTGGATACCTTCCACTGATCAGCTGTGAAAGTAGTCTTGTACCCTTTGCTCGCCAACTGTCCAACAGAGATCAGATTCCTCTGCAGTTGAGGCACGTGCCGTACGTCCTCAAGCTCAAGTGAAGATCCAGAAATCAACTTCACTTCCGCGCTTCCCCTTCCTTGTATAGTGCAAGGCTCTCCATCCCCTAGGTAGACTTTGCCGAAGTCTCCCTTCTCATATCCTCCAAGAAGCTTCCGTTGGGATGTAGCATGGAAGGACGCGCCCGAGTCTATCACCCAAGACTCGTCACCGGTAGATAAAGATAGAACGAGGGCATCCATGTCACCGTCTTCAGCAAGATTTGCCAGATCCTTGCTGACTCCTTCGGTGTGGTCGCCTTGCTTCCCTTTAGGAGATTTGCAGTCCCTCCTAAAGTGCCCCATCTTCCCGCAGTTCCAGCACTTCGCTCCCTTGTTCTGAGGTGCTCGAGACCTGCTGGATCTCGACTTCGAGTCGCTTCGAAATCGACCGTCCTTCTTTTGTCTTCCCCGATCAGAGGTGTTTAGTGCACTTCCAGACGACTCCGCAGCTCCAGAAGATTTCCTTCTTGCTTCTTCACTCAGAAGCACTCCCACAACGTCATCAAAGATCAACTTCTCCGTTGCCGAAGAGTTGCTCACCGCCATCACCAGGCCCTCCCAGTTATCAGGTAATCCGGAGAGAATTAGCAATGCCCGAATCTCATCGTCAAAACTAATCTCCACTGACTCCAACTGGGCCGTGAGTCCATTGAACTCGTTGAGGTATTCTGCTACGCTGCCGCCATTTTTCATACGAAGATTAAACAACCTCTTCATGAGAAATACCTTGTTTGATGCTGAGGGTTTCTCGTACATCCGCGACAATGTTGCCATCAACTCCATCGTCGTCTTCTCGTTTTTGATGTTGAATGCCACTTGGGATGCAAGTGACAATCTTATGGTGCCGAGCGTCTTCCGATCGAGGACCTTCCAGTCTTCATCGGACATCTTCTCTGGTTTCTTTGCTCTACCTCCAAGAGGTAAATAGAGATCCTTCTGGTAAAGGTAATCCTCTATTTGCATCTTCCAAAACCCGAAGTTCGTTCCATTGAACTTCTCAATTCGCAACTTCCCTTCATCCGCCATTGCAGAAAACCAATAGCTCTGATACCAATTGTTGGCATCCGACCGCACCGGAACCCACTCACACCGGCACTGCCCACCAACGTCGGAAAACAAAGAGAGAATAACTCTCTCGCTCCCTCGACACCGGACTCAAGGATCACCGCTTCGCTTATCCCTACGAAGGGCAAAAGATTACCCCGTGATATCAATAGGGTAAAACACTTGAGCACCGCAGCGGATTATCAAACCAAAGGAAGAAGAAATAGGAAGAAGATAGCAAAGCAAACACAAAGATGTAACGAGGTTCGGCTACAAATAGCCTACGTCCTCCACCGCTCCAAATCTCAACTAGGATGAATAGATTACAGAGATGGCACACACCCGAACGATCACACGAGATCGCTCTACAAGAGATTCACACAGAATTCCCTTTGCACAAGAAGTAGGATCCCAATCCTCTTCTTCTCTAGAACCCTAGCCTCACAAACAAGAGTCTCTCTCAAATATACGGCCAATCGCTATACCCTAGGGCTCTCATGAGTCCTATATATAGTCTCAAGACCTTCAGATGATCATAGCCGTCGAAACGCCAACAAAACACCAAAAGAAAACTCATCCGTATGATTTCCGCGAGCTCGAGTCGACTCGGCTTTAGTTCGAGTCGACTCGGGCACGTCTGGACAACTTCCAGTATGACTGGCACGATCTCGAGTCGACTCGACTGTGGCTCGAGTCGACTCGACGATGCTTCGAGTCGACTCGACTGTAGCTCGAGTCGACTCTGACAGTCCAGACAGAAACATGGTTTTTCGGCCTTTCTTCTCCCGGGTCGACTCGATGGACCTCGAGTCGACTCGACTGTTCCCGAGTCGACTCGACTGAAGCTCGAGTCGACTCCGACAGTCCGCCAGACAGAAAACTATGCAGAATTGATTTTTCTTCAATTCTCTTCATCACCAAAGGTCTCCACATACCCCAACAGCTTCAGGCTAGTCTGCTCCCGGGATGATCATCGGGTTAGCCTGGCATCCGAGGGCCGAGCCTCGGGGAATTCCGCTCGTTGGTCGGCCAAGGCTGGCGCAAGCCGAGGCGACCGGTCGGGGCTTCAGGCTAGTCTGCTCCCGGGATGATCATCGGGTTAGCCTGGCATCCGAGGGCCGAGCCTCGGGGAATTCCGCTCGTTAGTCGGCCAAGGCTGGCGCAAGCCGAGGCGACCGGTCGGGGCTTCAGGCTAGTCTGCTCCCGGGATGATCATCGGATTAGCCTGGCATCCGAGGGCCGAGCCTCGGGGAATTCCGCTCGTTGGTCGGCCAAGGCTGGCGCAAGCCGAGGCGACCGGTCGGGGCTTCAGGCTAGTCTGCTCCCGGGATGATCATCGGGTTAGCCTGGCATCCGAGGGCCGAGCCTCGGGGAATTCCGCTCGTTGGTCGGCCAAGGCTGGCGCAAGCCGAGGCGACCGGTCGGGGCTTCAGGCTAGTCTGCTCCCGGGATGATCATCGGGTTAGCCTGGCATCCGAGGGCCGAGCCTCGGGGAATTCCGCTCGTTGGTCGGCCAAGGCTGGCGCAAGCCGAGGCGACCGGTCGGGGCTTCAGGCTAGTTTGCTCCCGGGATGATCATCGGGTTAGCCTGGCATCCGAGGACTGAGCCTCGGGGAATTCCGCTCGTTGGTCGCGTGCCTATCACTTGCCGCTCGACGGGGTTTCTCCGTGGCCAGCTGCGATCGTATTTCTCCTCCTCTCGACGCGTTGCCTGGGGAACACCAGAAGACTATTAAATGCTAATTGAGGCGTTACCTGGGAAATCAGATCGGCCAGTTGCTGCTTGCGAGGAGTGCCAGTTAAGCGGCCGCGATACGCGCGTTCTTCGAGGCGGATGCGGCCTGGGCGCGTGCGGAGATACGTGTGCCGTGGGATACACGCCGCCCGGAGTGTCCTGCATGAAGAATGCAATTAAGGAGAACGACGCTTAGGACTTCTGCGGGCTTCTTCCCTTTGAGGGTCGCTAGGAAACATTGCCGTGCGGTTGGTTGGTCGCCTCGGACCTCCCCGATCCCGACCGCCGTGGGGAACCGCATGAGCAAGTGGTACGTAGAGACCACCGCGCGAAGGGCGTTCAGTCCGGGTCGTCCGAGGATAGCGTTGTAGGCCGAGGGAACACGGACGACCAAGAACCCGAGTCGCACCGTGGCTTCTGCGGGTGCGACGCCCGCAGTCACAGGCAGCTCAACAACACCTTCCGCCGGGACAGCGTCACCGGTGAATCCTATGAGGGGGGTGGATATTTTGTGCAACAATTGTCTGGACAAGCCCATCTTTTGGAAGGCTTCGTAAAACAAGATATCAGCTGAGCTTCCACTATCCACAAGAACACGCCTTACATCATAGTTTGCCATAGTGAGGGAGATCACCATGGCGTCATCGTGGGGGGTCTGAACCCCTTTACATCCACAAAAGGTGATTACATTGCCGACCCTCTGCCTCTTTGAGACGGCCGCCCCTGACGCTTCCGTCGAGCCCCCTGAGTTCCTCACGGGCCGGGGGCAGCCCCCAGTGATAGTGTGGATCACGCCCGCAACGGGTCGATTCTGCTCCCGAGGCTCCGGAGGGGCCGGGTCGGCCGGACGCGGGTCTGCGGGGGGACGTCGGTCGCTCACATATCGACCGAGACGCCCCCGGTGGATGAGAGCCTCGATCTCGTCCCGAAGCTGGAAGCAGTCCTCCGTGTCGTGGCCGTGGTCTCGGTGGTACTCACAGTACGCCCGGGAGGGCCTCTTCCCAGGGATCCTCCGCATCTGTCTCGGGGCCGGGAGGTCCTCCCGCCCCTTGATCTCCATAAGGATCTAGGCCCGGGGGGTTAGGAGAGGGGTGTACCGGTAAAAACATCGGGGCGGAGAACGAGGGCGTGGGGCGCCGTGGTTCTTCGCCGGCGACGGGCTTCTGCGCCGACGCTGAGGCGTCGGTCTCCTCCTCTGGCGTGCCTCTTTCCGCCTTTTCTTCCCAAGCTTTTGAGGGATCTCGGCGGCCTCCTTGCTCCGGTGGGCGGCCGCCTCCTCGACGTCCGCATACTGGTTCGCCCGGGACAACAGCTCTGGGAAGCTCCGCGGCAGGCGTTTGTCCAGGGAGAAGGTGAGTCTGCCCTTCCGGAAGCCACGCTTCAGGGCTGAAAGAGCTACCTCCTGACTCAGGTTCCGGACCTCCAGCGTAGCCCTGTTGAAGCGGGTAAGATAATCCCGCAGGCTTTCTCCCTCGTTTTGCCGGACATCAAAGAGGGAGTCGGAGACCAGTCGCCGCCGGCTACTGACGGCGAAATGAGTGATGAAGAGGCGAGTGAACTGGTCGAAGGACCGGATTGAGTCAGCCTCCAGCCCGGCAAACCATGCCCTCGCCGGGCCACGGAGGGTTGCCGGAAAAGCCTTGCAGAGAAGGGGATCTGATGCTCCATGGAGGAGCATAAGGGTCCTGAAACTCTCGACGTGATCCCGTGGATCCGCCGCCCCGTCATAGGGCTCGATCGCCGGCATTTTGAACCCCGGCGGATTCGGGGTCCGCAGGATCCTCGAGGCGAGCGCCGGCTGGGAGGAGATCTCTAAGTCGGCGAAGGGATCTTTGGAATGGCCCTTCAGGACCTGGAGTTGTCGGTGGAGATCGTCCACCCGCCAGTCCAGGGAGTGCGACCGGTGGGTGGGAGACAAGGAGCGGCGAGAGGGGGACCGACTGGAGCGCGGGTTCCTCGAGGACTGGGGGGTCTGGGAACGCGCCCGGGCCCGCCTCTCGTATCCCGCGCAGCTCCGGTGGGAAGGTCCCGGCAGAATGGAGCGTGCTCGAGAATCCTCCTCGCGCCGGCGCTCCTCCCCATGGGAGAGGAAGGAGCGCGGGTTGAGGAGGACAGGCGAACGCTCAGGCAGCAGCGGCTCCTGAGCCCGCTGCGGCGCCCGGGACATCGCACCCTGCAGATTCTGCACCGCCTCCGCGAGGGTGCGAACCTGCTGGGTTAGCTGGTCGAACTGGGCGGCTTCGACCATCTGAATGGGCGGTGGGGCGGTGGAGTGTTGCTGAGAGCGTGTTGGAGATGCAGCGGCCTCCCGGCCAGTGGCGCGAGAGGCCCCGCGACCGGAAGCATTGGAAGCTCCACGACCACCTCGCCGTGCCATTACGATCGCTCTGAGATCCGGTGCCCTTCCTCTAGCGCCAACTGTTGCTGGGGGTCCAAACCGAGAACGATTGGCACAGCGGTGTGAACGGGGTTCCCTTTGAATTGCTTTGGTTGCGCTCCACCTTCCGCCGGGAAACCTGCAAGCAAGCCTCGCACCACCACTGGGGTAGTGGAGGCCCTCCGACGATCAAGTTAGAGGGAATCGAAGGAGAAGGAGAGGTAGCAGGTAAGATGATGCTATAGAGAATCTCGCTTACCCTCCCCCTTCCCCCCCAGCCCCATATATATCAGGCTGGGGGGTTTTTCTGGGGATTGGTCATCGTGTGGCACGATGGGGTTGCCACTGACATGGCCGTTACAGGGCGTCGTGGGGCAGCGCCGGGTACGGCCATGGCAGGGCGTAGTGGAGCTCCGCTTCGTACGGTTGTTACAGGGGATCGTGGGGCAGCGCCGGATTCGGCCGTTGCAGGGAGTAGTGGAGCAGGGGGCCGCGGCGTGCCTCAGGAGAACAGTCTGTTGTTGTCAAGAGATTGCCGACCCGAGGTCGGATTGCTGGATCAAGGGGCAGCCGACTCGGGGTCGGACTGCGGAGCCGAAGATATCCGACCCGAGGTCGGATTGCTGGATCAAGGGGCAGCCGACTCGGGGTCGGACTGCGGAGCCGAAGGTATCCGACCCGAGGTCGGATTGCTGGATCAAGGGGCAGCCGACTCGGGGTCGGACTGCGGAGCCGAAGGTATCCGACCCGAGGTCGGATTGCTGGGCGCGCGTGCCGGTCACGTGGGGCATGGTGGCTAAGTTCCCCCGTAACAGGTTGTTTATTGCTTCTGGCGTACAACCTAACAAGGTCACTCTTGCAAGCATTTTCCCTGTCCCAAAAGGTTGGGATGTTTGCATTCAGAGAAATCAATTCATGGATATGTGACCAAATATGGTTTGGGGATATTTGCATTCAGAGAAATCAATTCATGGACATGTGACCAAATATGGTTTGGATGCCCATGTTTCATTGGTTAGTGCTCTTGCAGAAATGTGCAGAAAGTGTTGAAGCATATATAGAAGTTGCAACATCCTTGCCCAACGGAGTGGCAGGTCCACAGCCTAGTCTCATGGGACATCATGAGTTCATAACTAGAGCTTAAGACTAGAGTGGTGATGGAATAAAGGCAATCAAACTCTTTCATGGTATGTGACAGAGAAAGTGTTACTCAATAACTTAATATTAGCCACTATTGTATCAATTTGGGCTAATTTTGGAGTTTTTTTTTTTTTTTTGCTACAACGGATGGTTCATCCATCTCTAATGTGAATACATCTAAAAAAAAAATAAAAAACAATACATCACGAAGTGCATTAGGCAACTTCCTTTTTCTGATCTAGAGGGTATCTCTAGAATAATCAGCCATATACGAGGCCATCCAATCCGTAGCTCTGTTGGCCTCTTGTAAACATGCCTAGTCTGAAACTCAATGTCACTCCTCACTATGATCTGGAGCCCCTCATCAATGATACTATCACCATGCCATTACCTTGCTTGACAAAGTATTAGTTAAAATATACAAAAAAGAATTTCTCTTTAGAAATATACTTTGTGCATTTAATCTAGCCTCTTTAGATTTTAGTCAAATTGACTAATACCAATTATAATACCTTGTCTGTGTTTGTCACAAGGACAATATTGATAGGACAACAACAATATACATGATTATATCTTTGTTCACATAAAACCATAAGAAAGAGTAAGACCAAATTGCAAACGTTAAACAACACTAGAAAGCCAATAGTAGAAAGTATGCAGCATACATTGCATCCACCCACTAATTCAGAATTCGACCTTCTCTTTCTTCCTCCCATGTTGATCACGTAGATAAAGCGTTCTCCACTCTTATCCATCTGTATCAGTTCGCTACGGCGGTGCGTCTCTTTGACCGCACCGTGCGAAGTCGGGAGGTGCCTTCGAAGTCGAGAGTCCTCGCGTCGTTTTCCCTTTTTTTTATTTTTTTCCTCCGCGTTTGCTTCGTGGGCATCGGCTCGTTTCTCGTTCGCTTCCAACCGAAAGCCTCCCTCATCGGCACGAACGGCGCACGTGCTTGGGTTGCCGTGCCTTCAAGAAGGGGATGGCTGGATTTTTTTTTTTTTTTTTTTTACAACTGCGGCTCACACGAGTATAAATGCGGCCAACAAAATCAGAAAATAGAAAACTATACAAGATCCTGACACATACTCACTATCCATCTAAATGAAGCATTCAGAGTGATAAGCTGTAAAGAAAACAGCCCAGTCAGCAGCACTGTTGGCCTCTTTTTAGACGTGCGCAACCTGATGAGAAGCACTCTCCTAGTAATATGTGAATCTCATAGATCAGCGGCCGGTCCTCGGTTATACGTCTCCGACCTCGGATTCATTCAATCATCATGGTCGAATCTTTCTCGAGAATAATGCGGTCTGCACTCAGTATCTGCGTTATATAGGAGACACTCTTCTAGATAGCTCTAAACTCATCGCACATCAATGACGAGCCGAAGATCCGCCAATTCTTTGCTGCAACTAGTTTAGCGTCGTGGTCTCAGATGATAAATTCTTTACCTCCTCCGCACCTTCCTACATCCGGTGAGAGGAGGAATTGGATCAAGTGGTTGGTGGCGGCGTATCCAAAGCCTATTCCAAGACGTGGAGACCACACGGGCCACTCGTCTCACCCCCACTCTCTTTTCCACACCTTTCTTAATAAATTAAAACAAAGAAATCTATTCTTTTATTCTTGGCTTTCTGAAGGCTGGATAATTCTCCTTGGAGCCTCTTGTTCCCGTTCAAAACCGAGAGCCGTGGGTGGGTGTGGGTGACTTATTCCCACGCCCTCTATTCTCTTATGAATCTGGGGACCAATTAATAAGAATAATCGGCACCTTTTATATAAAATATTTCTTCGCGAATATTACGGGCATATCCTAAAATCCATGACCGCGCTTCGCCCGCGTCGCCGATTTTTTTTCTAATCCTCGCCGACCAAACCAATCGCTCCATTTTATTTCCCCTGCACTTTTTCCCTAAAGATTTTTAAAAAAGAGAATAATTAAATCCGGGGTGGGCCTTATGGAGAGACAGCTGGAGACGCGGAGGGCATTTTCGTCATCTAGGGAAACCGGACGCCGGCGAAGTCGTATGGCGGGAGAGTTTCGCGCGCTCGCGGGACGGCGCACAAGGGGCGCGTACGGGCCGTCCATTTTTATTTGATGCAGATCTTATTTTTTTTAAAAAAATATGTACGGCGGTACAAGCGTATAAGAACTTTTATGCGTATGTCTATCGACGGAAGTTTAACGTGGCCAATGCTTCCTTGTTTTCTCTTTATTTTATTTTTTTAAAAATATGGTAGAATATTATTTTTCATCATCATGATCACATGCCCACCCACCTGCGATGCAGTAGACAGCGAAATTTATTTAATAACCCACCAAAATGGCTTCAAAGCCCGGGGCCTGCCTGCCCTTCTTCTCTACCAAAACTACCATGGGGTCTGAAAACCCAAGACCGACCCTCCCAACCTCCAAACTTATGTTTGCATCAGTGTGGACAAGTATTAAGCCGTTAGATCGTTCTTCTCATGGAGGGGATTCTAGAATCAATTTTAGTACGTGTTTCCCCCACCTCATTCTTTTCGAATGATTGCTTGTGCCACCATTGTTTCTCACAAATACCAAAGAAAATAACCACAAGAGTATCACATGATATAGTTGATGGCAAATTTACCTTCTTTTTTTTTTTTATTGAAACGGATGTATCATGGTATGAATAAACTTAAAAAAATTAAAAGATAATAAGTTTCGGAAGGCACCAGATAATTTTCTCTCTCCCAATCAAAGGGCTTCTCCAAAATGGCTAACCATATAAAAAATTATTCAATCTGCTGCTTCGTTGGCCCTTTGATATATATATTTAATATGCAAGGTCATAAATTTATCAAACTTTACCTCAAAGGTTCTTGCATCAACTCATGATGAATCACCATGATCATCACAATCAATCTTAGGTTGTTGGAAATTAGACATTAAGAAATGCTTGGGTTCAAGTGAAACCAAGTTTGAGTCGTCACACCTTTATTATGACAAAATATACATGACGGAGCACAATAACACAGTTGAATTTTCTCTACTAAAAACACCAGCGGAGAAGGTGGTAAATTTGAAAACCCGTAAATGCTGAGTCGCTTTTCATTTCTGATTATGTTTATCTTAATTTCATGTATGCATACAAGTATGTAGATGTAGTGCATAGAACTTATGCACTGCATCATGCATCCATGGACGCACGACCAGTTGTACTCCCCACCGCTCCATCCGAGCCAGCCGGTCCACATGGTCCAACCTCCGTCATCTCCGACGGAGACTCCACGGCGCGATTCCGGGAGCCCTTTTGTACCCTTAACGCTTCCGTCGGAGGGGGGTGGGGCGGCCAGCGTTTTGGCGGTAAATGAAAGTCAGGCCGAGGACGTTTCCGTCAATTTGAGGCGACCACATATCGAAGACAATTTTTTAAAAGAAGGGAAGGGAAAAAGAAAAGATGAGGGGTGGTAGAACAAAGCAATCAAATCGGCGTGTGGGGGCGCGAGCGCGAGAGAGATGGCGAGAGATCGAGACTCCTCCTGATCTCCTCTTAATATTAATAATTCCTCAAAGGAGAGGGAGGGAACCGGACTCCATCCCCACCCCCAAATCTCTCCCCCTTATCTCATCTGTGTCGGCTTCCGTCCTTAGAAGCCCGATCGGCGATGCGGAAGGGGCGGGCGGCAGCGACCAAGGCGATGGCGGTGCCGGTCGCGGCCGGCGCCGGATCGGCGAAGGAGACGCGGTTCCGCGGCGTGAGAAAGCGGCCGTGGGGGCGGTTTGCGGCGGAGATCCGGGACCCCTGGAAGAAGGCCCGCGTCTGGCTCGGCACCTTTGACTCCGCCGAGGACGCCGCCCGTGCCTACGACGCCGCCGCCCGCGCCCTCCGCGGCCCCAAGGCCAAGACCAACTTCCCCCTCGGTCCTGGCTCCCCTCTCCCCCCTGGGCATCCTTTCCCCTCCTCCGCCGCCGCCGGATTTCCCTTCCACCGCCGCCGCCACCATGATCCAGCCACGCCTCCCGATCTCCCGCTGCCGCAGCGGCCGACTTCCAGCAGCCTGAGCAGCACCGTGGAGTCCTTCAGTGGGCCCCGGCTGTCGGCGCCGCCGGTCCCCCTCCGGTTCTCCTCCCACCTCCGACGGTCTGCCAACCCTCCGCCGCCACCCCGCGTCCTCTCCGGCGACCAGGACTGCCACAGCGACTGCGGCTCCTCCTCCTCCGTCGTCGACGACGGCGACATCGCCTCCGTCTACCGCCAGCCGCTGCCGTTCGATCTCAACCTTCTCCCACCCCACGACGATGACTTCCACGCGACTGCGCTCCATCTCTGATGCTCGATTCCACGGCCGAGAAGAGACAAAAAAAAAGAAAGGAAAGAAAAAAAAAGGACGGTTCCTTTTCTTCTCTCTGTCTTCTTCCCATCATTCCCTACGATCTTTGTTTTTTTTTTTTGCCCCTTTTTCCCCCCTCTGATCATTTTGTATGGGGGGTTGGGACCTGGCTTTGGATAATGGAAGGTATTTAGATGGTATAGGTTTCAAGATCGGATGGTGTCGGATTGGATCTGTGGTTTGTCTCGGATCTCCTCTCTTCCGCTTTCTTTGTACAAAAGGATATCTGTCTAATTTGATGAATGAGAAAGAAAACTAAAACACCTACCTAAGTTGATTTCCTTCTTCTTTTTTTTTTTTATCAATTTTCACATATGTTCTTTTGGATCTCATGTTTCTTTCCATAGATTTCATACAGTCAGATAAAAATTTGATTTTTAAATCCCCATAACATCAAAGTTTGGTGCATTTCATTCTCTCTCCTCTCTCTCTTTCTGGGGTTGGAGGGTGGGGAGATGGATTAGCTGATGAAGAGAGAACGGCCAAAAGATTCTTACCCGGGGTGGGGGGGGAGGAGATCAAACTTTTGGCATGGAAGGGAATGATCGAGTGTTTTTTGGAGCTAGTTCTAAATTCCAGTTCATGTTCTTTCTGGCTTGGGTAACATCCAAGCTATTAGCTACATCAATGGTCCAATGGCAAATTTAGTGATACATGTTGCTTGTGGATTTATGGTTGCACTAGAACCTATATATTATGCTTTGAAGAAATTGATACCAATGTAGATTAGAAAAGGTGGATCAGAACTTAATCAGGAAATTGTGATTGAGATTAATTTGGTTGCAGCATGGTGTTCTCATGTTCTGTGGGAATTATAGGGTCTGTTTGAGATTTTATTCGATTATTCAAACTTTCTATTCGGATTCAATACTGAAGGACTTTAAAGTTGAGCACATCCTCTTAGTTTATCAAGATCTAGGAGCTTATAGATTCTAACATCTTTTGCTTGGGCTTATGTATTTTTGTTTGGTTGCCGATGCTAAGGTACTAGCGGCTTTAGATCATCACAAATTGATGGTATATGACTGTCCGGATTAATCTTTGGCTATCTGGTATCTTCAGATTATTCTTTGTTCTTCTGCCATTTGACATTTGTAGTTGGTTTTAGTTCTTTGCAGATTTCATTTCTGCACTTTTGTCAATGCCGTTGTCCGGCATGCCTTTATATCCGCAATCAACAATGATCTTATTTCATATCAAATAACAAAGTTGGTCCAATTAAAAATTTTAATCATCCAACTAGTATCAGCGATGCTATTTAATCATTTCCTCTATTGTGATCTCAACCATAATCATATACTATACAACTTGCAAGCTTTACAGTAAGCTTTACAGTCTAGTAAAAATTACAATTCACTACATCATAAGTAATAAAAAAATAATCAATTAATAATATCAGATAACTGGATATTGTATCAATTGTCGAAAAACTCATATATTACTTGCATATAAGTTCTCATTATCATCTTTTCAAATATATATATATAAAATTATTTGTTTAATAATAATTTTTTAAGTCATGTAGTCCATTTCTTATTAGTTTGATTTCTAAATTTTTTATCAATTTTTTTTTTTTGATTTTGAACTAAACAAGATTATAACCTAATCCAAGACTGATACCAAGACTTAGTCTAAGATTAATATCAAGACTGATACCGTACCATGTTATAGCCTATGATGGCTATCTCACTCGTGGTAGCTTTCCACGCATAAGTCCGCAGAGGCTATCCTACTCATAATGGTATTTCACGCGTAAATCCGTGGAGGCTATCCCACTCATAGTGGCTTTTCATGCATAAGCTTGTGGAGGCTCTCTATGTATCAGCCCATGAGCGCTATGACAAGATTAGTCCAAACCATATCTTATCCGTTTGATTTATTTGTTACTTTTATTAATTCAATTATCACATATACAATTAATTATTCTCAAATTCAAAATATCTTTGTTCATATAATCATATTCTCAACTTCTGATACATATACTAACCACAAATATATGTGTACTGAAAATCATATAAAAGCATATTATCATATGCCAAACCGATACAAATCTCATAATGCAAATCCAGCAATACAAACCAATAAACATATATATAGGGATTCTTACTTCTATCGCAATCCAATGCAGTTACAACGCTACCAATCCATAGCTAACATGTCCAATCAATTTAATTTTAATATAATCCCAATTTATTCCTTATTAATCACTCGCTATATTAATGAATCAATTATTTAGTATTACCTAATTTTAAATTTCTAATATTGGAATTATCCATATTCTCTATTCTTTCTTAATTGAAAATTAAAATAATTAAAGAGTCAAGATCTTACCTCAATTTAAAAATTAGAGTATAAGATCTTGTTGGACTTTTTTTTAGTCCGGATGACTGCAACCAATGCAAAACCAAAACTGACTATAAAAATAGATTCGTATAGAAAGATGTACGAGATCAACTAGATGATAATGCCCAATTGTTCGAATCGATTGGCACAATATAACTCAGTCCATTTGATTAAGAAACATATATCCAATCGAGAAAAGGATAATAGATTAGGGTTATCAATTATGGGTCCAATGGTAGCTGATAACAGCTGGATGCAAGACGAATAGGGTCAACTAGGTAGAGTCGGTTCGCTCTGGCCAATCAAATTAGTCAAATCATGAAACGAGAAAAACCATAATATAAGTAACACAATAAAAACTAATGATGATAGAGTCTAACAGTGTTCGGCAATGGTCGGGGTAAGGCTAGTGCGCGAGTGGTTGCAGCGACACTGGTCTAGGACTCTTTAATGGGGTCAACCAAGTAGTAACATCTGGGTGCTTGGATTGATCAGATCTGGTTAGTCTAATAAGTCAATTCAAAAGTCAGGCTAAAGTATAGATAGCTCAATCAAGATTGATGATGATAAAATTCAAACAAACTCAGTAAGTGCAGTGGTGGGGGGCTGGCACGCCGCCCGACGACTATAGACCAAGGCCTTTCACCAGAGCTGACCAAAAGTCCCCCAGAGATGCCTTTACGCTCCTAGAGAGAGATAATTCAAGCAGAGAGAGAAACAAGAAAGAGTAAGGAGAGAGGAGGAGAGAGGAGAGAGGAGAGAGGAGAGAGAAAGAAGAGAGAAATTGTCTTCATCTTCCCTAAAACAAGGGAGAGCCAGTTTCTCCCTCTTCTTTGAGTCAGGGGGTGGCAGCCCAAGGGGGTCGAGCTCTGGTGGCAGTGGCCAAGGGTGGTTTTTTGATCGTAGCATCGCCAGCGATAGTGGTTGGCCGGCGCAAGGAAGGAGGAAGAAGACTATGAAAGAAATATGGGATGATCCACATCAATCTCGGCCAAGATCATGGTCGATCCGCTGACCGACGGCCATATGATCTCAGAGCTCTTGGAAGGTGGCAAAGGTTGGCCTATTTCAGCGGCCGACGACGGTGAAACTCAGAAGAAGAAGCCAAAGTAGGGTCCTATTTCGGATCAAATCCTGGCGATTTGTTGGCTCAAATCAACGTGGCAACAACTCTAAAACTAGAAAAAGAAAGAGAAGGAGGCGTTGGGTAATTACCTCAGTCCAACGAGGTGCTCTGGCGACTCTTTCTGGCAATGAATCGAGGAGACTCAGAGAAGGATCGTTTATATCGGTGGCAGTCCTTGGCGATTCCGATGGTGGAACTCAAAGGAGGAGGAAAATTAAATAAGCATAATCCTAGAGTTCGAGTCGAACTCGGATTGCTCTTAGCGAGTCTCCGATTCTGCCAGAATTAGGAGAGGAAGAAAACTCCGATCAGAGTCTTTCTCCGCTTGGGTCGTGCCACTGTGCACTGTCGGTAGGGCTGGAAGTGGGCTCGGGCCGGCCCGAAGCCCATCGGGCTGGGCCGCCTGCGGGCCGGGCTATGGGCTCGACCCAATGAATTTCGGGCCGGGCTCGGGCTGCAAACTTAAGCCCAATTTTATTTCGGGCCGGGCTCGGGTTTCCCATTGGCCCGGCCCTGGCTCGGATCAAGCCCGAGCCCAATGACAGCCTGAACCAAGCCCAAATTCACGGCCCGAATTCACGCCTCATACTCATACACCCCCTTTCCCCCCACCCCCACTCTCTCCGGCGTGTCCTCTTCTCTCCGCTTCACACCCTCGACGCACAGCAGGACCAGAAACTCATGTTCGGCCTCCTCTTCTCCCTCCGCTCCTTCACAACCAAGGGTCCAAGATAGACGTTGAAGGGGAGGGAGCTGTTGAGCATGATGCCCTGGGAGTGGAGGTCCGTGGTGACGCAGGCAGAGGCGGAGGCGAAGGGGGCGGGGCGGATGACGAGGCACTGGATGGAGGGGTGGATGGACGTGATGGAGTAGGAGGAGCCGTTGAGGGCGTCGAAGAAGAGGGAACGCGTCGTATTATCGCATCGGATCTTGTACAGGGGGTCCCCGCAGCCCTCCGCCGTGCTCAGAGGGTATGGCACGGCGGTGGAGCCGCACGAGGGGCACACCTTGGCGCCGGCCAAACAAGAGGAGTACACGAGGAAGAGGAGCAATGTGGGAAGGAGGAGGGGCTTCGCCATTTGTGGGTTGGGGTTAGACGGTTGGGAGAATTGGGGGCGGAGACACAGGAGGAGGAGGAGGAGGAGGAAGGGGAGAAGAGTGGACTTAAGAACTTGAAATGGATTGATGGGCGGAAGGGCTTTTAATGTGCGAACAGCTGAATGGATGGGAGAGATTTATTTTTTATTTTTTTCCTTTTACTTGTTGCAAATTTAATGCAATAGTAATTGGGATGTCAGTTGCTTTACCTAATAAGCTCGACGACTTTCTCTTATTGGAAGACAAGGTACCATGTGTAAGTACCGGGGGGCCCATCAGGTCCGGATTTAGGGTTCTATGTCAAAACGGGCCGGCCCAAACGGGCCGGCCCAGGTTAGGGCCCAACTGGGCCGGCCCAAATGGGCTCGGGCCGGGCTCGGGCCGGGCTCGGGCTGGGCTCGGGCCTTGTTCCTTAAAAATTTTTCGGGCCCCGGCCCGGCCCGAAGCCCGAAAAAAAAATTCGGGCCGGGCTCGGGTAGGGGTTTGGCCCGACCCGGCCCGGCCCACTTCCAGCCCTAACTGTCGGGCTAAGCTTGGCCCTTCAGGTCGGCTGACAAGGCCATGGGACTGGGTTGGTCACGGGCGGGCTGGGCCTGGCCACTCCAGGACGGCCCACGAGCCCAAAAAATTCTGGGTTATTATAGCCTTAGCTCTGTGTTAAGTGTTAACACCAGAGAAATGTTTGGTTGAAGCGAATTGGATTCTGGAATGGAAATGAGAATGAGTGACTCCTGTTTCAACCATTTGGTTGGAGGGAGTTTCATTTCTATTTCAATTCCAGAGGAATGGGAATGTCCTAAGCCTACAAAGCGCAATCCCCAGTCTTTCTTAGCATTCAAATTTCATTCCAATTTGAATTCTGATTATAAATCAAACACAGAGGCATATGGCCATTCCGGTTTCTATTTCAATTCATTTTCATTCCAATTCCGATTCCAATCGAGAACCAAACACGCCCTAGGTTGCTTGGATTAAGAATTTGAATCAATTTACCGAAGGTCAATGTGGGGATAAGAGCATTAGTAAAATGCTCTCAACCTTCAATTGATTACACTGTAATCTTAAATAGTATAGTTTTTATAACCTTTGCAAGCGTAAGTTAAGCTGTGACTCCGTTGTCCTTAAGAACCATATTTCTAGATTCAAAATTTTTTTAAGTCTCCTGAAAATGTTCGTTGCGGAAATTTACACCCTTATTTTGAGTAGCAGGGTACAACGGTTTCAAGTATCAAAGCAGGGGTGAGGGTTCTGGGAGAGGCCATCCTATCCTCAACTGAGGGAGTAATTTCATGGAACACCATACTAGAATTACCTATTTTATATGTACAAGTAAATTTAACATTAATGACTCGTATACGATATGTTTTATAAAGATCTTTTTCGAGTCCTGACAAGTAACAAGCTGGATTTCTGCTAATCTAGACCAAGATCTCCATTCATACCGGATGTCCAATAGGAAAGCAGAGCCATTATTTGTGCCTTCTGGATTGTCCCTCCTTTCTCTGCTTTCCACATGGCAGTCGATGCCTCATCGAGCACAGACACGAACTTAACATAATGAGACGCCTATCTATTATGTAATTGTATCAATCTCCTATTGCCACATAGGATAAGAAATTAGACGAGGAATAGAGGGATAGACAGCATCATTCCTATCAATAAAAGACTAAAGAGATGGAGTGGCTATGATTCAGTAAAAAGCAAGAAGCCATTAGTACGAGTTTGTATAGTTCACAGAATGTAGGAGTAGGAGATGAAAGACATCACGGAAATCAAAACAGAAAAAAATTCATCAGTTACTGATGGAAATGTCATTGCAATTGACGATCGTCTTTATAAATTGGAAGTTGCCTCAATGGTCATATCTCTCCATTTGGCAATTTGAGGTTTGGGATTTGAGTTTTAAATGGTGCATTATTTTCGCTTCCATTTCCATACAGTTTTGTGATATCTTATACTCGGACTCTGATTGATGTGTTAAGACTAGGACTGTATAGGAGGGGATGGGAGTATACATTCTCGAGTATTGGATTGATCTCCCTCCTTTTTCTCTGAAAAAAAAAAGAAGGTGAGGACCTTCTCAGCAGAATTTCTCTTTGGAACTTTAGAATCAGTATCAAATTCATATTCTTTTGTTGCAATCTTTTCTTTTAGACGTAATGTTTCTTAGTTATCAATATCAATAGGATCCGGATCATCTATGCACATCCTTGCTCTCAAGGAGCAAGAAATTGAACTCCCACTTCTTATTCAATTGGATTGGCCAAAGCATATGAGCTAGTTTTCAGAAGATAGGATGTTATCATGCCTATAACCATACAAGAAACAAACAACCATGTTTAAACATCAAGTCCTCTATCTACTTCACTTTCCTCATCAAAAAGAAGGCCAATATTTCATGATTATCCATTTTTTTGCCAAATATTTATTTAATTTGAGGTTGTAAGAGAAGGCTTCATTTATTTAATTAGGTCAGTGGATAGTTGAACTCCTTGGAACTATGCAACTTGCTATTTATTGCTCTATTTCCCACAGTCTTTTTAAATTTATTTTCCGGGTACACTGAGGCTCACATACAATTGTAAGGTATAAACAGAGAAAGGGCTTTCCAAGCTAGTTGGCATGTATAGAATTAGGACAATCAAAAGTCCAGTCAGGCATTAGAGCGAGGATGAGATTAAACCCAAATTTCTTGGTCCTAAGATCATAAAGGAATGTTTTTTTTTTTTTTTTAGTACACCGGCTCTTCACACCAAATATATGTGAGTACAATTAAGAAAATCAGAAAAAAAAAACTGGGCTACGCGTGCAGCAAACATCTGCTTGGTTCATCCAAAGAAAATCTTTCGAGTGATGCGCCACATAGGAGGCCACCCAGTCAGTAGTTGTGTTAACCTTCTGATCGCATGTGTGACCCTGAAGGAGCCACAACCCCTGCTATCTGCTGTATGTCAAGGGACAAGGCTTGCCTATCGACTCGGAGGGTCGCCCGCAGATCCTCTCGATCACAGAGATTGAGTTGCCCTCCAGGTGGATGCACTCCGCACCCAGAGCGCGCCTCGCGTACGAAAGGCCCTCTCATGCCACCCACAACTCCGCTTCAATGATAAATGTGTCGAAGATCCATCGACCGCCAACCGCCACAAACCTGGAGTAGTGATCTCTGATGATAAAGCCCACACCTCCTCTCGTCTCGCCAAGCATCAAATTTTAGTCAATTGCACAATTGCAATTACTATTTTGGAGCGTTTAGTCTCTGATCAATAGCTCTACCTCAATCTTTGACATGAGACACGAGACTCCCTTTCCAGAATTTGGAGACAATTAATCACAAAACATAGGCCAAAGATCCGCACACAAACAAAATCTTCATTCAACAAAGCATCATATAATAAATCCCGATGACAACTCCAACGTAGAAAATTAATAGCCTTAGCCGGCAGCAACACCTGGCTGGAACAAAGAGGACACGACTAATTAGGAGTCTAACCATTGATTAATAAGCTTCGTGTGCGTATTATGGTTAAAACCAACGTGACTCAAAACAACCAGAGAGCCGTCGAGGAGGAGGCGTATAAGATATTCCGGTCAGGTCCCAGTGTATTACGAAATGGACGATAACATTAACAAGATATTGACAAAAATCAAAAAGGCAAAAACAAGAGGATACAGTAAAGATGGAATTTATGATTCGATTTGCCAATCCTATACGCAAAGCTCTAAACAAGTTTGGGTTGGATATAAATGAGTTTTTGGTCATAAACAAATCAATTCATCTAGACCTATTTATTAAATACATTGTGTTTAAGTTTAGATTTTTAACCCGTTTAACTTGTTTAGTAACTAGGTCGTCGGATCATTATCTAATCCATTTAGTCGGTTTAAAACTGTTTAATCTATTTGAAATCTATTTAATCTATTTCTGGCTTATTTAATTCGATCTCTTGGCCTCTTCAAATTTATTTAAATCATTTAATTTGATTTGACTTGTTTAATAAATAATTTATATGGACCGCATCGAATTACTTGTTTAGTAAATAGCTTGAATTAAGATATAATTTTTAAATTTATTTAATAAATAGATCAGATTTTATACAGGAGGAGGAGGAGAATGAGGAGAAGGGTACTTGTTCGCGCGAGCCAAGTTGGTGGTTGCTGCCTCGTTAGTTCGCTCTCCGCACGTCACCTTTCTAGTAGACATAAAAACCATCGAATGCCACCCTTATGGTAGCCCATTTAAAAGGGCCGCAAGGCCTTTCTTCCTCTTCCAGTCTCTGCGTCCCTGAAACACCTGCTCTTTGGGATCACCATGGCTGTGAGTAGAACTTCTCTTTGGCTTCCGTTTCCCGTCTCTTGTTATCTTGCTTTGCCATTTGATTGATTAGGTCATTTTGACGGCATCTTTTTTTATTTTTCCCTGTTAGTTCAGGGTTTTTATTCTTAGCATGCAAAGGAAGTTGGTTATTCTTCGGCTGGGCTGTTTTTACTTCCTTGGCTGTTTTCTTATTTATTATTACTATGGTTTGGCAAAGTGATTTTGATATGAAATTTTGATGTGTTTTTTGTTGTTTGATTTTGGCATCTTGGTTTCGCTTGATTAATTATGTGTTTATATCTCTGATTTTCACATTTTGAGACATCGACAATGAAAGTCATGCTTTGTGGCAAGCAATCTGCTTCTCTGTTTTATATCGGGTTATTTGTGTGTTTCGGGGGCGATGGAGTTTCATTTAAAAATACAGATGCAATTTATTGTTTATTGCCATGAAAACGTGTAGCATCTTGTTGATCATTACATGCAGTACTTTCGTACAATCCAGCAACCTAGTTATTATCCTTTTTATTTAAATCATTACAATGAGTATGTCTCAACTTGCATATTTTCTTGCCTAGTTCTGTTTTGTAATTTTTTATAAGTAAACTCTGTGGTATGTTTCAATGGTTTTTGGTTAGTTATAATTTAGGTAGTTTGCTATGCCTAATCTTTTGTTAACAAGATGGGCATGTAGCTTTATGACAACAGAAAGCTTACAGCCAATGGAACAAGTGTCATACTCATTGGTCTGTATTCTAGGCTTTTTTCTTTTTTCTTAATTCAAGCTACTTGTCATTTTTATCTTTAATGATAAAAAAGAATGCTGTTTAATCTTCATGTTTCGGATATTCTAGACATGTCAATTCAAAAAAAAAAATCATGAATCACAAAAAAGGTACAAATAAATGCTTGAGCGAAATCTTAATCAGCCGAAAAAAAGTTCCAAACTATTTGTTTTGAAAACTGAACATGTATAGAGGTCAATAACATGGGGGCTGTTTGCCTTTGGTAAAGATGGGGAACACCTTGTCCGGCATGGCTACAAGGCCAAATTTCCCCCTTTCTAGTTACTTTGGTTGGTACACGTCTTCTGGTTGCTAGACTGAGAAGCATGTAGAATCAATAAACGATGTTCATTTTTGAACATGCTTTGGGTCTTCCTTCTGTCCCTTGTGCCATATCAAACTTGAAATCCACTGGGAAGAACAGTGTATTATTGTGGACCATGGTAGCTTTGATCAAATAATGCTTTTTGAGCTGGATTGTTTGTCTGGTCAGGATAACTGCGTATGTGGCAAACTTTTGGAAGTTCAAATGTCTAATTATGTAATAACCCAGAACCTCATTCAATATGGCTGGCTGAAAGGTATTATCTGGGTTTCTTGATTCTATATAAGTACTCAAGATCTATCCAGCGAATAACTGATGTGGGATTAAATACACGTCCACACGGGTCCTCACAAATTAAGCATAGAAAAACCATGGTTAGCATTGATTGTATGGATTGTTGATTAGCATCAGGCATTAGCTTACAACAAGAATATGGGGGTTGATTGTACAGTCCCTAAATATGGTTGTTATGCATGCTTCAGCTTCGTTGCCTTTTTTATTTTTTCTTTTTCTAAATGTACATCAGATGTAGATTATTTCATTAAAGAGATCTCAAGAAAGAAGTTTCGGAGGATGCCGCATAAATAGATGCCAAGATTTAGAAAAGATGTGTTATTGCATGGAAGATAATTAGATGCGGATATTGATTCGTCTAGAGAGATCTCCAGAAATCAGAACTTATTCCAAACTGAACGGTAGCCATCCAAACTGATTCGTCTAGAGTGAAATGAATGGTAGCCATCCAAACTGATATTCCCAACTGTTCGCCATCCTTATTCTTCAAAATGCCTGAAAACCAGAAGCCAGATGTGTAAAATTTAAGCCCCCGTTGTAAATTAACCAAATCAATTGGGATTTGGTCAAGCTATGTCATAGGAATATCAAAGCTGCCTCAGCTAGCCAATGCCTGCCCAAAGAAGTTTCTTGAGAAATTCTTGCCCACAGAAGTTGGTTTCTCACATCGACTGTTTTATTATAATCCGCATGATCTCTAATTTGATTGCTTGCCTTTCATATCGTTAACATTCAAAAAGTTAATATGCACTACATGGAAGCTTTAGTAATTACTCTTTAGCAGTCACATGATTCCATCATTTCTTTCTATTTATTAATATCCAAGTTTCTCCTCCCAACCTCAGTTAATTGTGATTTCTGTACATAGTGCACTGACTGCAACACTGTATTTTTCTGTCATGCAAAATTAGCACGTAATTTCTCATTGTAAATTCCTTTCATCCTTTCATGGTAGGCTTAGCTGACTTATTTTCGAAGTTCAAAGCTTCAAATGGCTAGCCATTCTCATGTACCAAAGTTTGGAAATTGGGATAGTGAAAACATTCCATATACTACATGTTTTGAGACGGCGCGCAGAGACAAAGGTGGCGGATCAAAGATTTTTAACCCAAATGATCCTGAAGAAAATCCACAAGCTTTTTACAATCCTGCGACATATGCTCAAGATAATCAACGTAGTGAAAAACACCATAATGATACACCTAGCGATTATCGTGGGGTGAAACAACATCGCAAGAAGCATCGCAGCAGGGAAGATGGTGAATTTCAGGGATACATGGAAGCGCCGCTGCACCAAAGATCTACTTTTCAGAGAGTTAATATGGGTACACAGAGCAGCAGGAACCGTGGAAGCAGTGTCTCGAAGTCCAGCAGTGGTAAGAGCTACACTAGTAACTCACTTCTACAACCTCGGCATCGTCGCATGTCAACTAAGGACTCAGCTGAAGGTAGCCATGGCTTTTCACCATCATCGCTGCATCATGCTACAGCAAAAAACGGAAACTCTAGAGAAGGCGAGGCTGTAAGTAAACAGTTGTGTGTCATTTCTATAACTTTATGACTTGTTGCTGCAACTTGAGATTATTTTGAAAGAAAGAGAAAATTATGGATTGTTAAAAGGTATAAAATGCTTGAGTTTTAATTTCATGCAAACATGATGCTTCGTTCTGCATAATCTATATGCAGCAGCTCAAATCATTTAGCTAACTTTACTGTGCTCTATTTTTACAGCAACAACATAAGGCCCCATCGGTGCCGAGATTTGGTTCTTGGGATGAGACAGATCCCAAATCAGCCGAGAGTTTTACGGTCATATTTAACAGAGTTAAGGAAGAGAAGCGGATGGCTTCAACTCCATTGCCGACACTTCCAGCTAAGCTAATAACCTATCCAGCAGCGCAGAAGAACTACAGTCATGCTTCGTCAAAATCAAAGGTATCTGATTTTAGGAGATATTGACCAAAATTTCCAAATTACATGTGGTTTCTTGTACGTTTCTTCATCTCATCTTTGTTATCCTTCTGCAGATGTGTTGCTGCCTATTTCCTACTGCTGCAGAATGATGATCATCAACTGCAAGGGTGTGCAAGCTTCTCATCTGAGTTTTACGGTGTACTCTTACTGCAGTATTTACTGATTGAAGTTTGTGTGATATAGTGATCATAAACCTTGATTTGAGATCATTTTCAAACAAGAGGACGTACAGCATCCACTTAGAGGAAGATGAAGAATAGATGAATAAGTTTTTCTCCCCATCTGTCTTCAACTGACTCTTTTTGATTTATCAGAACTAGCATCATCACGGAAGGTATCCTAAGAAAGAAAAAAAACCTACATGCCTTTCTAGCATTACTGTTGTAAGAAACTATTTCGGCTCATTTTAACTTTATTGTGGATTGTAATTCAGCTAGCAAAATTCAAGTAGTCTTTCAAAAAGGGTATAGCGTAAAACGAAATGTTCTGATTGTGCCTCTGCATCCTTCCCACCGGTGCAGGATAACTAAGGAAATCATCGTAACAAATTTTGGAAAGTAAGAAAAAAATTAATAAAAAGTATGCAAAAAAAAAAAATCTTCAACACTAGGCGGGCGTGCGTAAATTTAATTAATATTTAGCAGTAGATCATAAAGGTACAATCGAACCGAATCGAGTAGTTAAAAGTTCGAGTTCGACTTAATTCAAAATGTTTATATTTAAAAATTAATTCAAAATTGGTTGAGCTAGTTTAAATTTAATTTGATTAAAAAAAAAAAGGAGAGAACGGACCGATTCAAATATCAACTAAGCCATAGCCGAACTTACTATAATTCATAATTAAAATATAAAATAATATAATATTATATTTTAAAATATTGATCAATATATGTGTGTGTATATATATATATATATATATATTTTGCTGACTAGGTTCGTGGGACCTCGAGTCAAATATTCTACCACTCCAGCTTGGACCCGAGTCGCGGGGCTCCACGCCTCCTCGCAGCGACGAATGGCCCCACGAGCGATGGCATCCCGATTTAAACGCCGTCAGTACATTTACTGATTTACCCCCTAAAAAATGCCGTGAATACAGGACTCCACCACGTAGGAGGCCATTTGACGGCCAATAGACACCAGGATCCCGATCAGACGGTAATGATGAGCCATTCGATTTACTTCTAATTATAGCACCGGGGCTTCCTAACTTAGCATCGCCCACCGCCATTGGCGTGGGCCCGTCTCAAGGAAACGACTATTTTTTTAAAATCCGCCAACGTTCTCATGCGCTCCTCTCCTTTGAGTCTTCTCTTTCGGACTCTCGGTCTTGTCTCTTTCTTTTTCTCCTCCTCCGTCGTCGCCTTCGCCGTTTAAATATCTATGGATTTGGTGACGTCTCCGAAGAAATCTTGCACCAGAGAGCAGCAAAACATCTACCAGCAATGGTTCTCCGTCGCCGATTCTGGTCCTCTTCTCCTCCTCCTCCTCCTTCACCCCGCTTTAATTACTTTATATTATGTTCCGATGATGGAAACATGAGGGGAGGAAAGCAAATTAGGGTTGAAATTCTTTTAAGATTCCAGTAATCAATCCAATTTCTATGTATTCTTACCTATTAGTTTTCTCAATTTGTTTTTCTTTGGTCCTTTTTAGATGGAGATGGACGGGTGACAGGTAACGATGCGCTCAAGTTTTTTGCCATGTCTAAGCTCTCCAGGCCGGAACTTAAACAGGTTTTGAATTCTGTCTTCTTTTGTTCTCGGGGTTTCTGAGTCTTTTCCTTTGTTGTTGCTGTTTTAATTTAATATATTTTGCTGTTTTTAAGGATCTTTGCATTTTTTAACACAACCAGACCGATATTTCTCATGGTCTAGAAGAATACGTCGCTATACATGAATAAGAGCCACCTCCCAAAACATTATTGGGCGTCACGATGCCAAAAAGTTTCAAAAGATTTGTTCTTGAATCTACATATTGTGTTGTTACAACTGCTGTAATGGTGTATAACGACCTACAACGAGGGATATAAGGGAAAATGAGTTTTGCTAAATATATAAAAATTATTAAAGAGTTTTACAGAATATATAAGACGGAAGACCTACAACCTAAGCCCAAGCTCATCTTTTATTTCTGATAGGAATATAAAGGTTGATAAAATAGATGTTACAAGTTGGATCTACAACATTGACCCTAATCTGGGCAAAAATGAGGGCTAAAAAAACAAAGGAGTTGGTAAAAGAAATAGCATTTGGTCAAGAACAAGCCAAAAGGCAAACATGCAAGTTTACAATCCACTAATATAGGATAAGAATAAGAAAAAAAATTATCCCAAACAATTTTTTATCCTCTTTTATAGCTTCTCATCAATCCTAATGATGATCTAGAAACCCTAGCATGCTTCTTCGACTATAACTGTCACACCTATGTTTCAAGAAGGGGTGGAAAAGTTGTTGGGCAAAATTCTTGATTGTAATTGTTCGGAGAAGTCCTAGAGAAGCATAGAAGGGGACGGCTGCACAATATGTAGCTCATCCATCAGTTTTCCAAGGAGAAGTCGATTACTGGTCTCCTCACTGGGAATAAATATCTACAAATGATAATCCAAAATGATGTTGAAGTTAGAATTAAATTCCATAAATGGTTATATATTTTGCCAAAGGACATTTCAAACTATTACCTGCATGGGATTATGGTAGACTCATTAGGGTTTCAATGCCTTACATTCTTATCAGCTACCTGAGCTTTCAAGCAAAATTTCAACTACCCATCTAGAGGTGGGCGAACAAAAGTTTTGCAATGTATCCAATTTGAACCTAGTTTCTTTGTGAATAACTTTTTATGCCAGCACAATCTCTTTCAAAATTAACACTTATATCTTTTGGAAGTAGAACATGGTCTTTTTGCAATGCTTGGTATGGATTGCCTTCTTCGGAGAAAATTCTTATATTCTCTCTCATAGGAGTCTTTATTGATCTATTCGACAGTGCAAAATTCATTTGCAACTTTAATACCTAAAATCCATTGACTTTGGAAATCAACACTATTAAATGCACTGTGTTTGCTGCTCAGTGAAAATCGATACCTAAGCTTTTTAAGGTTGCCAATGGCACATTCTGGATCTCTGGAAATATAACAATAGACTTGCAAGTAGGTTATAGCAACTTGAGACGGGATCAATTGCAGGATCAGTCGGCCACCGATATGTGCAAATTAATCCATGTATAGGTTGTTTATTTTCTTATTCCTTGAACCTAATAACCACTAAAGCCCTAACTTAATCTTAGGTTTCTTATAAACAAAAAAATTTGTAATAAGGAATTAAATATCATTTAGTTACATCCTAACTGTTTGCCCTTATTTTATTGAATATCATATTTATTACTGTATAAGCCATAGTCTTATGGTAGTTGACCTTTATCTTTTGCAGTTGGTATGAATCAACAGAGAACTGGCTTAAGTTTATTATCTGGTTGGATACATCAACTTATTGGACCTTTGCTTTGTTTGCAATGGTCTTGTCATTAGCTCTCTTAGATATTGTATAAGGACGGAGGAGTTGAGCATGTACTTAGTCTTCTGCTTGGACTAAAAGAGCTACAGGATGTTTTGTCGCTAAAATTGACAAACTGATGGTGCACTCTTATTTGGAACAGATAGATGTTTATATGCAATACTAAAAGAAGTCTAGCCTAGCTTCCTAAGAAATAGGAAACCATTAAATTTTGAAGGGTTGAATTAGTAAATAGTAAATCCAGATATCTGATTGGGCACTTGTCACTGCATAAGCTGGTCTTTTCTCATTCAAGCTAGTCTTTTGATCTTTTCTATTTTATTCGTCATGATTAATAGGTGACAACCATTGTCTCTTCTCTTGCGTAAAATATATTAGATTATTTGTACACTAGTATTATTTTACAGAACTTTTTACCAAAACTTTTTGTCTGTAGGTGTGGGCCATTGCTGATTCTAAACATCAGGGATTTCTTGGCTTCCAAGAGTTTATTATTGCGATGCAGGTTTAAGTTCACATTTGTTTTACTTTCATGATTTGTAGTCACAAGAAAGTTGATATTTTATCCAGTCAATAATTATTCTTTGGAATGTACAGCTTGTTGCGCTAGCACAAGAAGGGCATGAGATTACTCAGGATGTCCTTACTCATTTAGGTAAGAACTGAACGAGAAAAAAAATGAAAATTTGATATTCCATGATTATGAAAATCATGCTAATTTTGTTATTCACTTTGTCTCATGAATTTATTTATCCACGACAGACTTGGAGAACATAAAACCTCCAGTGATGGAAGGTTTGGATATACTTTTAGCTGTATGTCCGTTATTCTATATCTCTGTTTCGAATGCATAGTAAATCTTCAGTAGGAATTATTAATGCTCTTACGTATTTTTTCTGATCATCTTATAGAAAAATAAGCGTTCACCAAAGAGAAATGATCCAAATGTAGATGGTATGTAGCATATTTTCTCATGGTGCTAAATATTGCTAAATATAGTACAGTTATAGGATTGTTTCTGCTGATGATGCAGAATCTCCTCAAATCCAACCACCATCACCAGCTCGCTGGTTTAGCTCAAAATCATCAAAGAAGGTATCCTGTTTGGCCCTTATTGTTTGTTTTTGTTTTTTCCTTTCACTAGCATGTTGTATAGTGGCATTCTTCATAGTAGGGTTTTGTTGGGAATTTTTGGTCCCGTCATGGTGTACTTTATTTTATCTTCAAAGAATTTATGGCTCTATAGATCCTTCTCATGCTCGGATGGCCTTGAGGATCAGTGGAGAGTTCATGCATCCATAAATCACAAATAATTGCAGTTCGACCAGTGACATTTTACATATTTTTTGTTTTCTTATGTTGAACTCCTACTGTAATTCCTGTACTTATAAACAATATTATCCTGCTTCATTAGGAATAAATTGATGATGAGTATTATGAGAATTTGGGAAGTCTCTATTTCAGGATCCAAGCATGGGGACTAATCTTACTACTTGTCATCTCAACATTTCCATTCTAGCATAAGTCTGCAGGCTATGCTGGCTAAGTTTGCATTTGGAATTGGACCTGTCATGCTTATGGAATATTAAGAGTGTGGGAACTCAGAAATGTCATTAACAGCATAGTTCTAATTAGTAGATGGGAAAACAAAGATATAATAACTATTCATCTTTGAATGATTAAATGACATTTTCTAGTGTTTTCTAGCAAAGTTCACCATCTTGGTACTGGACCCCGTACCAGTACCATCCTGGTACAATATCAATATGCTCAGTACATTGTCGGTTTAGTGTAATTGACATCTAGTATGCTCCCTATACCATGTACCAGTTTGATACCCCTAAGGTACGATACACACCTAGTACACACCAGTACTGACTGGTGCATATGACTAGAACTATTAGATGCCATTAATCCAATCAGCCAACAGATTGTATTCAAATATTATACAGAAAATAAGTTGGAACCAAGATGCTTATGAGATTATTCCACAAATGAAGCAGTAGTTTAAATGAACCTACAACAAAAGCTTATAACTTGACTAGATGCACAGCATAGGAAATATTGAATTGAGAGACGGCGTGAGGAACCATCCTATCGGCAACCTGATGGTAGCCAGTAGGTTTGAGAAGCAATCTGCTACGTTTGGTTTATGATTTAATATGAATCTCAGACAGGCACTTTATTGCAGGAGCTTTCCACTTCTACCTTGGCTTAGTTGGCTATTGCTTCCGAGCTTGGAAGATAACCGTGGTCATACGTAGACCTCATGAACAACCTTTTTTTTTTTTCCATTTGAGTGAAATCTCATCAACAACTTTGAAGAAATAATATGTTAAGGTGATCCAGTGGCTTTAGAACGACAACCGAAAACAATAAGAAGGTGAAGGATGGTCATTTTTATATCTTGCGTGAAAGTCTTCATGCAATCAGTGTTAACTACTCGGTCACTGAGTAATTCTTTATTATTACTTTGTCACAAATCAAGCTTTCTGAAGCTTGATCAAAACATTTAAGCAGAGTTTCCTTGTTGCAAATGAATTTGTGGGAATACAGGTTATCAACTAGAAGTGGAAAATGATTTGAAGTTAGACTGCAAGAAATCATAGATTTTGAGCTCTTTAACTTTCTTCTGCTATGTTTTTAAATTGTTACCTTAATATATCCATTTTGGCTGTTGTATAGCATTTCTCTTTGTCAAAACCTATGTTATCAACACTTATCGTATACACATGTCACACAGAAATAGTGATCTAACTGATCATATATGCGAGCATGTTAATCTGGTGACCCTCTATGGTAGCTTATTGGTTAAACATGCAACTTATAATCAAATAGTTGCTTTGCCTTGCGAATGCCAATTTTATTCCATATTTTTACAGAGCTAGCAAATCATGATTCAGTTAAAAGATGAATCAAAACTCATTCTGGTTCTTGTTGGTTTATTTACGCGGGGGCATGTCTAATCCTAGCAATTTCCAAGAATACTTATGTATCTGTGCCATTTATCTTTATTGATTTTGTTTCAAATTATAATCTTGTTATAATGCTTTGCTTGTAGATACCTTTAAAATCAGTTACTTCAATTATCGATGGCTTGAAGAAATTGTATATTGAAAAATTGAAGCCTTTAGAAGTTACCTACCGATTCCATGATTTTGTTTCTCCTTTATTGGTAAGTTATAATCCCTTGTTCCTTGTATATGGGTAGATAATCTGACAAGCTGCTATTCACACACCAAACTCTAGGCACTTCAAGGAAAGTTGTTCTTTTTTTTTAAAGTTTAGTACTAAATGGTAAACATCAGCAGGTTCTGATGTCATGTTCATTACTGATTTCTTTTGTAGACAAATAGTGATTTTGATGCCAAGCCCATGGTTATGCTCCTGGGTCAATATTCTACTGGAAAAACAACGTTCATAAAACATTTGCTAAATTCTAGCTACCCAGGTTAGTGGAATTCTACAGTTTATTTCTGACCTTTTATTTTAATCTTTTCAAAATATTTCCAACAGAGAATGCTCATTTCCATTTTTCGTAATTATCACTTTGTGCAGGTGCTCATATTGGACCAGAACCTACAACAGATAGATTCGTTGTTATTACAGTAAGTCAGTAATATTTTAGATATATCTTCCTGATAAAGCTATTATTAGTGTTCTTAGTTGAAATAATCTGTTATATGATTGATCGGTATGTGACTCAAGCAATTTCAGTATGTGTTTGCCCTTGACCTTTTATTCCAAAATCAAGTTTCCTTTCCCTGGTCGGTTGTAGTGTCAAGACAAATGAGTTAGACATTGTTTCATAACATATCATATATCCTAGGACCTTTTTGGTAGTCTCATGTTGAAACAATCAAAATTTTATTTTTGAAATTAAAATGTTCACAAAATCATGTGGGTGTATTAAATCGTTGGTAGTCTAACATATGACAATAATTTTTTTAAAAAAATTGGACCTTTCGGATACCAGAGCTTGTCACAACAACAACAACATTCTCTGAATATATTTGGAATCAAATTTCACAGTCCTGTAACTTAATATTGGCCAAGCTTCTGAAATGACCCCAATTTTGGGTTCGGTTAAACTTTTTGATTTCAGTTTCAGAGGTTAAGATGAAAATTCAAAACATGGTTAAGGTTTGCGAATTAATGTGAAACTTTTTGATGAGAAAGAGAAAAGAAACTTTTTGATTGCAGCCTGATGTTGAGAGAGAAGAAAGGCTTTGAATTTAACCTTTTTGAAACAGCCCCTATTGTTGTTTTTGTAGCAGACAGCAGATTACAGGTAAAGGTTTAGTTGATAGAGACTAAGATGAAATGTAATGGACTTTCTGGCCATCCAGCAAGAATTCTTGTTTTTTCTTTCTTGCATAAGATAAGGTCTGACAATTTCCCACTTAACATTTTTTTTTTCTTTCTTTTGATGAATGGGTCCTAAATGAACTCAAATCAGTAAATCAAGTCTAACTAAATTATTTCAGAAAGGAAGGGGAACCAGCTGTTACTGGGAGTTCGGTTATTTTGAACTAAATGGAAGTTGTTACTCCTTATTCTTTCTCCTGTTTGCTTTCTTTGCCTCCCCCTCCTGCTCCCTCTTTTCATTGTTTCCTTCTTTTCTTTGTCTGCGCTTCTTGTTTTGTAAGTGTCTGTATGCATCAATACGTAAGAGAAGTGGACCTTGGTCTGTCCCATAGCAACTTTAGACTATTGAACAACCAACTCCGATAAACTTTCTGTAAGGACCCATGCGGGCGTGTATTTAGTCCCACATCGGTTATTCGCTGGGTAGATCTTGGGTACTTATACAGGATCAAGGAACCCAAATAATACCTTCCGGCTAGCCATTTTGGATGAGGTCCTGGGTTGTTACAAATGGTATCAGAGCAGACCCGGCCCATAACCAATGTGGACTAGAGGACACTGCAACACGGATCTATTGGAGCTGACCACGGGCTGATCGTGGTGTTTGTTATTAGATTCGAATGAATTTGAACCCTTAGTCTGACGAGGACGTCAGGACTTGAACGGGGAGAGTATGTAAGGACCCGTGCGGGCGTGTATTTAGTCCCACACCGGTTATTTGCTGGGTAGATCTTGGGTACTTATACAGGATCAAGGAACCCAAATAATACCTCCCGGCTAGCCATTTTGGGTGAGGTCCTGGGTTGTTACACTTTCTAAAAAACTTGATGCCTGCAGTTTGGCATGACATATCAAATATAACTACAGAGCTGATTTAAGGCTCGCTAGAAGATATCTACATAGCATCTGATCAATCTCCTTCAGGATTGACCTATTCCAAATATGATTATAACAACTCATTAGAGAACTTTAACTCAGATTTAAATCCAAGCTGAAAGATGTCATCCGATTTTCCTTGAATGTTGCCTACGAACCCCAATTTCTGTTCCTTTTTGTCATTAGTTTGAATTATGTATTAAATCAGGGCCATTAAACTTACACAAGTCAGAAAATGTAAGTAGTTCAAAAACATGTTCTTGAACCTACACCTTATCCCTTGGCCTATATGGTTTAGAAACCCTAATTTTCTACCGCAATTCCTCCATATTGCTTGTCTTTAGGCCAGGAATGAAATGAGACCATATTCACATTTCAACCAAAAAAAGATCTGTATTGGATGGTAAAGTTTATCCCCTTTATACTAGCACCAGGTAGCTCTAGACCTAGGCTATGTCAAGGTTGCTTTGTCAGGTATTAATGGTTATCACGAATTATTTTCTGAATCATATGTGCTGGATTTTTGGTTGTTACAACACCAAAAGAACCTTGTTTTAATGACCAAAATCATTCTAAATGATCTTCAATGAGCTTTATTCCCAGTGTACTAGCTTTTATTTTTCTTATGCAGTCAGGACCAGACGAAAGGAGCATTCCTGGGAACACTATTGCTGTGCAAGCTGATATGCCTTACAGTGGTCTGACAACTTTTGGAACTGCATTCCTATCAAAATTTGAGTGTTCTCAGATGCCGCATCCAGTATGTTTCTATCTTAGCCTTAAGAAGGAAATGTGTTTCTGTTAATTTGATTTAAAAACTAACTGTAACCCTTTATTCGTGAAGCTGCTGGAGCATATTACTTTTGTTGATACTCCGGGGGTTCTTTCTGGAGAAAAACAACGAACCCAACGTAGCTATGATTTTACTGGTGTTACATCATGGTTTGCAGCGAAGTGTGACCTTATGCTTCTCTTGTTTGATCCTCATAAACTGGACATCAGCGATGAGTTTAAGCGCGTCATTGGATCTTTGCATGGCCATGATGACAAAATCCGTGTAATTCTGAATAAGGCAGATCAGGTTGACACCCAACAGGTGCAATGTCACGGCTAACCTATGTGCCTTTTTGACCTCAGCCTATACTCTAATGTTGCTATTTCTTATTCCATCATTTAATATCTAATTTTCAGTGGTTATATCACTTTCTTTGAATAATTATATTCTGATTGCATTTCAACCAAATGATTTTATGGCACAATATTTCAGCTTATGAGAGTGTACGGTGCATTACTGTGGTCACTTGGGAAGGTTCTAAACACCCCTGAGGTCATGCGCATTTATATTGGGTATGCTCTCAGACATAATTTGTTCATCTTTTTGTCTTTAATATAATGCATTTATGTTCTTTTCTCAATATTTGTTATGAAAGAGGGATTTTATGTTGTTTTTTCCCATTGTTCGGTTACAAGATTTCTTCAAAAGTATTTTTTCCCTTAAAACTCAAAATTCTCCTTTGTGTTGTTATGGTGCAAGTTTTACCATCAGAAAATGCTGGATGAATCTCTTCAGTTCACTTGTGCATGACATTATTCTGACGGAAACTGTTGAATTTTTTCAGTTCATTTAATGACAAACCGGTAAATGAAGCAGTTGTTGGCCCAATTGGAAAGGAGCTGTTTGAGAGAGAACAGGAAGACCTGCTTTCTGACTTGAAAGATATCCCAAAGAAGGCTTGTGATCGCCGTGTAAGTTGGGTTTTATCTTGTTTGGTTCGTTTCCTTGATATGTCTACACTTCCTTGTAACTATCACCTTTTACAATTGCAGATTAATGAATTTGTTAAGCGTGCAAGAGCAGCCAAGATTCATGCCTATATAATCAGTCATCTAAAGAAAGAGATGCCTGCAATGATGGGCAAGGCTAAGACTCAGCAGCGACTCATTGATGACCTGGAGGATGAATTTGCAAAGGTGGTATTTTGCTCACTTTATGCAACCTCTGAAGCACACCTTAATAGTTCTTTCTCAGTTTTGGTAGCTTATACTTCTAGACGCACTGCAGTAGTTTTGTTGGGCAATTTTACATTGAGGATAACTAAAGGGTTGTCTCTGAAAATGAAATATTGGAACATTGTTCTGCAAGTAGGTTCCCATGCAAGGATTTAAATATCAGTGCATAGTGGTCTGTACCGATTGTATTGGATTGTATTGGCAAGGTACTAGTGTCGGTGCTCCCCTGTATTGTTACCATATTGACACATGTCTAGTACCATCATTGTTTCTGTGCTGGCACATGGACGCTTTGTGTTTCACTATGGTATCATACTGTACTGGTCCTTAACGAACCAGTAAGGTGCCAGTACCAGTACTATAAACTTATCTCCTTGTCTGAGGGGGTTGCTATTCTATTGCGATCAATGATGCTTTGATATGTTGTTGAGCTTCTCTAAAGGATTTGAGCCTTATCCAACAAACAGGAAAAAAAAAAGGTCATGATGGTACCAAACCACTGATTGAAGGCTGCTTTAGATACATCCATTCTTGCGGTTCATTTTCCCTTATTGTCTCATCAAGTATAGCAGTGACCCCACTTTGAAATGCAACAAAAACGAACATTATTGTTCCTCCATTAAATCTCTAACTAACGCCCTCTCTTACCCTTGCTCACCATGATTATTTTGCTAAATGTGCATGTCTAAAAAACAATATATTTTATTTTACAAAAAATCTATGAACAACCAGATAAAGATACAAACTACGATTAAAGCTTAGCATTTTTGCTCCATCCTACTATGGACTTCTTATATTGGTATCATTTTTTTTTATCAATTTTTGTTCTTTGAAATCTAATCATCAAAATATTAGTAGTTCAAGAGGAGTAGAGATGCCTTACTGAATGTCTTATGTTTGCTGCAATACAGAATTATTTGAGGACATCGGTGTCTGATAGTAAAGCAATCTGATATGGCTTGTGACAAGGAGCAACAGAAAGCTTGCACCTTGCACAAGATGAGTACAGCAGAAATAAGGATGTTGAAGTGTATTTGATTAAAGGCTGGAGTTTAGAATGACTAGATTAGAGAATGCATAGTATTTGTGCTGTTAAATCAGTCTTGGAGAGTTGAATAAGATAATTCCGGCATGCACTTTGTAGATTAGAATAGGCATAATGGTAGTGTCATGGATCTTCGTCAAACAGCTATAACCTAGGAAAGACCTGGCTGGAAATGAAGATAGAAGAATGGCCCTAAATTGGATAAGTATTACAGATTAAGTTTTACCTTTCCCATTTTTCAGTTTTCTTCTAAAAGTCTAGATGCGTGGCTTTTTACTATAGGATGCTTTTTTTGCCTCCTTGCATCACTTATGCCACTTATTGCTTATGGACATTGACTGGTACATCTAAATTATTTCAGTTTCATCTATTCATATTGTCTTTATAGTTTAACTTGTCTATTAATGATTTCTTTTGAGTATGAATATATGTGAATTATTTGAATCCATGGATTAAGTTCTCTTTTCTGGTACTTCTTCTGGACTTTGTCTGAAACCATAGTCGAATACTACTGAATCAGCAAATCTAGTTTTTGTTTTTGTGCATGTTTATTTGATTATCATTATGCAAAATCGGTTTGATTTCATACAACTGCATTAAAATATTATCTATCCTGTAATTTGATGGACTTGTGGATTCTAACAAGTGTCATTTAATAGGTTCAAAAGGAGTTCCATTTACCAATAGGTGATTTTCCCAATGTTGACCACTTCAAGGAGGTGCTAAGTGGCTACAATATTGACAAGTTTGAGAAGCTGAAGCCAAAGATGATACAGGCTGTGGATGACATGTTGGCATATGACATCCCAGACCTCCTGCGGAGATTCAGAAATCCATATGACTGATGATTGCTTTCATCTTTGCATACAATATGCTCCTTTGGAATCCAATTGGCATGGAAGTATGCCATGCAGATGATGGTGGTCTGTGCGCGGCAAGAGCCATGTATAGTTCGTGAATGTTCCCTTTTAAATTTCATTTTTTTCAGAGAATTTTTGTAAAGTTAATCAAAAAATAAGTCCCTGCAACAAAATATGATATTAGGGATGATAAGTATTTGTAAAATCTCTTGGTAAAATTCATTTATTGTAAGCCTGGGGAGTGTAAGGTATAATTTTGGCCATCTTATTTTCAGTATCTGAATAGAGCTGTGTTACGGGGGAACTTAGCCACCATGCCCCACGTGACCGGCACGCGCGCCCAGGAAGACTACGGCAGCCCCTTGATCCAGCAATCCGACCCCGAGTCGGACATCTTCAGCTCCGCAGCCCGACCCCGAGTCGGCTGCCCCTTGATCCAGCAATCCGACCCCGAGTCGGACATCTTCGGCTCCGCAGCCCGACCCCGAGTCGGCTGCCCCTTGATCCAGCAATCCGACCCCGAGTCGGACATCTTCGTCTCCGCAGCCCGACCCCGAGTCGGACATCTCTCGACAACGACAGGCTATTTCCCAGAGGCACGCCGCGGCCCTCTGCTCCACTACTCCCTGCAACGGTCGTATCCGGCGCTGCTCCACGATCCCCTGTAACAGCCGTACAAAGCGGAGCTCCACTACGCCCTGTCATGGCCGTACCCAGCGCTGCCCCACGACGTCCTGTAACGGCCATGTCAGTGGCAGCTCCATCGTGCTACACGATGACCAACCCCCCAAAAGGGCCCCCCAGCCTGGTATATATGCGGCTGGGGGGAGAAGGGGGAGGGTAAGCAAGAACTTCCAGAGCATTCTCCTACTTGCTACTATTATCTTTCCTTCTCCCCCAATCTCCTCTGACTTGATCGTCGGAGGGCCCCCACTACCCCAGTGGTGGTGCGAGGCTTGCTTGCAGGTTTCCCGGTGGAAAGTGGAGCGCAATCAACACCAACCAAGGCAACCCAAACGGAACCCCGTTCACACCGCTGTGCCAATCGTTCTCGGTTTGGACCACCAGCAACAGTTGGCGCTAGAGGAAGGGCCCGAATCTCAGAGCGATCGTAATGGCACGGCGAGGTGGTCGTGGAGCTTCCAATGCCTCCGGTCGCGGGGCCTCTCGCGCCTCCGGCCGGGAGGCCGCTGCGTCTCCAACACATTCTCAGCAACACTCCACCGTTCCACCCCCCATTCAGATGGTCGAAGCCGCTCAGTTCGACCAGTTAGCCCAGCAGGTTCGCACCCTCGCGGAGGCAGTGCAGAACCTGCAGGGTGTGATGTCTCGGGCGCCGCAGCGGGCCCAGGAGCCGCCGCTCCCTGAGCGCTCACCTGTCCTCCTCAACCCGCGCTCCTTCCTCTCCCATGGGGAGGAGCGCCGGCGCGAGGAAGATTCTCGAGCACGGTCCATTCTGCCGGGACCTTCCCATCGGAGCTGCGCGGGGTACGAGAGGCGGGCCCGGGCGCATTCCCAGACCCCCCAGTCCTCAAGGAACCCGCGCTCCAGTCGGTCCCCCTCTCGGTGCTCCTTGTCTCCCACCCACCGGTCGCGCTCCCTGGACCGGCGGGTGGACGATCTCCACCGACAACTCCAGGTCCTGAAGGGCCACTCCAAAGATCCCTTCGCCGACTTGGAGATCTCCTCCCAGCCGGCGCTTGCCTCGAGGATCCTGCGGACCCCGAATCCGCCGGGGTTTAAAATGCCGGCGATCGAGCCCTATGACGGGGCGGCGGACCCGCGGGATCACGTCGAGAGTTTCAGGACCCTTATGCTCCTCCACGGAGCATCAGATCCTCTCCTCTGCAAGGCCTTCCCGGCGACCCTCCGTGGCCCGGCAAGGGCGTGGTTCGCCGGCTTGGAGGCTAACTCAATCCAGTCCTTCGACCAGTTTACTCGCCTCTTCATCACCCATTTCGCCGTCAGTAGCCGGCGGCGGCTGGTCTCCGACTCCCTCTTTGATGTCCGGCAAAACGAGGGAGAAAGCTTGCGGGATTATCTTACCCGCTTCAACAAGGCTACGCTGGAAGTCCGGAACCTGAGCCAGGAAGTGGCTCTTTCAGCCCTGAAGCGTGGCTTCCGAAAGGGCAGACTCACCTTCTCCCTGGACAAATGCCTGCCGCGGAGCTTCCCGGAGCTGTTGTCCCGGGCGAACCAGTATGCGGACGCCGAGGAGGCGGCCGCCCACCGGAGCAAGGAGGCCGCCGAGATCCCTCCAAAGCTCGGGAAGAAAAGGCGAAAAGAGGCACGCCAGAGGAGGAGCCCGACACCTCAACGTCGGCGCAGGAGCCTGTCGCCGGCGAGGAACCACGGCGCCCTACGCCCTCGTTCTCCGCCCCGACGTTTCAACCGGTACACTCCTCTCCTGACTCCCCGGGCCCAGATCCTCATGGAAATCAAGGGGCGGGAGGACCTCCCGGTCCCGAGACAGATGAAGAAGATTCCTGGGAGGAGGCCCTCTCGGGCGTACTGTGAGTACCACCGGGACCACGGCCACGACACCGAAGACTGCTTCCAGCTTCGGGACGAGATCGAGGCTCTCATCCGCCGAGGGCGTCTCGGTCGATATGTGAACGACCGACGTCCCCCCGCAGACCCGCGTCCGGCCAATCCGGCCCCTCAGGAGCCTCGGGAGCAGAATCGACCCGTCGCGGGCGTGATCCACACTATCACTGGGGGCTGCCCCCGGCCCGAGAGGAACGCAGGGGGCTCGACTGAAGCGTCAGGGGCAGCCGTCGCAAAGAGGCAGAAGGTCGGTAATGTAATCACTTTTTGTGATGAAGATGTAAAGGGGGTTCAGACCCCCCACGATGACGCCATGGTGATCTCCCTCACTATGGCAAACTATGATGTAAGGCGTGTTCTTGTGGATAGTGGAAGCTCAGCTGATATTTTGTTTTACGAGGCCTTCCAAAAGATGAGCTTGTCCAGACAATTGTTGCACAAAACATCCACCCCCCTCATAGGATTCACTGGTGACGCTATCTCGGCCGAAGGTGTCGTTGAGCTGCCTGTGACTGCGGGCGTTGCACCCGCAGAAGCCACGGTGCGGCTCGGGTTCTTGGTCGTCCGTGTTCCCTCGGCCTACAACGCTATCCTCGGACGACCCGGACTGAACGCCCTTCGCGCGGTGGTCTCTACGTACCACTTGCTCATGCGGTTCCCCACGGCGGCCGGGATTGGAGAGGTCCGAGGTGACCAACCGACCGCAAGGCAATGTTTCCTAGCAACTCTCAAAGGGAAGAAGCCCGTAGAAGCCTTAAGCGTCGAGTCCCTCGACGCCAGAGACGAGGTGGCCTTGCGGCACGGGGAGCCGGCCGAGGGTGTGATCGAAGTTCCCCTCGAGGAAGGTCGCCCGGACAGGACGATCCGGGTCGGCGCCAATCTCGACCTGGGAGCTCGGGCCCGGTTGGTGGAATTCCTCCGAGCCAATGTCGATGTGTTTGCCTGGTCGGCGGCCGATGTACCTGGGATCGACCCGGAGGTCATTTCTCACGCCCTCAACGTCGACCCGACCCACCGACCGGTAAAACAGAAGAAGAGACACTGTGCCCCGGATCGGATCCGAGTGGTCGACCAGGAGGTAGACAAACTCTTGGAGGCAGGATTCATAAGGGAGGTCAGCTACCCCGAATGGCTGGCAAATGTCGTACTTGTCCGGAAGGCAAGCGGAAAGTGGAGGATGTGCGTCGACTACACCGACCTGAACAAGGCATGCCCCAAGGATAGCTTTCCGCTTCCGCGGATAGACCAACTGGTCGACGCGACTTCCGGATATCAGCTGCTGTCTTTCATGGACGCCTTCTTCGGCTACAACCAGATAATGATGGCTCCACAGGACGAGGAGAAAACTGCCTTTATAACAGACCGGGGGCTGTACTGTTACAAGGTAATGCCCTTCGGTCTGAAGAATGCTGGCGCCACTTACCAGCGCCTCGTTAACAAAATCTTCAAAGAGCAAATCGGCCGGAACATGGAGGTGTATGTGGACGATATGCTGGTGAAGAGCCGCCATGCAGACCAGCACATCGCGGATCTGGAGGAGACTTTCGCCACCTTGCGGAAGTTTCACATGAAGCTGAACCCAGCGAAGTGCGCCTTTGGCGCTTCGGCCGGGAGGTTCCTCGGTTTCATTGTCAACCAGCGGGGGATCGAAGCCAACCCGGACAAAATCAAGGCCATCCAAGATATGTCCCCTCCGACCAAAGTGAAGGAGGTTCAGGAGCTCGCTGGGAGGGTCGCCGCGCTCGGACGATTTGTGGCAAAATCGGCCGAACGCTGCCAACCTTTCTTCAAGGTGTTGAAACGCCCGAAAGACTTCCGCTGGACGGCCGAATGTCAAGCAGCATTCGACCAGCTCAAGGAATACTTGGCATCTCCTCCCCTGCTGTCCAAGCCGCAAGAAGGGGAGATGCTCTACCTCTATCTGGCGGTCTCCCCAACTGCAGTCAGTGCGGTACTGGTTCGGGAAGAGGCAAAGCTCCAGAAGCCTGTGTACTACATCAGCCGGGTCCTACGGGATGCCGAGACGCGGTATACGAAGGCTGAAAAGATCGCCTTCGCGCTGCTGACCGCGACCAAGAGGCTTCGCCCCTATTTCCAGGCCCATTCTGTCACCCTCTTGACCGATCAACCGCTGCGGCAGATCCTCAGCAATCCAGAGAATGCGGGACGGCTGGTAAAGTGGGCAATAGAACTTGGTGAGTTCGACATCCGCTACCAGCCCCGACCCGCCATCAAGGCCCAGGCGCTCGCGGATTTCCTCGCTGAGTGCACGGTGCAGGAGGCGGAACCTAGGTCGCCGGAAACACCCAGCCTCGACCTCCCGATTTGGACGCTTCACATCGATGGGTCGTCGAACCCCGAAGGTGGAGGGGCCGGGCTGGTCCTTACCAGTCCAGATGGAGTGATAGCCGAGTATGCCTTGAGGTTCGAATTTCCAGTGACCAACAACGAGGCGGAGTACGAGGCCCTAGTCACGGGACTCAAACTCACCAAGGAGCTCGGCATCCGGCGCCTGAAGGTCTTCACCGACTCCCAGCTGGTGGTCGGGCAGGTCCGTGGGGAGTTCGAGGCCCGGAACCCGACCATGCAGAATTACGTCCGGAAGGTGCAAGCACTCATTCCCGACCTCGGCAGTGTCGACATCCAGCAGGTCCCAAGAAGTGAAAATGCCAGGGCCGACAGGTTGTCCCGCTTAGTGAGCGCAGACGCGCACAACTTGTCGAGGGCGATCTACCTGGAGACCCTGGATACCCCGAGCATCGGCGAGGCTGGAGCGGTGATGGCGATTGATCCGGAGCCGTCTTGGATGGACCCGCTTGTCGCCTACCTCGCCGAAGGGATCCTCCCTGAAGACGAAGATCAAGCTCGGCGACTTGTTATGAAGTCCGCCCACTACGTACTCTATGAAGGGAGGCTGTACCGGACCTCGTTCACCGCCCCCCTCTTAAAGTGCCTCCGCCCCTCGGAAGCGGCCTACGTCCTCGGCGAAGTCCATGAAGGCGTTTGCGGATCACACTTGGGGGCTAGGTCCTTGGCGCACAAGATCATGAGGCAAGGCTATTATTGGCCTACCTTGTTGGAGGACTCAAAGGATCATGTACGGAAATGCGACGCCTGCCAGCGCCACGCCAACGTCCAGAGAGTCCCTTCTGTCCCCTTGGCACCAATCACTGCGCCCTGGCCCTTCGCCCAGTGGGGAATGGATATCCTCGGACCATTCCCCGTCGCTTCAGCTCAGCGGAAATTTTTGATTGTTGCAATCGACTACTTCACCAAGTGGGTGGAGGCAGAGCCGCTGGCCACTATCACGGAGGCGCAAGTCCGGAAGTTCGTGAAGAAGAACATCATTGTCCGATTTGGGGTACCTCGGGTCCTCATCTCGGATAATGGCCGACAGTTCGACAACAAGCATTTCCGTGACTTCTGCGAGGAGTTCGGGATCGAGCATCGGTTCACATCTGTGTCGCATCCCCAAACCAACGGCGAGGCCGAGGTCACAAATCGGACAATCCTCCAAGGAATCAAAGTGCGAATCGGTCGGACGGGGCAAGCTTGGGTCGAAGAACTCGAGAATGTCCTTTGGGCGTATCGGACCACGCATCGGACCCCTACCGGGGAGACGCCTTTCAGCCTAACCTATGGCACGGAAGCCGTTGTCCCCGTGGAGCTCGGACTCCCCTCACCTCGGGTGGCCGCGCACCGACCCGAGGCCAATTCGGAGCAACTCCGAGGGAACCTGGATCTCTTGGAAGAAGCGAGGAAAATGGCGCAGGTTCGGATGGCGATGTATCAGCGGAGGGTAGCCCGATATTACAACTCCAAGGTCCGACCGAAGCTTTTCAGAATCGGAGATCTGGTGCTAAGGCGAGCTAAAGCATCTCAACCTGCGGAAGGTGGGAAGCTAGCGCCAAATTGGGAAGGCCCGTATAGGGTTCGCTGGGTAAACCGACCTGGCTCCTACCAGTTGGAGGCCCTAGATGGTCGAGAAATTCCAAGGAGCTGGAATTTCGCTAACCTGCGGATGTATTACCAGTAGAACGACAATGCCAGAAAGACAGTTCGAAAATGTATAACACTTTTCATTTCAATAATTTCTGGTTACAATGGCGTGCTCGTGTGATTACAAGGAATTCCCAGAGGGAAATTAGGGTGTAAAGAAAGTAAAGAAGAGGTGGAGACTCCGAGGAGCTGAAGATCTGGGATCCCGAAACCTCCATCCGAAGCGGCTGCGATCCCGCCGGGAGTGGGTGCTTCCAACCGGAGGCGCCATCGGCGTCTCACGAAGAAGACGAAGAGCCGGCGCGGATGAAGAAGAACTGGACGAAGGAGAAGTCCACACTGCTCCTACCCAGAGGCGCCATCCACGCCTCACGAAAAAGACGAGGAGCCGCCGCAGACGAAGCTCCCGCTGCCTCCAGGAGAACGCCACCTCCAAGGGATATTCCGGTCCTCCCCAGTGTTAGGGGAGAGAAGGAATACAAGGGAGAAGAGCATATGGAGGCGCGGTCCCGGATCAAGCGCCTGGTGCGGAGCTCAATCGGGAGGCCGAACTTCAAGGAGGGGAGACGTGATCCCGGATGAAACGCCTAGAGCGGAGTTCCGCCGGGGAGAACCTCCTTGTTGATCCCAGATGAAACGGCTAGTTGGCGGAAGTCGCGAAGGGCGCGCCTCCCGTTCCTTCGATAGGGGTCTCTCAACTATGCGCCGGAGAGGAGGCCCACGATCCATGGCAACCTGAACAGCTCCGGCTTGGCAGGCTCCATCGCACCTGCACCTATATTTATAGCCAAACTGCGGCCCCCCGGTCGTTCCGCTGCGGGTGGCTCCAATAAATGCGGGCGCATTGAATCCGGAGCCGATCCGGCTCTCGAGGCGTATCTTCCCGCGATTTTCTAAGCGTTATTCTCCTTAATCGCATTCTTTGTGCAGGACACTCCGGGTGGCCTGTACCCCTAGGTCCGCATATCTCCGCTCGCGCCCAGGCCGCATCCGCCTCGAAGAACGCGCGTATCGCGGCCGCTTAACTGACACTCCTCGCAAGCAGCAACTGGCGATCCGATTTCCCAGGTAACCCCTCAATTAGCATTTAATGCTCATCTGGTGTTCCCCAGGCGACGCTTGGAGAGGAGGAGAAACACGATCGCAGCTGGCCACGGAGAAATCCCGTCGGGCGGCAAGCGCCAGGCGCACGACCAGCGAACAGAATTTTCCGAGGCTCGGCCCTCGGATGCCAGGCTAACCCGATGATCATCCCGGGAGCAGACTAGCCTGAAGCCCCGACCGGTCGCCTCGGCTTGCGCCAGCCTTGGCCGACCAACGAGCGGAATTTCCCGAGGCTCGGCCCTCGGATGCCAGGCTAACCCGATGATCATCCCGGGAGCAGACTAGCCTGAAGCCCCGACCGGTCGCCTCGGCTTGCGCCAGCCTTGGCCGACCAACGAGCGGAATTTCCCGAGGCTCGGCCCTCGGATGCCAGGCTAACCCGATGATCATCCCGGGAGCAGACTAGCCTGAAGCCCCGACCGGTCGCCTCGGCTTGCGCCAGCCTTGGCCGACCAACGAGCGGAATTTCTCGAGGCTCGGCCCTCGGATGCCAGGCTAACTCGATGGTCATCCCGGGAGCAGACTAGCCTGAAGCCCCGACCGGTCGCCTCGGCTTGCGCCAGCCTTGGCCGACCAACGAGCGGAATTTCCCGAGGCTCGGCCCTCGGATGCCAGGCTAACCCGATGGTCATCCCGGGAGCAGACTAGCCTGAAGCCCCGACCGGTCGCCTCGGCTTGCGCCAGCCTTGGCCGACCAACGAGCGGAATCTCCCGAGGCACGGCCCTCGGATGCCAGGCTAACCCGATGATCGTCCCGGGAGCGGACTAGCCTGAAGCCCCGACCGGTCGCCTCGGCTTGCGCCAGCCTTGGCCGACCAACGAGCGAAATTTTCCGAGGCTCGGCCCTCGGATGCCAGGCTAACCCGATGGTCATCCCGGGAGCAGACTAGCCTGAAGCCCCGACCGGTCGCCTCGGCTTGCGCCAGCCTTGGCCGACCAACGAGCGGAATCTCCCGAGGCACGGCCCTCGGATGCCAGGCTAACCCGATGATCGTCCCGGGAGCAGACTAGCCTGAAGCCCCGACCGGTCGCCTCGGCTTGCGCCAGCCTTGGCCGACCAACGAGCGGAAGTTCCTGAGGCCTAACCCTCGGATGCCTGGCTTAGCGCCGGAAGAAGTTCCTGAGGCCTAACCCTCGGATGCCTGGCTTAGCGCCGGAAGAAGTTCCTGAGGCCTAACCCTCGGATGCCTGGCTTAGCGCCGGAAGAAGTTCCTGAGGCCTAACCCTCGGATGCCTGGCTTAGCGCCGGAAGAAGTTCCTGAGGTCTAACCCTCGGATGCCTGGCTTAGCGCCGGAAGAAGTTCCTGAGGCCTAACCCTCGGATGCCTGGCTTAGCGCCGGAAGAAGTTCCTGAGGCCTAACCCTCGGATGCCTGGCTTAGCGCCGGAAGAAGTTCCTGAGGCCAAACCCTTGGATGCCTGGCTTAGCGCCGGAAGAAGTTCCTGAGGCCTAACCCTCGGATGCCTGGCTTAGCGCCGGAAGAAGTTCCTGAGGCCTAACCCTCGGATGCCTGGCTTAGCGCCAGAAGAATTTCAAGAGTCGGGAGTCAGCGAGACGCTACCAAGAGTTAAAAAGAAGAAGGACGAAAGTGAAATGAAGAAACTCTATTTGCATTAACTTTCATTGTTTCAGGGCCGAGACCCATACAACTTGGCAAAACGCCAACACACAAAGAAAAAAACGAAAATACAGAAGGTCAGCTTGGAGGAACCCCCGGGTCGGGAACGCCGGCCACGTCCGCAGGGGGTAGGGAGACGGTTGGAGAAGCAGCAGGCAATGGCGCCGGAGGGGAGTCGAGAAGGGAGATCCCACTCAGGTCAATTTCGGGGTACTTAGCCGACACCCTTGCCAGGCCTTCCTCGAAGCCTAAGACAAAGGAGTCGGACCCCGCGTCCGACATGTCGCGGACGAACTCGTCAGACTGACGATAGGCCTGTACCGCCTCCGACATATCACGGGTGAACTCGGCAGACTGACGATAAGCCTGTACCGCCTGACGCCCGATCTCCGCACTCTTCTCGGCCAGCGCCGCCTCTGCCCGCTCCATAATCTGAGCCTTCGCCTCCAAGACCTTCGCCACAATCCGGTCGTCCGCCTCGGAGGAGATCCTCAGCAGATCAGCCTGAGCCTCCTTATGCTTCGCCTCGGCAGCAATGCGAGCAGCCTCAGCCTCCTCCAGGCGCGACTGAAGCTCCTGGTCGCTCGCGCGGGACTTCTCCAAGGCCGACTCCAATTCGCCCAGCTTGGCTTCAAGAGACCGGGTTCGGTTGCGGGCGTTGTCGGCTGACCGCTGGGCCTTCTCCCACCTCTCCCGGTAGTCGGCAGCCTTCCGGGACTGCTTCTCGGCCCGCTCCTCCGCCTTCTTGATCTCGCCCTCGAGACCCGAGGCAACCTTGAGTTGCTCCTGAGCCTCCAACAGTTGCTTCTCGAGGGTGACGAAGCCGAGTGCCCGCTCTTCGGCCACCTGGAGCCTCATCTCGAGGTCCCTGGTCGTCCTCCCCGCCGCAGCCTGACCTCCCTCCTCTACTGCCTTCAGTTGGCTCTCGGCCCTCGCCAGAAGCCTCGCCTGTTCCTCGTAGCACTCCTCCAGGCGGATCATGTACTGGGCGAGCTAAGAGATAGGAAAAACGAGGGCGTCAGGCGGGGATCAACAGAGCCTATAAATGATGAAAGCGACCAAAAGAACACTCACCGACATGAGACAGACGCAGCTGGCAGCCCCAACGTCAGGGACCCTCATCTCCCGGACCTGCCTGCGGTCCTTCTCCAGCAGTACCGTCTCGATGAGGCTTCGGGCGCCGGCGAAAGTAAAGGCCGACCCCGACTTCTCCCCGGAGTCGGACGGTGGTTCCGCAGCCTTACCCTTACCCATCGCTTGGGGAAGAGTCATGCTGACCATGCTCGGGGCGGGGACCGCCCCTGGAATTGACAGGGTCCCGCTCGGCCGGGGCCTCGGCGCGTCCCTCCTCGTATCATCCGGAGCCGACCGAGTCATAGGCTGGGCTGGGGACCGATCACGTCCGACCCGTCCATCTCGGCCGCGCCCGGGTGATGCCTCCGGAGAAACGGTAGTCTCGGCATCGAAGGGCTGATACAGCGTCAACTCCCGGTCCGCGCCCGCGGCGTCCCCCTGATCGGTGGGTCCGGACCCGTCTGTCGGCGTCGGAGTCGCCTGCCGGCGGGACTTCTTCGCCGGTGGGGCCCCGCTCGGAGGAGCTCGTTTCTTCCTCCGGACTGCTTCCAGTAGGGACGTCCTACCAACAGCCGTTGCCTTGTCCGACCGCATGACGTCGTCGATCTCTGCAAAAAGGACGAGGTGGTCGGAGGTTGAGAAACTGAAGGAAAGAACGAGACGAAAGAGGAGAAAAGAGCTAAAAAGAAATGGTGGCGGGCTCACGGTCAGTGGGGACCGAGCTCAGACCAACGTTCACCAAGGTATCCTCGGAAATAAGGCAAGCCACCGAGGGGAGCCGGCCCTCGGCAACCAACCCCTTCAAGACGGCGACGCCATCGGATTCCTCCCTCGACAACCTCGATAGGCCAATCGGGGACTTCATCGGCGTCTCCCAGGTTGCCCTGATTCCCCAAGAGGGATCTACGTCAATGAAAAAGAAACGCTCCTTCCAGCCGTGAATGGAGGAAGGAGCCTCCTTGACGAGGCCGCACCCTCGCCGCGCCGCAAAGCACCACCACCCTTTGTCCTGGGGGTGGCCGCTCAGGCCGTAGCATTCCCAAAAGACATTCAGGGTGGCGGGAACCTCGTGCATGCGGCAGAGAACCTGGAAGGCCGTCAGGGCGCGCCATGAGTTCGGCACCAGTTGCGTCGGCGCCACTCTTAAATCCCGAAGCACCTGCACAACTAAGTCCGAGGGGGGAAAGCGAAACCCAGCCTGAAGAATGCCCTCATTGATGGCGACCTTCCCTGGAGGAGGATGGGACATCCTCTCCTCAGGCCCCGGGAGCGTAACATTGCAGGCCTCGGGAAGGTGGTATCGAGCCACGAACCTATCTAGGTCTTCAGCGACCAGCTCCGTCTTAATGCGGTCTGCTCTCACTTCGCCCATCCCTAATGGCCAGTGAATCTACGGTCAGGACGGGGTCAAGAAGGGGGAAAGGACCGGAACGACTGGAGTACCCTAATACAAAAGGAGAAAGTATGGAGAGCCTTAAATTGAAGAATGGGGCAACTCACCGGAAGAAAAGGAAGAACGGCTCCGAGAGCGTCAAAGGAGGAGCAAGCGAACAGTCCGACGGCAATGGCGGCAGCGCAAAGGAGAAACTCGAAGATGTCTGTAAAGAGAAAGGCGGACGGAGGAGGGCCCCCGGTTAAATAGGCGGAAAGGTGGGTGACGCCTCGGTGACGCCAGAGGACGCCTGGCTGCCGAAGGGTCGCTCGCGCCCCAAAGGCGAATCGACGCCATTAAGGAGGGATGTCCGCCGAAATCCTCAGACTGCCAGGTCAGCAACAACCGCCGTACGCCATAAAGAAGGCGGGGAGCTCGAAGCGCGCGCGCCTCTCCGAGGGATGGCGGCAATCTCGAAGCATCACTCCCTTCACCCGTTCCCCTTCTGGTTTCAGGCTCGGAAGTGGGGGGCTACTGTTACGGGGGAACTTAGCCACCATGCCCCACGTGACCGGCACGCGCGCCCAGGAAGACTACGGCAGCCCCTTGATCCAGCAATCCGACCCCGAGTCGGACATCTTCAGCTCCGCAGCCCGACCCCGAGTCGGCTGCCCCTTGATCCAGCAATCCGACCCCGAGTCGGACATCTTCGGCTCCGCAGCCCGACCCCGAGTCGGCTGCCCCTTGATCCAGCAATCCGACCCCGAGTCGGACATCTTCGTCTCCGCAGCCCGACCCCGAGTCGGACATCTCTCGACAACGACAGGCTATTTCCCAGAGGCACGCCGCGGCCCTCTGCTCCACTACTCCCTGCAACGGTCGTATCCGGCGCTGCTCCACGATCCCCTGTAACAGCCGTACTGTAATAACCCCCAAATTTTTTTTTATATAAAAAGGGATAGAATAGTCCTTTAAAATTGATATAAGGGGTAAAATGGGAAGGAATCAAAAGTTAATGGCATAACTGTAGATCCGTTGAAGTGGCAGGGGCAAATTGGGAATTTAATAATATTAAAAAAGGATGAATAGTGTTTTGATGTGATTTAATTGGAGGGTTTGAGCTACGGAATGAAGCAGAGAAAGAAAGAGGGAGGGGGTTCACAGACGGCAACAGAGAGGAAGAAAAAGAAGGAGAGGAAATGAAAGGAAGAAAGGAAGAGGAAGAAGAAGAAGAAAAAGAAAAGGAAGGAGATCCCGGTTGCGCTGCCAGCTGAAGGGAAAAACATAGATCTCCTTCCCCTCTACGCAAAGACCTCGATTTCCAAAAAGAAAAAGGTAAATATCCATCCCTATCTAGTCTTTTGATGACATTAGGCTATACAAAGGGTGGATATAGTCTAGAGGGGTCGGATAAGGGTTGTAGAGGTGGTTAAAAGAGAAAGAATCGGATTTCGACAAATTTTTCCGGCACTACGGAAAAACTGTGTCGAAGTCCCAACTTCGGCGAATTATTTAGGGGGTCAAACGACCTCCGATAGCAATGCATGTTACCTCTTTAGAATCCCCTATGAGTGTAGAATGTTAGGTAAAAATTTCATCAAATTTGGAGTTTGGAAAGTGGATCAAACCCGGGATGAAGTAACCGGCTGTCAGTCCGGGTTACTGTTCATCCGGGTGGAAAATAGGGGATTTCATGCTATAATAGAGTATTAAGCCTAGATCAAGCTAAAAGGGACCTTGTACTCATGCAAAGGAGTCCCTAATACACATAAATGGTGAGTTAATTAATTAAAAAGGAAAAAAAGAAAGAAAAGAAAAGATTTAGAGAACAGGGGAGTTGAATCAATTAAAGTTTTCTATGTTATAATTGGCACGTAGATTATAGCCCTTGATACAAGACTAAATGTATTGTAAATGCATGTCACAGTTGGGCAAGAAGCTAGGGAACAAGAGGAAGAAGTTTCTCACTGCCTGCTGTAGATTTTTGGAGGCGTATCAGGGCTGTGCCAGATTGACAGGTGAGTGGGAGTCATGTACTTTGCACCATGAGCTTCCTTAATTCATTTTCATAAATGTCGCCAAGTGTGAATTGATTCCACTTGAGCATATTGATTGATATTGTAGTAGATTCCTCTATAATCTTGATTCTCCATGCTTGATTATTCTGTACATGCATTTGAGGAAACATTAAGAAGAATTACGAGGGGTTTATGAGTAATTAAATTGGATCTGAATTGTGAAATGACTTCTTTTGTAAATTGATTTCATTTCCTCTATTTCAAAGACTTATGAGTGGTAGCCTTGATTATACTCTTTATGAGTAATTAAATTGGATCTGAATTGTGAAATGACTTCTTTTGTAAATTGATTTCATTTCCTCTATTTCAAATACTTGTAAGTGGTAACCTTGATTATACTCTTTATGAGTAATTAAATTGGATCTGAATTGTGAAATGACTTCTTTTGTAAATTGATTTCATTTCCTCTATTTCAAAGACTTGTAAGTGGTATATTGAGTTGCATTGCACATCCTTGACCCCTCACTCCCAAACCTGATGTTAGTTTATGATTGGGTCGGAGTCGAGTGAGTGGTAGTCTTAATTATGCTCCTTTTAGTAGAGTATTGGGAGGGTGCATTATGGCATTCATGCATGGCTTGACAGTATCTGCAGGACACCTATAGTCGATGGGGTTGAACATCGGCCTTTGTGCACATAGTAGCCTTCTGGGTGGGCGGAGCCCAGTCCCTTCCTAGGGGGGGACACGGCCCTAGGCGTAGGATCGGCCGGTCCTACGACTTATATTCTGCTTGCCGTCGGGCATAGTAAGACCCCGCGAGGTGCAGTATGGCTTTCCGCGGATGTAGAATTCCCGCGAGGTGCCGTTTAGTATGTAGATGTGAGATGGATTTCTGTTCTGGATACTGGCCAGCATTTATATGATCAGTGTGGTGTCTTATCCTGCATATGCATGTGACAGTAGGGAGTTGTTGCTGGTTCACCTGGGGCGTAAAACCCACCTCCCGATAGCTGTCTAGCATTTATGTTATCGGTATGGTGTCTTATCCTGCATATGCATGTGACAGTAGGGAGTTGTTGCTGGTTCGCCTGGGGCGTAAAACCCACCTCCCGATAGCTGTCTAGCATTTATGTTATCGGTATGGTGTCTTATCCTGCATATGCATGTGACAGTAGGGAGTTGTTACTGGTTCGCCTGGGGCGTAAAACCCACCTCCCGACAGCTGTCTAGCATTTATGTTATCGGTATGGTGTCTTATCCTGCATATGCATGTGACAGTAGGGAGTTGTTGTTGGTTCGCCTGGGGCGTAAAACCCACCTTCCGACAGCTGTCTAGTGATGATTTACATATTGGTGTGGTGTCATATTCGATGTATGCATATGGCAGTAGGGAGTTGTTGCTGGTTCGCCTGGGGCGTAAAACCCACCTCCCGATAGCTGTCTTGTTGATGATTCAGCCTATTGACACCTGATTTATATGATTCAGTACTATGACCTGTTGAACATATTCATGAGTAGCATATATGTTGACTTGATTATTCCATATATGCTTCAGATGAGTTGATATTGATTGTGGTGATATTGATGATTTACTCCATATTCTTTATGTTGAGTTCATGTTCATCTTGTTATTGATCTTGAGATTTTACCTCGAGCCATGATTATATCTTGTCTCATGTGCATAGTACTCTCTACTCCACTCACTGAGTATTTATATACTCACTCCCCAGTTTGATATTTTTGATTGCAGGGCAGGTATTGTATAGAGAGGAGCAGGATTAGTGGTTGCCTGCTAGCTGTGCCGCTCCATAGTATAGTATAATGTAGATAGAGGTTTATCCCCTTTTGGTGTATTATAAACCTTCTATTATATATAGTGTATAGTTACAGTCATAGATCCTATTGTGGATATGGGTTTGACCATGGATGGATTGGGAAGCAGGTATATATATGTGTGCAGATCAGTTGTGTGCCTGTGATAATGTATTGCTATATATTGTCCAGGTTTATATGTGACAGATTATGTGATTGCTGCTCTGACAGGTAGTGTGTTGTATGTATTGAGATAATCCTGACAGGTCACTATAGGAAAAGTGATCATTTTGTGCATGCATCATGCCAAATTTTTCAAGATTTATTGATGATTGATACGTAGTAGGGTTCTACGCGGTGGCTGGTGGCCTTATGCCTACCCGCACCCTAGGACCGTCGCGGCGGCCCGCCGGGAACGGGGCGGGGGTCGTGACAAAGCTTGGTATCAGAGCAAAGGTTAAGAAGAGTCCTGTCAGAGCAATAGAGTGAGTCAGGATTAAGTATAGGATTATACTATGGAGCATAAGGTTTTTCTGTATGTTAATTTATGAGTCATTTACAATTCAGTAAAATATATTATGACTCAGTGTGTAACGACTGCCCTCTCTTTTTAACTCTTTTAGAGACATATAAAGAATACCTCCAAGGAGAGGATCTGCTCGTCCTGGAAGGAGGATGGAGCCAGATATAGCATTGGATGCGGGTTCCACACATATCGAGCCCCAAAGAGAAAAATCTCCTCCTGCAGACAGGCGGAGAGTTGATGATCAAGGGGAGGTAGGAAATAGAGATGCATTGATGGAACAGTTACTGGCGGAGAATCAGGCTCTGAGGGAGCAGATTGCTCGGGGGAAATCTCCTGCCCCGTCAGTAGTATCCATCCCACCTCCTATAGTTGTGCCAAGAAGTTTGGCCAGGCGGGCTCTAGATGATGAGGGGATTACTGTACAGGAATTTCTGAGGCTCAGAACCCCGGAGTTTAAGGGGGAAGAAGGTGAAGATCCTCAGAGATTTCTGGAGGAGACTGAAAAGATGATACGGAGACTGCCCTGTTCTGATGCAAGAGCTATAGAACTTGTAGGGCTTACAATGAAGGAAGGTGCTTGGGACTGGTACCAGAGACAAGTGGAGGACAAATTGTACAGTAGGAATCCTCCAACCTGGGAAGAGTTCAGGCAAGCAGTGATGGATGAGTTTTTGTCTCCGGTTGAGAGGCAGAATCGGGCTCTTCAGTTTGAGAGGCTGAAGCAGATGCCCAGAATGAGCGTATCTGAGTACGCTCGTGAGTTCACTAGATTGGGGAAGTATGCTCCTTACATCATCCCCACTGAAGCTGCCAGGATAGAAAGATTCAGGCGGGGTCTGATTTTCCCGCTTTATAATGCAGTACTGGCAGTAGAGGTCCCCACCTTATCTAGGCTGATTGATAAAGCAAAACAGTGGGAGACCAGAAACAAAGAGGAAAGAACTGAAAGAGAACAGAGGAAAATGAGTATGGGGAAAGGGCAAAGCAGTAGAGATAGATCTGAGGGAGTAGATCTCTCGGAGGGCCCGATGGAGCAGTCTGTACGCTCAGCTCCACCTGCCCCACGTAAGAGGAAATGGAGGAAAAGAGGTCAATCACAAGATACTTTTCTACCATCAGTACCTCTTCCTCCAGTCACTACGGCCAGAACTGAATCTAGGTTTCAATCATGGCCAGTGTGTGGCATATGTGGGAAGCAGCACCCTGGCAGATGCAGAATGGGTCAGGGAGTGTGCTACAGATGTGGACAGCCGGGTCATTTTGTCAGAGAATGCCTGCAGGGTGCCACCCAGCAGTTTGTGCCTTTGGCATCCTACCCTTCTGTGCAGATGGACAGGCCTAGTAGTAGGGGGCCTGTAGGCAGAGGCAGAGGTCAGACACCAGCGTCACAGCAGAGTGTTGGACCATCTCAGCCATTAGCTCCAGTAGGTAGAGGGCAAGGAAGGGTGTTCACGGTAAATCCACAAGAGGCACAGGCATTAAATGTAGCTGTGACAGGTATGCTCCTCATTGATAAGATTAAAGCTAGAGTGTTATTTAATTCTGGAGCTACCCATTCATTTGTGTCCCCTTATTTTGCTAAAAAGTTAGCTAAGGATAAGATATTGATGCATATTCCCTTAGCTATTAATACACCTGTAGGGGATAGTATAGAAGCGAAGTATGTATATCCTACCTATGTGGTAGAGATAGAAGGTAAAACACTCCTAATTTATTTGATTCCCAATACCACACCGAGCAGAATATGAAGACCAGATACACTCACCCCTTTGAGTAATCAGGTAATTTACTCTTTTAAATTCGAGGACGAATTTTATATAAGGAGGGGAGGATGTAATAACCCCAAAATTTTTTTTTATATAAAAAGGGATAGAATAGTCCTTTAAAATTGATATAAGGGGTAAAATGGGAAGGAATCAAAAGTTAATGGCATAACTGTAGATCCGTTGAAGTGGCAGGGGCAAATTGGGAATTTAATAATATTAAAAAAGGGTGAATAGTGTTTTGATGTGATTTAATTGGAGGGTTTGAGCTACGGAATGAAGCAGAGAAAGAAAGAGGGAGGGGGTTCACAGACGGCAACAGAGAGGAAGAAAAAGAAGGAGAGGAAATGAAAGGAAGAAAGGAAGAGGAAGAAGAAGAAGAAAAAGAAAAGGAAGGAGATCCCGGTTGCGCTGCCAGCTGAAGGGAAAAACATAGATCTCCTTCCCCTCTACGCAAAGACCTCGATTTCCAAAAAGAAAAAGGTAAATATCCGTCCCTATCTAGTCTTTTGATGACATTAGGCTATACAAAGGGTGGATATAGTCTAGAGGGGTCGGATAAGGGTTGTAGAGGTGGTTAAAAGAGAAAGAATCGGATTTCGACAAATTTTTCCGGCACTACGGAAAAACTGTGTCGAAGTCCCAACTTCGGCGAATTATTTAGGAGGTCAAACGACCTCCGATAGCAATGCATGTTACCTCTTTAGAATCCTCTATGAGTGTAGAATGTTAGGTAAAAATTTCATCAAATTTGGAGTTTGGAAAGTGGATCAAACCCGGGATGAAGTAACCGGCTGTCAGTCCGGGTTACTGTTCATCCGGGTGGAAAATAGGGGATTTCATGCTATAATAGAGTATTAAGCCTAGATCAAGCTAAAAGGGACCTTGTACTCATGCAAAGGAGTCCCTAATACACATAAATGGTGAGTTAATTAATTAAAAAGGAAAAAAAGAAAGAAAAGAAAAGATTTAGAGAACAGGGGAGTTGAATCAATTAAAGTTTTCTATGTTATAATTGGCACATAGATTATAGCCCTTGATACAAGACTAAATGTATTGTAAATGCATGTCACAGTTGGGCAAGAAGCTAGGGAACAAGAGGAAGAAGTTTCTCACTGCCTGCTGTAGATTTTTGGAGGCGTATCAGGGCTGTGCCAGATTGACAGGTGAGTGGGAGTCATGTACTTTGCACCATGAGCTTCCTTAATTCATTTTCATAAATGTCGCCAAGTGTGAATTGATTCCACTTGAGCATATTGATTGATATTGTAGTAGATTCCTCTATAATCTTGATTCTCCATGCTTGATTATTCTGTACATGCATTTGAGGAAATATTGAGAAGAATTACGAGGGGTTTATGAGTAATTAAATTGGATCTGAATTGTGAAATGACTTCTTTTGTAAATTGATTTCATTTCCTCTATTTCAAAGACTTATGAGTGGTAGCCTTGATTATACTCTTTATGAGTAATTAAATTGGATCTGAATTGTGAAATGACTTCTTTTGTAAATTGATTTCATTTCCTCTATTTCAAATACTTGTAAGTGGTAACCTTGATTATACTCTTTATGAGTAATTAAATTGGATCTGAATTGTGAAATGACTTCTTTTGTAAATTGATTTCATTTCCTCTATTTCAAAGACTTGTAAGTGGTATATTGAGTTGCATTGCACACCCTTGACCCCTCACTCCCAAACCTGATGTTAGTTTATGATTGGGTCGGAGTCGAGTGAGTGGTAGTCTTAATTATGCTCCTTTTAGTAGAGTATTGGGAGGGTGCATTATGGCATTCATGCATGGCTTGACAGTATCTGCAGGACACCTATAGTCGATGGGGTTGAACATCGGCCTTTGTGCACATAGTAGCCTTCTGGGTGGGCGGAGCCCAGTCCCTTCCTAGGGGGGACACGGCCCTAGGCGTAGGATCGGCCGGTCCTACGACTTATATTCTGCTTGCCGCCGGGCATAGTAAGACCCCGCGAGGTGCAGTATGGCTTTCCGCGGATGTAGAATTCCCGCGAGGTGCCGTTTAGTATGTAGATGTGAGATGGATTTCTGTTCTGGATACTGGCCAGCATTTATATGATCAGTGTGGTGTCTTATCCTGCATATGCATGTGACAGTAGGGAGTTGTTGCTGGTTCGCCTGGGGCGTAAAACCCACCTCCCGATAGCTGTCTAGCATTTATGTTATCGGTATGGTGTCTTATCCTGCATATGCATGTGACAGTAGGGAGTTGTTGCTGGTTCGCCTGGGGCGTAAAACCCACCTCCCGATAGCTGTCTAGCATTTATGTTATCGGTATGGTGTCTTATCCTGCATATGCATGTGACAGTAGGGAGTTGTTACTGGTTCGCCTGGGGCGTAAAACCCACCTTCCGACAGCTGTCTAGCATTTATGTTATCGGTATGGTGTCTTATCCTGCATATGCATGTGACAGTAGGGAGTTGTTGTTGGTTCGCCTGGGGCGTAAAACCCACCTTCCGACAGCTGTCTAGTGATGATTTACATATTGGTGTGGTGTCATATTCGATGTATGCATATGGCAGTAGGGAGTTGTTGCTGGTTCGCCTGGGGCGTAAAACCCACCTCCCGATAGCTGTCTTGTTGATGATTCAGCCTATTGACACCTGATTTATATGATTCAGTACTATGACCTGTTGAACATATTCATGAGTAGCATATATGTTGACTTGATTATTCCATATATGCTTCAGATGAGTTGATATTGATTGTGGTGATATTGATAATTTACTCCATATTCTTTATGTTGAGTTCATGTTCATCTTGTTATTGATCTTGAGATTTTACCTCGAGCCATGATTATATCTTGTCTCATGTGCATAGTACTCTCTACTCCACTCACTGAGTATTTATATACTCACTCCCCAGTTTGATATTTTTGATTGCAGGGCAGGTATTGTATAGAGAGGAGCAGGATTAGTGGTTGCCTGCTAGCTGTGCCGCTCCATAGTATAGTATAATGTAGATAGAGGTTTATCCCTTTTTGGTGTATTATAAACCTTCTATTATATATAGTGCATAGTTACAGTCATAGATCCTATTGTGGATATGGGTTTGACCATGGATGGATTGGGAAGCAGGTATATATATGTGTGCAGATCAGTTGTGTGCCTGTGATAATGTATTGCTATATATTGTCCAGGTTTATATGTGACAGATTATGTGATTGCTGCTCTGACAGGTAGTGTGTTGTATGTATTGAGATAATCCTGACAGGTCACTATAGGAAAAGTGATCATTTTGTGCATGCATCATGCCAAATTTTTCAAGATTTATTGATGATTGATAGGTAGTAGGGTTCTACGCGGTGGCTGGTGGCCTTATGCCTACCCGCACCCTAGGACCGTCGCGACGGCCCGCCGGGAACGGGGCGGGGGTCGTGACACGTACAAAGCGGAGCTCCACTACGCCCTGTCATGGCCGTACCCAGCGCTGCCCCACGACGCCCTGTAACGGCCATGTCAGTGGCAGCTCCATCGTGCTACACGATGACCAACCCCCCAAAAGGGCCCCCCAGCCTGGTATATATGCGGCTGGGGGGAGAAGGGGGAGGGTAAGCAAGAACTTCCAGAGCATTCTCCTACTTGCTACTATTATCTTTCCTTCTCCTCCAATCTCCTCTGACTTGATCGTCGGAGGGCCCCCACTACTCCAGTGGTGGTGCGAGGCTTGCTTGCAGGTTTCCCGGTGGAAAGTGGAGCGCAATCAACACCAACCAAGGCAACCCAAACGGAACTCCGTTCACACCGCTGTGCCAATCGTTCTCGGTTTGGACCACCAGCAACAAGCTGTAATTAATCTGCCTATATCTGGACTCTCGAGAGGTTGAATAGTGGAATATATTAAACTCACTTTGTGGCTGAAATTTCGTCCCCTTATGATAAATGCTTGCACTAATGGTAATTTTGAACCTTTTGGGAAACATTTTCTGTTTTGTTGTTCACAAACTTTTGCCATATTGCTAGGAGCATGTGTTCAGTCGATTTTCGAGGAAAGTTGGACATCTCAAGACCGTGTTTAGTGGGCGGAATAAAGGCTCTTTATCCCCTCATTTTGTACTTTTTTTTTCCTGCCAAACACTATTTTGAGCATCTTGAAATAGAGTCATATCCTGACATGAAATAAGTGGGAGAGAGAATATAACTGTATTCTACAATTTTGGTGAAACAGATTTATGCTGGAAAATACGAAAAAAATGTTCTAAACTTTCAAAAAAAGGGGCAATTTTGTGCTTATAATAAAATCTAAATCGTTATAAAATTCAATGCACATTCAATATATGTACTGATCCCTTGCATTTATCCTTCAATGAAATGAAATTCTTATGCCGTAGAATAAGTCCATTTCCTCTAAATTACATTGTCTGTTTTTTCTATATGATTTGTGGAAACTTATCTGAGGATTCGATGCCGTGGTTGTTTTCATATATATGAGGTCCATCTTCCTCCATTGTTATATGTTATCCTCAGAATTTTTTCCTTCACCTGTTCTATTACTTTGTGTTGCTTTCTTTTTCTGTAATTTTTATTCCTCGAGTTATCATATGGGTAGATATTCTTCTCTGTTCTAGGGCGCTTCAATGGCTTTGAATGTTTACATCTGCAATTCCATTTAGTATGCAAAGTTATAAGTTTTCTTCTCTTATTATTCAGTTCATCAGGGAGTGAGAGCACATTTAGGGGCTTTTTTTAATTCACGATCTTCATTATGTGTTACTATCTACGAACGACAGGCTGCTAAATTCTTTGGTTTCCAAATTAGCTTTTGTTTGCGGACATATTTTACTATCATTTTATCCAAAAGCTTTCTAAGGTGTATTTTGGCATTGCTTAGAGTGCACTGATATTTTTTTTAAAAGTTATGCTTTGTTCCTTGTGGGTTTTTACTCATTTCACTCTTGCCTTTCATTTTAGTTGTTCGACACCCAGTGTTTGCTAGTTTTTGTGTTTATTTGTTTGATGTATTGCATCAAACTAGTCAGTATTTACCACGTTGGTTTTCTTCTATATCTGATATTTTGACTGCAAAATAATGAAGAGGAGGCTCCAAGGCCAGCCCTGAGTTCCATCGAAGTGTCAGAACCTGTGTATAGGGACTATTCATCCAATACAGGCTTGACACTGAATGCGGTCAAGGACCGTTCTGTTTTAAAGTCCTCCCACTCTTCTTCTTCTGCTTCTGCTGCTTCTTCTTCTTCTTCTTTTCGCTAAAGCGGGTGTTTCATACTATACGGATACAAATATACCTAGAAGAGTCTGCATACAAAAGGTCTCGGAATGCATCAGACAAATCGTCCTCACCAACCCATAGGGTGCCTCCTGAGTGGCTCGCAATGGCTAGTTAATTCATAATATGACAAATAGGAACGGAAAATTAAATGCATAAATTTATGTTGAATAAAATAAGAATGAAAGGAGAGAACTTTACATAACGGCTAGTTAATTCTCTCTCTGACAACTATTGTGGTATAAGAAGGCTAACGACTATCAGACGTCTCCAAAAAAGCGACATTTTAAAGATATCATGGATTTGATTAGAAATTTCCAAGTTCCTTACATAGTGTGATTACCAAAGATAAGTGGTGCCGTAGGTCCCCATCTTCCTCAAAACTCTTTCGAAATCTATTTGTCTATGGAAGCCGAAGGTATCTCGTTTGACTCCATATCCCTCTCTAGAACCTTAAAAGCTTCTTCCTTTACAAATAAAGCAACCACTTTTCCGATTACTCTACTCTTCGATTGCCATGGCTGCTGCGAACAGCGACGATGGCTGAGGATTTGGGTGGCCTGGTGGTCACTGAATCCTTGAATACAATAAATAAAGGACAGATATAATTAATTATATGTTTGGATGATTTAAGTCTAGCCCAGCTTGTAATCCTATGTTTTTATTGGATATACTAGCTCAATTCATAAATTCAATAAAATTTTCAGCCTAATCACCCAAACAGATTTTAAATTACCTTTGAATCCCTTATTTGATAGTTTTGAAGCAAATCCATCCCCAAGGTTGCCGGCATAAATTGATGTGAAATACGATGAGAAATAAATATACATACATTCCTAAATGAATATTAAATTGCTTATAAGTCTATAAGTCACAAACGGTAGAAATCAGCAAAGTTTGCTGAATTGCTATAGTAACACATATATGGATCTAAGGTCACTGTATCTAGTAAGTTTAAGGAAAGATAATTGTTAAATCCTTAACAAACCTTCAATTACTTGGAGGTTTTAAGAAATAATTTTCATAATTAACCACAGAATAGTTCCATGATCGCTATATAGTGACATTAACATGGTTATTATATGCTAAAGAAAAAATTGTAATTGAACTGGTAGATTTTTTTTATTGATTTTCAACATGAAGTTTGATTCTTTTGGTTAACCTTTTTTTTATTTTTTGACAACATTAGGTTCGCCTGAAAACTATCTACTAACGACATTAGGTTTGACCTTAATTCCCGGTTTTAAGATCTTTTTCTCTAACCCGGTCACAAGCGCCGAGTTGTGGAACCCTTCTCGCAAATCCCCTTTTCACCGTAGCACTACATTTCTTTTAATAACGTCACAAAGCACCATCCCACATTGACTTGCCCCCAAAATTTAGAGTTTTGGACTTTATTGTTTCGAGATAGATTAAAAGGTGGTACATTGTATGGTGGAAGTATGGAACCACGGTCAGAGTCAAAGACCTTTGTCCTTATTTCAAACAAATTCGGACACCTAAAGTAATACTGTCATAATTATAATTACTACGATGATAAACTTTTTAAACCAAAAATCCTAATAAAATTGGAATTTGGCAATGAATCTCAACAATATAATACCCAAGGATCATCCAAGCTTCTTATGTTCCTTCTTCCTCAGATTCTAATTTAATTATTGCAGGACTTTTCTTCCAAAAATAGTTGCTACAGAATCTTTTTACAAATGCAATCAGAGCCAACGACAAGCCCCCTCTACCTCCTGAAGCGGTAAAACAACCAATAGAATCCAAACTCGGTCAAACACCTAACTAGGCAGCTGGCACTTGTAGCCATATATATATATATATATATATATATATATTGAGAGAGAGAGAGAGAGAGAGAGAGAGAGAGAGTCAAACACATAGCTAGACAGTTGGCACTTATAGCTATATGTGTATATAGATATAGTCAAACACCTAACTAGGCAGTTGGCACTTATAGTGTATATAATATATATATATATATATATATATAGAGAGAGAGAGAGAGAGAGAGAGAGAGAGAGAGAGAGAGAGAGAGATGACTAGGTTACATTTGAGTATAATCAGGTCCGAATTCGGTTGCCTCTGCTGCCATTACACCGGCATGGATTTTGAAGCATCCAAATAGCCGTTAACTGCCAGCTCGATGCATTAAAAGGGCAAAAAAAGAATAATTAATGGAACTGGACTGGATGCATTCCCTATGCCCAGTCTCTCCATCTTTTCAAGATAAACACTAACTTAAAAATGATAAACATCTAGTTTGGAGGATAAGCATAAATATTGTAGAAATAAACAGATAAAAGATCTGGTCATTTGTTAAGGGGAAACACTAAATGTTTGAAAATAAATACGAATATATTGGAAGAGAACATGCAAAAATAAAAGTTAAGATGTCTCCGATAAATACCAACGCTCAGATGATAAATACCAACTCTTAGATAACAAATATCTAGTCTGCAAAAATAAAAAAAAATTTTGCACGAAAAAGCAAAAAATAAAATCTCACTTGGGACGAGAGAAAGAAACAGGGAGATAGGTCCTGCAGGATGAGCATGAGAGTGGACATCACGTCACATTCCATCCCATTAAAACATGAGTGTTATACTTAAGAGGAGGAGGAAAACGGCATTATTTTTATTTTTATTTTTTTGGATATAACGATGGAAGGTTGCTCGTAACGTTTAGATATATATGTATGTATGTATGTATACTTGTACGTACGTACATAGGTTGGTAGGTATATACGTATATATATTTATAGCCGAACCTCCGTGCGACAAAAGAAAGTGGGCATTCACTGCCGCCTTCTACCGTAACGGGAGATCCGCATTTGGTTTCATCTATTTATCCTGATCAACCGACCTCCATGCATGAGAACTGTCGGCCATCCTCGGCAAAGCGGCACCTCTGTCAAAATTAACTTCTGTCACTCCACAGGAAGGAAAGGAGAGTGACATGGGCAGCAAGACGAGAACATGGCTCGCCTCATAAAAATCTTCCTCTCTCCGATGCTCATCATCCTTAAGAGTTCTCCCATGGCCGTAGACAGTATGGTTTTTTTTTTTTTTTGGCCACACTGGCGTCTCACTACACTCGGGTCTGAGTACGCCACGAGCAATCAGAGTGCAAAACATAAGCTAGTCCCTGTGAAATAGAATCAGTGCCGTTCCATGAGAAGGCTCCGGAATGATGTGCTATGAAGGAGACCACCCAATCCGCCACACTATTTGCCTTCCAAAATATATGTGCGACCCCAAATGACGATATAGTTATTTAAAAAAAATAAAATTAAAAAAAAGGATGGCAACATCATTCTCATCATGGTCAACAACAAAGACCAGCAATAAAAACAACAACAACAACAAATGCGATTTGCAATTAATGCTCATCATAGTAAATAGGATAATACAATTACAACTAGGCCTATTATTCTCCAATTTCACGAGTGATTGAGCAGCTTGCCCATTAGGATATATCAGGGAATTAATTGCGAGAAAAAGTAATGCTAATTTGATAAACAATACTCTCTTAGTGAGGAATAAACAAACAAACAAACAAACAAAAATCCTTCCACTCGGCTAAATTATTTCAGCCTTCTCCATTGAAAAGTTATATTTTCCTATTAGGTATGGCCTAAAATTGTTATACATCTTAGGCTTGCATTTTTCCTATTAATTCATTGTCATTGTTATAATCATAAATGAAGTTAACAAAACATCTCTAACTTTGAAGAGGACAAAAAAAAATTATAAAATATTTAAATTAGTGCTACTTAAAGGACTTATAAATTTACTACTTATCTGGATAACAAAGTAACTACATAGTCATTACATAGTTATATATATATGGCTCCAAATGAGACTCTTAGATTTACATATTAACATACATCACACTAACCAAGCAGTGAATATAATTTACTTAAATATGCCTAGAGTAGTTTTCATGAGTTGAGCGGCGATAACAAGGTTCATCCTCTCGGTTGGGTGGAAGGCATCCCAGAAGACATACTTGTTCGCATCTTGGCATGTGAATAGACTCCTTCTATTGCATGTGTAACCCATCTCAAACATTCCTGTTGCGCAGCATCCGGACACTGCGTCCTCAAATCCTGCACACCATGTAATCAAACACATTGATCAGCGTTTGATGGCTGATCTAATCAGTTTAATCCAGTTCCTTAGCAGTATTCGTCTTTTCTTTTGATTGAAGTTAAAAAATATTTGTTAGGACCAATAAATTCTTACGTAGATGTATGTCTATGATGCAAATAGTATTGAATAAAGAAAGATTTGCTAAAAACATTAATCAAATTGGACATTATAGAGCGAGCAAATTATGATTATCTGAAACTTTTAAGCTCGTCAGGGATTATTATATATCCTTTATATTAGTTTTCCAACATATCAGAAGTGGCTCCTTCAATATTTTTAAAAAATATTATGACATCATATGTGAGAACCCACTTCTGAATTACCATCGAAGATGTGTTGCGATCTATATGCGATACACTTATTATGTGGATGGATGGACCACAGTCTAACGTGCGATGTCCATGCCAATAATACAGGCATTTATGGGTAAGAAAAAGTTTTTTTTTTTTTTTTCCAAAGCAAACGCTTTTATGGATCATCGACGTCTGCTACGTGTTGCTGCAATTAAAGCAGAGATTTAGCTTGAACTCACCGAATGTCAATGGCTTCTTGATCACACCCAGCAAAACATAGTAGATATCGCCGTATACAATTGCGATACCAGGTAATTCTCGGTTAAGCTTGTTGATCGAGCGCTGCAGCTTGCTGTTAAAATTCGAGGCCACTTTGTTGTAGATTTCATTGCAGGCGTCCCTGGATGTCGGATTGGCGACTCGTTCCAACGGCAAACACCCCATTGGAGGAAGTCCAGTGAGGTCTATTTTGCGAGCACCTAATCTGTGAAGGTCCCTGATAAAATCTTCAGCAATGCCAATCAGGAAGTCCTGGTATTGTTCCACGTTGTATTGCGACCGTCGGCCGCCGGGCACGGTGTAGTAGTTCTCGAGGAAGTCGTTAGTCCCTAAGCTTATAACATACACAGCCTCACTCAGTGTCTCTCGGGCCTTTGCCTCCCCTTGGTAAGCCTTCAACTTCTCCTGGTATTCTTCGAAGTATTCCAGTTCCCTCCATAGAGGTATGACGGACTGCAACAGGATGGAACAAGTTAGCATTAATTCAGAGGAAAAGGAGATGCCATGAGATATTGTGCGGTTGCGGCCTGAGGACTTACGAGCACATCAGATGTGGCATTGTCGTAGCCACTGCCGGCGGAGGCGAAGCAGACGCCGGTGGCGAAGTCCTTGATGCCGTACTGGGGGTCGAGGTAGGCCGGCACGGCCGATGGGAGCCCAAAAGCTTGCGAGATGAAGTCGGTGGCGAGCCGCCCGTTGCAGAACCGACCCGTGGGCTGGCCGCCGTTGAAGTCACGGCCGTAGGGCTCGAAGTTGCTCCTGGCGATGGTCGGTATGAAGTTGTTGTTCCCGGCATCGACCGTGGAGTCCCCGAAGATGATGATCGCCGGAACTTTGGCTGCGATCTCGGTGGAATGCAGCAAGAGTACCTGGAGCAAGAGAAGCCAAGGCAAACAGCTGGGCGACATCTTCTCCCGACCAGACCAAGTGATGTGGGGGGGAATGGAGTAATGAGCAAACAAATAAATAGTTGAGTTGGCGGGGACCGGAGGGAAAGCTAAGATGGAAGCTGGTAATGAGGGATCCGTTAAAAAAATTTCGGTGCGCTTGCTTTGCCGTTCTTGTTGCCCACGAATGAGTTGTAGTGAGAGTTCCCAACCCTCTGCATGGATGGCTAGACTAATGAGAACGTACGACCGCGTGCGTGACCGGCAACGCTACTGAAGGTGAAAGAAACCAGAAACCCCGTGCGATCGTTCCCACCCAACAGAAAATGTAGGCCATTAAGACATCATTTAAAGGCCATCTGCTGGTCTCTTCCAAAGCTCACGTTGTTCAGTTTTTAGTGAACCAGCTGCACCGTTTAAGCTGTTGGCTTTGATTTTATCTTCTCCTTAATTTATAACCCACCAGTCTCTCATTATAGAGTGTCGTGACAAAGACAGTCCATGAAAGTATCACGCACTACATAATAATAATAATAATTATTATTTGTACACCAACTACTCATACGCAATGAATATGGATGCGAACTAAAAATGGTCGTTCCAAATAAAATCCGCAAAATAATAAGCCGCAAAAATAATCGTTCAGTCCGCACCATTTGTCCCTCTGTAAATATGGATAGATTACTGAAAAGCATACTCTCTAGATCAATCACATCCTATGGGAGGCACGACCTAGATCACACTACATATTGTTTGGTGGCCGATCATTTAACTCTAACAGCAGCAATACAGGAGCGCAAAGCACCTTGCGCGGGCTACACGACACAGGATTCCGGCCGTTCTTTGAAGGTTTAGCGATGCTGGAAACTAAGGGCTTGTTTGGTTCGCGGGAAGCATTTTTTCTTCTAGAAATATGATTCTTGGGAAACAAATTCCTAGGAAGAGTATGTCTAGGAAAGTACTTTTAATATGTTTGGTTGACCATGAGAAAGTGACAAATTTCCAAAGTGCTTATATTTGGTTGGCCATCCATTTTCCTGGAAAAGTTATGTATAATTCCTATTATGCCCTTAATAAAAATTAGGTATTTAATGCCTCTTTGATGCTTCTTTAATGCTGAAGGGCTTTTTTGGAAAAAAATAAAAATGGAGTGATTTCCGCCTCATGGAAAAGTAACTTTTCCCTGTTTCTCATGAGAAAGACTTTTCCATGAAATGTGGAAATCATATTTCCATTGAAATATAATTTTTCTGTCTCTCTCCTTTGAAAACTTCAACCAAACAAAAAGCATCTCATTACTTTTTCGTTGACCACACTTTTTTTTTCTTTTTTTTCTACGAACCAAACGAGCCCTAAAGTTTTCGTCCTGCTGCCCCAGAGTGCTGGGGGCAAAATCCTATCTTTATCGCGACCACAAATATAATTGAGACTCCTACGTCAATATTCTCCTAAAGGCTTCCGTATTTTTTTATTCTTTGAATGCATATGCGTGTGTGGACGAGGTTCTACCGCACTTAGAAAGTATAGTTAGGATTTGTTTAATTAGAATTTGCATCACACACTCTTACAATAAATGTCCAGGGCCAATTAATTAAATGGAAACACACCTTAAATTTATGGTCTGTGCGACTATACGTACTTGGGCTCGCGTCTTCTCTATTTTATAGGTAGATTAATAGGACACCTGATATAATTTTTATAGAGTTACATTTTTTTTCTTCTTAAATTGAATTCTAAATCAATGATCTAAACGATAGGATATGATTTAATATCTCTACACTACTTACATATAAAAAATATATAATTGGAGACATCTACTTTTGCATCAAGTATGCCAATTTTGCGTCATCTCAAGATCAAAGATAATGTGAGTGATAGTGATGAGATCATCATATTTGGTTGTACCACTATAATCCTACACGACAGTGATCCCAAGTCACCCCCACTCCTCAAATTACCGCCGAACTCAGTAATGAAATATCTATCCCTGAAGTTGGATATTCGAAATCATCCCAGAACAGCGATCTTAATTAGGTTGAATTTAAAAACAAAAATATTCCTCAATCCAACAAAAAATATTAATATATTATATTATATTATATTGATATTATCTATATTATATTTATTATATATAAATTATATTATCATAGATTATTAATTATATTATTGTCATATTATTATTTATTGATAGTTTTAAATTATAGTAGAAATACTATTATACTTTATATTTATATAATAAAATTATTTAATATATTACTCCTATTTATTCTATTTTTTTATCAAAATAAATATTAATATTAAAAACTAGATATTATAAATATTAATATTAATATTAATTTTATAATAATAATTAATATATCTTTATATAAAACTCTGGAACAGATTGTTAAATGGTTGGCTGATTGGGATTGCATAATATTCCACATGTGCATGCCGAAAAGATGGACGGCTGTCTTGTGGAGTAACATCTGCAACATAGTTGAGGGCCTGAGGCAGCCGTCTAGAAATTGTTTGAGATCATGAACCACATCTATTTCTGGGAACAACTTGGATTTGTGAAAATTAAATCATTGGACTAATTTAATTTTGGAGCATGTGTCAAACTTACTGAATTAATTAACTAACAGACTTCAGGTGCTCTACTAAGGGTTCGGGTTGTATCTTTCATGTGAAAAAATAATGCAACCTTTTTTTGCAACATTAATGGTTGGATTGTGATAGCCATTTTAACTTTTAAGATGTATGCAGATGATTGGGAAAAAAAATAGTGCTTTGAGAGCTATGCAATGCATGTTCTAATAATTAATATGCCGCAAAAGGAGACCAACCATACTTTTATAGGAAAGATACAACCCAAGCACCTCTGCCAATGCCAACAGTGGAATATTCACCAACATTGGAAATTAGAAAACGTTAGTTCCCAAAACGAGCGCATAAATTCCCATGCTCCAGTAATCTGACTTGCTTTTCAAGCTAGCTAGGCACCAGAGGAACTCTGGCTCATCAGTTTATTCTTGAAAGCACTAGAGGAACTCTAGTTCAATCCAGCTCCTTAGTCCAGTGGCCATATCTGACTGAGGATAGGCTGCAATTTTGGAGGAACGAAGTAGTGCTACAAGTAGGTTGGGTCGGATCGAGTTTTAGATCATATGACATTTAGAACATGTTTGGTTGGAAAAAATTGAAATCTAGAATAGAAATAAGAATGTGGCTCTCCATACAGTTGTTTGGTTGGAGATATTCCATTTTCATTCCAACTTCAGAGGAGAATGAAAATGGCCCTAATTCTTCAAAATGCAATCTTTATTTTTCTATTGTATTTAAATTTCGTTCTAATTCCAATTGCGAAGCAAACATGTTGAAGGATATAACTATTTAAATTTTTATTCGAATTAGTTCTGATTCTAATTTTGGTCGTGAACTAAATACACCGCCATGTCCATGCAAATCCAATCACCCATCGGGTCAGACCGGGTTGGGTTAGATACCGTCGGATTTCCTCCTGCGCAAGCTGGTAGGGATGGTCTAGCCAAGCCCGGTCCGTTACCCGGTTCCAGCCTTATTTTGTTGTCGCCTCACTCTGTCGATTTGCAGTTCGAGAAGAAGAAATGGGTTCTCAGAGCCAAACAACCTCTCTCCAACGCCTTCATCTCGTCGAGAAGGTAATGCCCGGGATTCTAGTTGTTTCGTTTCTCCTCCTTTGGCTGCGTTTTTGTAACGGAGCATTCTTGAGCGTACCGCAGCGAATAGTTCGGGTGGTGGAGTTGGCAGGGTTGGTGTAGTCCTCTGGATATATCAATATTACAACACAAATACATATATGAAATGACTCGGTTCTTTTCCTTTTCGCTTCGATAAAATGATCTTATGGCATCAAGTTACAAAAAGAGAAAGGGAAAAGAAAAATAGAAAATCTGAGTGAGTTTAATTACAAAGAGTTTGCTCTGGGGTTGGTCTCTACCCATCTGGGAGAGTTAGGGAAGAAGACTCGGTATGGATTGAGCACCCGGCAACTATTGAAGGCCTTAAGGCCCGTTTGGAGGAGTTTTTGGAGGGCCAAAAAGTACTTTTAGATGAAATAAAGATGTTTGGTAAAAATTTTGGGAAGCTATTTAGCTTTTTTCAGAAAGCTAAAAATAGCTTTTTGGAAGAAGCTCCATTTTGGAGATTTCCGAAAAAATACTTTTAGGCCCGGTCAGAAAGCTTTTTTTTACCAAAATACCCATGTTAAAATATAACAATTACACAAAATGTCCCTTTAATAATTGTTTAACCAATTTTATCTAGCTAAAAATTTGTTATATTATGAAAAATTAATTTATGCTAATAATTATAATATTTTATACTTTTATTATTATATTATACTATAAATATAATATTACATTACATTATATCATAATACATTGATATGTTATGTTAAATAATTTAATATTATATTAAATTATTATGCTATAGTATACAATATTATATTACTATATTATAATAATATTATATTACATTACAATAATATTATACTATATCATATATTTATGTATTAATACATATTATTTTTTATTATGCTCTGTTCTATAATACTATACAATGTTCTTTATGGTCATTTTGTCATACCAAAAGTATTTTCTCAGTTTATTTACCAAGCACATGTTAAAGTAACACAACACTTTAGAAATATAGTTACCAAACAGCAAACAACTTTTTATAAAAGCTCTACTTCAAAAAGCTTTACTTTTAAAAGCTCTACTGCCAACAACTCTCCCAAACGGGCCCGAAGTCAGTTTATTGTTAATTCATATTGTTCAATTTGTGTTAAAAGATGGCATAAAAGTAGGTAGTTTTTTTTTCTTTATTCTGTTTAAGTTAGTATGCTAATAATCTTGTAATTATATTTTGTGTTACAATTTTGGCTTATTTGGCCTAATGATTGCCTTTGATAACTCAAAACAGAAAAATATAATCCACCAAGAGGCCAAGGCTGAGCTGCTAACCTTAAACCTTGCCATGCAAATTTGCTAAACAACATTATGATCAATGATTTGGCCTGAGCCAGGGCAAAGATAGCATCCTGGATCTTGACTGCATCGAGTCCATATTATTTGGATGCTGAGTTGATATGCCTTTTGTTCTCCAATTTCTATTCAAGAAACACTTTCTGATCCTCACTAGGAAAAGACTATTTTACAAAAACACTGACTTGGAAATTACTAACTTTGGTTAAAGGGAAACATGCAGTACGTTGTCACTGGCTCTAAAATGTTAAATTCCAATTTGGTCGGTCCGAATGATGGATAAAAAGCATATTTTGTACTAAAGGGCTGCACAATGCATCTGTTGATAGAGAAAGTATCTACCTGAGGAAAGATATTGCTATCAATCTGTTAAATGTTGCAAAATACATAACATTTAGGATCCTAGCTGCAGGAAATTATAAGCTTTCTACTCATTTTGTCGTTAGGGGATCCTGCTTATTCCCACCCACAAGCGAGCTCCGGGGGGAAGACTGACTCCCAAAAAGGAAAGCTTTCTCTAAGACTTCCAAAGCCCAGAACAGCAGAAGTCGTTTAGGATCAATCACTGAACACTATCGATCTTAGCTTGACACTCCAGTTACAAACAGATTGCAGTAGTAGCCTCCACATACATCCTGCATGCCAACCACACTAGATCCATATCGTAACTTGTCACCTACATGCAATAGATCCACTTGGCCAGTTACATCCTGGTGAGCAATTCCATAAGATGAAACATCTCAATTCCTGCATATTCAATATTACTAAGGCATCTTTATATCTCATTATGTGCTCGAGACATTCTTATTTCCCAATAGCGAAAGTCCAACATGAGTGAGTCATTCTGTTCTTTTCTTAAAGAATGTTTTGTTTTCTTCCTCTTTATATAGCGAACGTTGCATGGAACTCTCTGAACTTTGTGTACTTTCTGAGTTTTCTCAGAACCCAATTACATAATTGACGTGATAACTTGCCATTTTACGTGTAGCATAATTTCCAAAAATGCTTTCGAACACAACGAACACAATCAGGAATCGATTCAACTTGGTTATATCCAAAAATTAAACATGCCAAAATTGTATGGCTGAATCTCATGGCAAACCGGTGGGAACCTTCATGGACTTGCTTTGACATGATGCAATGTGTCCAACCTAGATCCCAACATGCATCAGCCATCACTAGCACCAGAGGGGGAGAGAGAGAGAGAGAGGGATGTGGCCCGGCTTGTTTCAGTTGTCATCCATCACTGCTGGTCTCTGCTGCCATTTGTTGCTGCCTGCCATCAGTGCACTTGCCACCTTCCTTGGCTTTCCTACTTGTCACTTGCTCTTGGTGCTCCTATTCCAAGCCCTATAACTCAAAAGGGTAAGTGGAGTCTATCAAAGTGATAAATTATATAAAATTAACTTCTGTAAAGGTGCACCCATCGATGTTAGATGCAGATCCATTCTCTTTATTTCATAAAGGAAATATTGATCATAAGGGAGATAATTTATCAGCAAAGGAGTAGCATTATCAGACTTAACTACTGAACTGCCCTGCTTGAAGGAACCTGGGAAATTTCTATGGATGAGCCAAATTTTCGTCTGGTCAGACTTGCTCGGTCATTCAAGCTTTGCTTCAGCTGGAGCTGTTCTCAGCTATGAATAAATACTTGGGCTTTTTAGCCACTTAAAAAGAGCTGATTCTCAGAGGTTCTTTTTAAGTTTGCAAGCTGGGGCCTGTCAATGTTTTGCTTGTTTCCAAGCCCAGTTGTAGCTTCAGCTTGGCCATTGCCTTATCGAACGTGTGTAAATGAGCTAAACCCAAACTGTTCATGAACAATTTGAAGCCTTTGTAGCCAGATGAACATAAATCTACATCTCAAGCTTTTAGCATGGTTTGAGGTTGGCCTCAGCATCCTGGGCAAGTACGTAACTGGGTAATCTATTAACAAGTTTGGGCTCCCCCCCCTGCCAGCTGCTCGACACTGGGGCAGCTGAGGGTCAGGGTTGGAGGCCTGTTGTTCTGGTCCATTGTTTTCATTTATTTGAAAAATGGGAGGAAAAAAGATGATTATTTGTATCCTCTAGTCTTAGGACCATGCATATTGCATTTTGCAGGACGAGTGATGCAACATTATTGAACATCAATTGTTCCTTGTAAAGCAGGTAAATAAATTCCCTTTTCAATTATTCATCTTCAAAACTTTGGGCAACTGAGGTTTCATATTGTCATTTTCTTGGTAAGAATGCACCAAGATATTTATAGATTGGTATTAGATAGGAGTATTTGCATCATAAAGATGACTATCTTGTTTGCCGATATGCCTACTTTCATAATTGTTCCTACTTAGTCTGCAGCGGCTTGACACTTACTCCACAACTAACTCTTTCCAGACAAAGGCAATCTTGTGTTAGCTATTCAAATCTCTTTGTTTTGCTGTGCAGGTTCAGCCATTTTGAGTTTGAGCCTCTTTGTGATAAAAGAGTTTCAAGAACCCTTGCTTTTGTACATTGCAGATACTACATTTGTGTAAAAGTTCCGAACCAGGTTTACAGTTTCTCATGGACTGCTTCTTTGGTTCAGTTAATTTGATTTAAAGCACAATATTTTTGGTTATTCCTGCTTGTTGGACTTAGATACAAGTTTGTAACCAGCTACCTAGCTATAACGATACAAAGGCCTTCGATATGTTTATTTTTGGCTCATGCTTCTGCTCATATAAAATCCCATGCAACCATAAGGCCTTTTCCAAGTCAGCTTCAGTTAAATCATAACTACAATTAGTTCACTTGCACATTAATGTTTGTTTAATGCACTTCTCAATTTTCTTTTCAGGATTACACTTGCGTTTTTCTTTTGTATCGTAGAGTTCAACTCTGAATATTCTGTGGCTGGGTCTACAGAACAGCTTGAACTAAACGGATCGCCATCAGAAACCACTTAATAGCTCACGTAATATTATGAACTTTCTTTCACCTCTTTCTCTCTCGGATATGATGAGATACATTCAGTGAACTTGTTCTAGGAATAAATTTAGTTTCGACTTCAGATGCATTAGTGGCAGGGGTTATTGTTTGAAGAGCTTGTCGTGATGATGCTTCAATTTTATTATATCTAATAACTTCAATTATTACTCTCCTAATCATGTTATCATCAAAAAATGTGATTTATCGTTACAAATTAGAAATAAATAGATATAACGGTTACTTTTTGTCCATTTCAATTCCAAACTGCAATTTCGGAAAATAAAAATTGGTTGGTATTAGATATATATCGAGTGACAGCAGAACATAACGCTTAATAACAATATTATATTTAATTAGTGAATACGTTTTCTTAAATTGTTATGAAGATTTAAATTTATAAAAGTATTTCAATCGATGTAAAACTGAAAATGCCAAAGATAACTGCAACTGTCATCATATAATAATGCTCATTGCATCAGAACAAAAATTAATAATAATTGTTATTTAAATACCTAGCTATAGCATTAGTATGCAATGTAATGGTCATATAAATATTTAATCTAATCAAGATGGACAGTTCTAATTCTAATTTCATTCAAACTAGAATATCATAAAATTTTTTTATCAAAAATGTTACTTTAAAATTTTAAAGATATTAAAAATATATAAATATCATACAAATTCTGGACAGATGGAAATTCCACCATCCCTTTTTCCTTCCGTACGACCTTGTCTCTCAGCTCGCTGCTACCCTCTATTCTTCACCTTCCTCCCAGGAGAAGAAAACCAACGGCGGATTCCTGTAATCTTTTCCAACTCCTCTTCGCCAAGAGCACCGCCTTCCCCTCCCTTCGCCCCTCCAACCTCCCCGCCTCCTCTCGTCGCTCCTCCCCTCTCAGCTCCACCTCGCTCTCCCTCCGGCTACCAGCCGCGGCGGCGGTGGGGCCGATCGACTTGGCCTTCGCCACCGTGGAGCCGACCCTCAGGCATGCGAGCGTGCTCTTCTTCAAGTCGGGATACAACGTTCAGATCGTGGTGGACGGGAAGGAGCCGGAGGAAGCCCTCCTGCGGCGGTTCCGGCGGGAGGTAGCCAAGGCCGGGGTGATCCAGGAGTAGTGCAAGCGGCGTAAGTTCTTCGAGAACAAGCAGGAGGAGAGGAAGCAGAAGGCTTGTGAAGCCGGGCGAACGAATTGGAGGAGGTGATGGACCTCCCCCGAAGCTAACGGTGCAATCTTTCCGAGACTCGGTAGTCAATTTTACCTTCTATTTTCCTCAAACATTCTTCTGGCATTCTTAAGAAAGGCAAGAGAGAATTTGTTGTTGGTAAAGGACATGCATGTATCTAGTAGTTCCACAAAACTCGTTGCAAATACCACACAAATCTAACGGTAAAGGAAACCAGAGAAAAATCTTGTGGGAGCAAACCAACTTCAAGCTCTTAACGAAAGCAAAACCTCGTAGCAGGATTCTTGCATGACTCGGTCATAGAAAAGACCTGTCTCCATACCCCGGCCACTCATTTTCCAACTACTCCTACCCACCAGAAAAACCTCTCCTCAGACTAACCAAAAGTTTGCGTCCTCCCCAACCCTTTTAAGTACCTCCCCTGCATCCCTTCCCCTTTGCCTTTCCTCATCTCCATCAACATCCAATCATCGCTGACACGATGGCCTCCGTTCGTGCATGCGTTGTAATTGCGATGCTCGCGTGCTTCCTGCTGACGAGATCGGATGAAGCCGCTGCAGGGATGGTAGAAGAGACGCCCCGAGAGAGCGCTGTCGGGGCGAGCGCCAGGACCGCCGGCCACCACTGCAATCCGGCCGATGAGACCTGCCGCCCCGGCGACCCGGACTCATCCGAGAACCAATTAAGCACAGGAGTCGACACTGAGCGTGGCACCATCCAGCTACGATGAGAGCGACATCGACGACGTCGCGGAGATGATTGAGCAGGAATTGGTTGTGTTGGGTCACTGAGAAACATGCGTATGTACATCGGTACACAATGCGCAATGCTTCATCTCTAAGTCCTAGTAGACTATAACTGTTCAAAACTTCCCTCTGCTCGTCAATTTCTTTTGTTGTTTTGGAGAAGTATTTGAGGTAATTGCATTTATTTCCTTTGGGAAATGTAAGTGAAATGTTATATGTAATCAGCTAACTTCAGCAGTTAGAGCTATGAATTGCATAACTATGCAATATCGTCGTTGCATGTCCCAATATGGTGGTGGTATGGATATGGTCCAAATTGATCTAGCCATTTAACGCCTCATAGAACTCTTCTTCTACAATATGTTTCCTTGTCATTAGTTTGGGTTTGGTTCTTTTCCAAGTTTCATGGTTTATTGCACATTAGCCTAGCTGGGTGGCCCCTTGAACTGTTGAATCTTAATTTGTATCCGACTCATTCAGCTTCACTCCAACCTTCATCACGAGATATCTTTTGTGCGCAGGGCTGGTAAAAATTAATCCTACCTAACCTGATCCTATTTGGGTTGGATTTGGGTCAGGTTTTTTCTTCTTTGGGTTTGGGTGCGGGTCAGAAATTCTGACCGTATAAAATTCGAGCCAGGTTCGGATTAGGTTTTTGACCTGACTCATATCATGAGAGCAACTTCTATTGAGAGACTTGGTTGGGATCTACATCATCCTATCAGCTTAAGCTTTTAAAAAAATACAAAAAATATAAATAAATCTACATCATCCTATTAACTTAAGCTTTTAGGACAAGTGGTGATTTCAACATGGTATCAGAGCAGAGGTCTTGAGTTCGAACTCTGTCTCCGCACTCTTTAATCTCATTATTAAAAATTTCACATGTTGGGCTCGCCTATTAAAGAAAAGTCTAGCCCACATATGAGGGAAAGTGTAAGAAAATACAAAATATATAAATAAATCTATTTCATCTTATCAGCTTAAGCTTTTAGGATAAGTGGTGATTTCAACAGATCCTTTGGTTAGATTAAATGTACAAGGTGCAGGACTGTAACTATCACAAGATACTCTATTAAACACCTTCCCAATCCCACCCACCCACGTTTCCTCTTTTTTTTTTTGGTACAATGGTAATTCATACTCTACAAGTGTGGATGTGGCCAACAAAATTAGAAAGCAATAAAGCAGATAAGGAATTCGGCACTCTAGCACACTCCAACCAAACGAAGCCTCCGGAGTGGTGAGCCACATAGGAGGCAATCCAATCTGCTGTACCATTCACTTTCTAGTAGGTGTGTGTGGCCTGAAAGGTGCCACACTCCTGCTGTAGTCTGCGAATGTCGAGGAGCAACGACCTACATACATCTCCTCTTTGTGGACTCCCTTTTTTTTTTTTTTATCCAATTCTACATTCACGGGACCCATCGTACACTCCCTTTGTTTCTGTCACCATGAAACCTACGCATTATGTTTTCTAGCAACCACCATGAGAACTAAACTACCCTCTTTTTCCTCAACAATTGGAAACTCGGAACCTCTGCGAGATTGCATCTTCTCTCCTCCCCCTCTCCATCATATATAAAGCAGCTTGATTCTTGCTTGGTGGAATTGTGGAAGCCTGCATCGGCTCTGCAATTTCTAGGATTCTTGTTCATACCAAGCAACAAATAGTAATCCATCAATCTGGTATCAAACTATCTCTAATTTCTTTTCTAAGAAGACTTCTTTTTATAGTTTAGCATCTATGTTTTTTTGGAAAAAATACGGGATTAAAAGCATGTTGCATGTTTGGTAGTATTTTTTTGATTGCTATACTACAATTTTTTCAAATGCAATGTGCTACTCTGATTTGGTTTGCCATTAGTTTCTTTTTAATGGGATGTTCTCGGGGTTTGAGAGGATGCTTGTTCATAATTGGTCTTCTGTGATTACCTTGATAAGCTGATATCAATAATCCATATAAGAATGTTCGGTCCTATTTGCGTGGTATCTACATGAGCTTTTCCTCATATTTTCCTCCAATTATGAAAATAATTTATGTGTTATTTTTTTTAATTAATTAAAGTTTTTTTGCCTACTATGACTGAAATTGGATTAGATATAGATCGAACACTAGCATATCTAAATTTCTTTTTATTTTGTTCGACGAATACATATACGTATATGGATGTTAGTCGGATATAAAAATTCATATCTATGCTTATTTTAAATAGATAAGGACACAAATCGGATGCCGAAAATATGGATATAAATATGGATATAAATCAGATAATTAAACTTAAGGAGTATAAAATCAAATATGAAAATGAAATACGCCAGAATAGAGGTGAAAATAGTATTGATTAAGGTTAAACAGCCCCGAAGGATAGTGTTAAAATCACCACTTGTCCCGAAAGCTTAAACTGATAGGATGAAGTAGATTTATTTATATATGTTCTTACACTCTCTCTCATATATGGGCCAGATTTTTCTTTAATTGGTAAGCCCAACATGTAAATTTTTTTAATAATGGAAGAGTGCGGAGACAGAGTTCGAACTCAGGACTTCTACTCTAATACTATGTTAAAATTACCACTTATCTCAAAAACTTAAGTTGATAAGATAAGATAGATTTATTTATATATTTTATATTTTCTTACGGATAGAAACCTACTTTTCCAAACTGATAGCTTTGAATCAAACTTTTGGATAAGAGGTAACTAGTCGGACTTACAAAACAAACCTCCTTTTAGCGGCAACCCAAGGTAATTAAAAGGAATTTTGGTAAAAGGGCTGCAGTTAAGCCATGAAGCATGATCCACCTTAGTGCTTCCGGAAGGGTTAATAATGGCAACAATGCTTTTCTGAAAGTTGATGGCAAGACTTGTTAGTTGTAATCAGTCATTCCTTGAAAGTGAATCATGTCGATTAGAATTATATGCTTGTATCCAGGAAATAAAGGCCATGCCAATGCCCTTCGTTGTTCTTCTAAGATAAGGAATCATGTGAAGTCACCCTAGAAGATCGATTTTTTGAATCATGTTATAGATTCATTTTGATGCAAGCATCAATATTTTATTTCTCATGGATTCATCATCTAGCACTAAAATATTCACTAATCATCTCTACCATTATAATGCAAGCTCCTTTGAGCCGTTTTTTTTTTCCAAAAAAAAATAAAAAAATCCAAGTGCCTGTCGATTGCATCAAATGGTAGATATTCTGATAACCATCCATGAATGGTAGGCCTCTCTTCCCTTGGATATCTCCCTGCTTATTTTACTCTATGATATGAGTGAAGATACAAGACATAAACAAGCTTGAAAACACCCCTGCTTATTTACTCCATGATAGTATGTGCTTGCATGCATGCATCAAATGTCATAGAAATGATATTTGTCAACAACAAAATCGCATCCATCCATCTAATGTCCCCTGCTCTCGAGCAAACCGCATGTATTGGACTTACGAAGACCTTCACTCCCATATTAATTTAATAATGCCTTCGCTTGTATGATACGAGACCGGTTGCAATTTGAATTAGTGTAACTTCTCTATTCTTATGCTGCAAATGCGAAATTGCATGCAACTTTGGTTTCAAAAAGCAGACCAACCTGTCTTCCAAGTGCTTCCTATCATCGAAATGCCATCCTGATATGTTTATTTCTCGAATCGATTTCATTGCAGATTGATTGAATGGTGCTTAGAGTATCAAATTGATAGTTTTCAGATTTGTTTTAAGATTAAATCATCAGTATTAAATTGATGTTTTATGGATCTTCATATCTAATTTTGGATAACTCTTCATGCCTCATATCCTCTGTCACCACCCTTCTATTTCTCAACTTATTTGATGATTCATATGATATTGTTAGAAATTTGTAGCACTCCCATCATTACGCATACTTCCTTCAGTCAAAATGGGATTAGTTGCGAAGGACAACTTTCAGTCAAGAATGAAAGAGAGAGCAGAGTCTCTCGACAAGGCTTGTTTACTCTGGTCTGGCACAGTGCAAAAATGGGGCTGACGCCGGACCTGTTGATTAGTTTTGGATTTTTGACCATTCTTCTAATTAATATGGTCTCGTAACGTAGAGACCCACTGCCCTGAAACTCCCCTTGGTAGATGCGGCTGTCTTTCTTTGTCTTCACAAGCAGACAAAAGCCTTGGCCTAATTGCCATGCATGATTGAAACACGGGCTTTCCAAGCCTTCATCACTTACACGCCAAGGTGGTCCAAATGCCTTTGGAATGAGAGATATACTGAGGAGAGAGAGAGAAAGGAGGAAAAGAGAACTTCCCTTTTCCCTAACACACTCATCCTATCCACCAACACTACGCAAAGAGGAATGCACCACCTTAAAAGAGGCGGACCTTCAACTACTCAAGACAGCATCTTAAGAAGTGCTTATCTTTATAAAAGTTGCCAACAATTTTTTGAGCCTAGTTTAATTAATTTCTCTAAGATAGGTGAGAGGTGGGTTCCATGGCATCATAATTAGAAGTTCAGATGAATTCCCCCCATGGGTGAAATCTCAGATAGTCCAAGCTTGTTCGATCGTAAAGCGATCTTGGGTCTCCGAGCTGCCATTAGACGAGGTTATCACGTGAGGAGATTCAAGTGTGGTAGCAGAGAAATGGTGGTCCTTAAGAGTAACAGCGAACGAAAGAAGCCTAGAACAAAATGAATAAAATAGACTGCTATGTTAATGATATATATAGGCACAGTACTCCTTTTGTGAGTTAACTTTCATCTAGACTGATGGCAAAACTTACAGCCACTGGCCTCCAAGCGCCTCGTAAAGTCAAGACTTATTATATTCCTAGTTGGCGATGAAAGAGATCGAGGTTGCCATATGCGTCTCATCCTTCTAGGCGGAGGCCATTCTTGCTGAAATATTTTTGTAGAAGACTTCTTAGAGGACTAAAGCTACAATACAGTAAACAAAATCTACTAAACCTTTTGAATAAAGTTATTGTCATCATTAGTTACTACTACTACCTCTGTTGTTGGTGATACGCCGAATGCTGCTAATTGTATAACCATTACAAATCTAAAAATTATCCAGAAGAGAGTATTGTAGGAGAATAAATGAGTTAAAAGAATATTTGTTGTACCATAAGAAGGCTTTGTGTAATAAAATGACATATCTCTGCTGTCATATGAATCAACCTTGACTCATCCAATTATGTTCATATAACTATTTGATTATTTCTTCAAATGTGATAGAAGGATGTATTTGTGCCTGTGAGCATATGATTGCTTGTTCTTTTTTTTTTCTTTTTTTTTTTGGTAAAAGATAGGAGGGGCGGAGAGGCGAACCTCACCCGCATAGCAGCCCCCACTGGGCCCCCTTTCCACCAGAAAATGGTTGATACAGGCCGCAAGTTTCTACGTACCCTCTCCGACCTATGGGCTCCCCCCACTGAGATCAACGCCCATGTATAAGTACGTCACCCCAGCGCCACCTCGGTACCGGCAGATTAGATAGCGACTTCACGTACCGGATGAGCCAGGCAGGGGGCATCCGGTCTTCACATTTAATCGACGCCCGCGCATTTCAATCCTAAGCCACTCCGGTGGAATCAAATCCTCATTCCCACCGTGCTACCACCTCAGTGGCTATGATTGCTTGTTCTGCCTGCATGCATGTGTGCATATCAGGAGTCATCTTAATTAATGTTAAGTTTGTGGAACGAAAAACATCAACCATCATAACATTTATAGGTTGTAATTAATCAACCGAAGGATAGCTAGTCAATATGGTGCAAAAGAATTGATAGGGCACACAACCTAGGTGAGTTTCTCTTTCTATTATAATCCAACCTCCTAATGAATTGGATTAGAGCCAAAGTTGCGCAGATAATAAAATTTTACCGCAAACCCCTATTCTATAGGAGTTTCTTTTAGCTAGGGTTTTTTAAGAAATGATATCCATGCTCTTTTACTTGATCTAGGCACGTAAATGGACAACTGTAATTAGCACTAATGTTGCAACTGCACTCCACTTGGCGACTTCAGAATATGAGCTAATGCCTTGCTAAGATCACCACTGTTTGCTTGTGTTTTGCTCTACGTTGTACATTTTGCTTGTTTCCTATATATATATATATATATATATATATATATAGACAACTCAACCTGTAATTCAGTTATGATAATTTGCGAAATATGCATACATGTTATTTCACAAGCCAAATGCATGCAAATTAACATTTCTTAACCATGATGTTAAGCATAACAAAACAAAGAATCAAAAGTGTTCTGGAATACAAGTACTATTTGTACTTCTACTATTATTATCATTGCAGGAGCTGCCTCTTTTACTGCTCCTGCTGCTACTATTCTATTATTGTTTTTGCTGCTGGTGCTACTATCATGCTCTCTCTCTCTCTCTTATATTATTGGAATGTATTGGATCATATAATAGATGAAAATGTCTATGTAAACATAAGAGCCGAAACTCATCGGTTTGTTAGTAGTTACGCATTGAGGTGGCCATACCCATTATGATCTTATATTTCAGAAATTAGGCTACAAGTAACATGGCAATGCATTGAGGTGCCTTTACCCATGGATCAGTCTCTAATCAGATTGATCATGAGCCTGTAAAAATTGCGTGCATGCAATCTACAGTTACCCAAATATATCGAATGGGTTTTACCCCAGATGTTGCTCCAGTACTCAAAAGTGATGTAATGTTCAAACATTAAGAGGAATTGCAAGTTGCAACACATGGTTAACTAAGCTAATTAGTTGCACTTCTTCCTTACATGTGGTCCAAAAACTCCTGTGGATCGTACCGCACGATTTCCGAAGGTCGTCCAATCCGATCCAAGGACCCCCTCCCCCTCGTGTGCATTGCATGACCACACGTACGTGCCCCAGGTACCTCCACACTAAATACTTTTAAGTGATTTGGCTGCATATATGAATGCATTAATTCTGGCACCACCCAATTTTGCTTTACGATTAGTGGTAGACTGGTAGGGATAAAAGCCACTAGCATGGTAGCTTGCCTTTACCGCCATGCTGATAGCGGAGAGAGAGAGAAAAGCTTGTACCATTATATGTATTTGTTTTACTTAAAAAAAATAAACTAACATAAATAACTATATCCAAGGTAAGTAAATATTAATGTTTATGTTCTATATACTAATGATGTCGTAGATGACATTCTACGCTAAAGAAGTGAAAGGCCATGCTATTATTCATGTGCCTCAGAAGATGGGGAAAAGTATGTGTGCTTTTAGTTCATATAATATAAAATTATCATGTGCATGAGGGGTGGAAATGCGGGAAAAGATCAACGTGGATGCTTGTGAGAGCAAACATGGATGTCTCTTTGTCCACCACCTTAACTAGGACCATGTCGACCTCCAAAGCCTCCGAGTCCTCGTTCCTGTAGCAGAGATAGAAGGATGGGAGAGAGAAAGAGAACGAGAGACATCCATATAGAGGGAGAAGGGAGGATGATGGATTATGGTTAAGGCGTGGGAATCTGGTTAGAAGGTAGTGGCACGCCACCTGAACTACTCCTATCATGAGGTCAAGAAGGCTTCTGATACCACCTTTCCCCTTTGTTTCCCCAAGGAGGCCACCATGCACCCTTGGACCCGATGACCTGCTCGGTTCACCTTATCAAATTATATACACGCGCATCTGCCCATCTGCCACGTACCTAATCCTCACTGTGGCCCAACAAAAGATACAACCTGCCATGGCACTAGGATCTTTTAAAATAAGTATATACAGAAGAGAGGGCGAGGGTTCTAATTTCTAGCGAGTGCTACCGAGAGAGAGAGAGAGAGAGAGAGAGAGAGAGAGAGAGGAAATGGTGAAAAGAGGGGGAGCACCCCAAGGGTGGCTGTCCCCACTTGTGGTGCCATGGCAGAACCACTTTAGCGCCGTTGTCCCCGCTTGTGGTTGGAGGGATTAGAAGAGGGGAATGCGGCCCGAGTCCCTCTTCGTACGTGTTTCCGAAACTTCTTTCTAGGCACACACATTCTGCGCTCCTGCTCCCAAGGCTCATAAGAATAATAATAATATAAAGATTCTTCTCTCTCCTCGCCCCAACCAGAGCACTACTTCATCTTCTCCCTACTTACTCCCCTTCTTCTACGTTCTCTAAGAGTAAAATTATAGACGTGAAGTGTTAAACAAATGAGGTTCGTGGAAAAGGAGAGGTTTGGTGTTATCCGAGTGGGGGAATATTGCAGGTGGGCATGCGCGAGAGAGGTGGTTTAGTAGAACTCTTTCTCTCTCCATTCTACTTTATTTTGTTGATATTATATTATATTCTAGCGTTCATTGGGCGTGGAATGGTAGGAGCAGCTAAGCATGATTCACCTTTTAAAGTTCAGTTTGGGATTTGGCTCACCCCTCCCTTTCCATCATTCCCCTCACCTTCTCCTCCCCATGCCTTAAAATCCCGAGGCACTTCTCCCACCTCTTTTATACCCTCCCGACCCTCCCCATCCCCGCACTGCATTGCTTCCTTCTCGTCCTCTTCTTTCACCACCAATACCTTCCTCACTCTTCCTCCCTTGACCATGACTTCTGTGGATTCCATGTTGGTTTCTCACCCAATTGTGGCAGACATGCAAGAAAACAATCTCTCTCTCTCTCTTTCTCTTTTGAGGGATAAACTCATCAAGAAAGCAAAGTAAATCATAGATCTAAGCATCATCTTCCACTTCCACACAACCCATGTACAGCACGCTTTGCCATGAACCTTAGTGTGATCCTATAAGATAAGGAAAAGCAACCCCGCCTGACACTTCAGGCCTGCCGCATGCACCACCAACAGGTGCTTCCAAGTGGGAATTGCTATAATAATAGCTCGGTTGTCTTTCTTACACAATAGTAGGGTGGAGCAGATGGTGGTGTTTTTAGGTAAAGCTGGCGGTGAGAAGCCATAACCTAAACTAACGTCATATTCGATTGGATGTGCGGGCTGAGCTGGTGGATTAGGTAAGAAGGCGTGGTTGTTATTGGGTGGAAAGAGTTCTTCTTGGATGGATGATTAGGTGGATGAAAGAAGCGATATTGGTGAGGTTCAATCCGATGATGGACTTTACGTATGATCGTAAACTAATCTCAGATTGAGCCGCGCCAATATCACTTTCTCCACTGCGATCTCTCTCAACAACTCAGGTTTCTTCCTTTGTCTGTCTTCTTCTTATGCTTCGTCCTCCATTTCTTTTTTGTTCTTCAAATGAAAGTTTTGCAAATTTATGTTCCTGTTGTTATGCTTCTATTGATCCATCCATCTATATACGGATCATAATATTGGCCAACTTATGCAAATTACTTGAAGATTAAAATTGTTTATTTTCATCAGCAATTGATATTTAAACAAATTGAAGTCTTGAGGTCTTAGGGTTTCCAAGGTTTGATAGTTGCTTCGATGGTGGAGGCAATAGCTGTGCATGTGCAAGTTATAAATAGGTTTATACAAATCGATAACAAATACCATTTATGTGGTTGGTAATAGTGGAATTTTCGTGCCTTTTATTGTCAGCAATTAGTGTTTTCCTCTACGAATTGTTTGTTTCCATCATATGTTAATTGCTATGTATTGTTTCTCTGACTAGTTTTTCTATATATGCTAATACGGGTTTATGAAAGTAGCTAGATTGTTCTGAGCAGAGTTCTATGAAAACAAACTGAATCCACTAATTAACTTCTAAATGTTCCTACAGTTGAGATAGGTGGATAAGCTAACTGCTTGAGGAAGCCATCTTAGCCTTAATCCAGCATATTCTTCTTCGGTTATGTTTCACTTCTGATCATAGGTATGTAGGTTTCTTTTTTTCTTTTTTTTGAGAAAAATTATAGATATTGATACGCCTCCAAACCAACTACAGGTCACCAGAAGATTCAACCAATTAAAACATGCCACGACGCCAACACGTGTTGATCAAGAGCGGCCACTGGGCGGGCTTAACACCATACCGCCGAGCTTGCATATCAGGAGCTCCCCACAGTTGGCCGTATCCTAACTGGAAGATCCAGTGATCATCGAGATCCCACTGACATGATATGTAGAACATCATCTACATGTGAAGCATTCACGCCCGATGTCTAGACCGTACTCAAACCAATCACTTCTGGTTAACTCACATGCCCTAATTCCTTGGTAAAAGGTAGGCTCCTCTATTGGACATACACAAAAAGAGAGGACATAAGAGGTAAGAAAGAAGAAGAACGCCCTAATAGACTAAAAGACGACATCCTCCTGTTTCTTAATTACCATATTGGCTTAGGCATCGGAGAGTCTCCCACTAGATATCTTCTAGCTAGAGGACTTTTTTTTGCTCTATGTTGTTTTAAATCGGAGTGCTACCATTCGATGAGGATCTCGGCTGCAGTGATCGAGTGCTGCTTGCCTTTTTCAATTCCGACCAGAGTAGCTGACCACCGAGCTCTCTAGTGTCATCGCGCTTCTCACTCTAGTGCCTAGGCCAGTCAATTCTTAATGACAACAGGTATGTAGTGTCCTTTATTTTCTCGTGTGTTTTTCTTTACTTCCATGTCCAAGACTAGTAAATGTTAAATAGGACCACATATTTCAAATAGCAATTCAGAGCTAAGCATTTGAAAATGAATATTCTGTATGTTGGAGCACCAGCTAACATTTACTTGATAACAAAGCATGACCAACATTTGCGCAAGGTTATAGAGGTTGGTATTAGTTTGTGAACTTTAGTAACACGGGTCATGGTATTCCATTTGAAATATCTGCTTGAACAATTGCATTAGAAAAATCAACGAAGATCGGTAGTAGGCGAGGAAGCTAACTAATTTCATGGAATGAGTAAGAGTTGAGATGGAGCATAAAAGGGTCAATAGTGCCACCTTCACACAGCTAGAGGACATAGAAATTTTCTTCTTTTCAATGACTAGAAAGCAAGTCTCCTTCTATAGACATCAGATACATGGATTTATGGCTCATATCAAGGCTAAATTTCTTATGTAATTGTTGAAACTGCAGTTCATGAATTTGAAACTCCAATGGTTTGAGCAGTTTTATAGCCCTAAAACAAACTGTGGTTCTTTAGATATACTCATAGTCTCTCTCTCTCTCTCTCTCTCTCTCTCTCTCTCTCTCTCTCTGTGTGTGTGTGTGTGTGTGTGTGTGTGTGTTGAGTTTCATATTTGAAAGTGTAAATGGTGGTTCAAACTTTAAGTTTTGCTATATTATCAAACAATCGACATCTCCTCTCTAAAAGTTGAACTGCATCTGGTATGAAGCATGAACATCAGTTGGTTCTTTATTCAAACAAATGGAGAAAACAAAGAAGACATTGTTATTTCAATGTGTTTTATTTAGTTTTACAAGCAACATGCTCTTCGCCTTTAAGTTGAAATTATCCCACCAGCTGTATCAATACAATATTCACACTACTCTCTCCATGCTGCAGTTTACTATTGTTCTGATGATACTAGTGTGCTTTCAGTCTTTTTAAGTCTTTAGTTGATAAAAAGATTTTCTTTCTATATCCTTTTTTTATTATGTATATTGAAATCACAAGAGTCTCAAGTCGTACTTTTTACTCTATAAGAAAAAAGATTCTACGTTAGACATTGAACTACTGTACTTACACAAGATATATTCGCATGCACGCATGAAGTTTGTAGATCCTTGAGTATATTGTTTGATGGGTGAATTGGTGAAGGATCATATTTGTATTAAGCTTCACACGAGACAAGAAAACTTCAATTCATCCCTCATCAATAGGTAAAGCTACTAGGAAGCTTAGTACTGCACTTAAAACTGCAACTAGTTCTGGCTGTTTATTCAAATGGACCATAGGATCTGTACAGTATCTGATAATCAACTTAGAAGCAGAGCAGGTTTATTTCTTTATTCACTCTAGTCATAGTGACCTATGCTCTTTGTTAAGTGTGCCTTAAAATTCTTAAAATGCCCAGCTCCATTCCAGCTCAAAAAAATTTTGGAGAAACAAACTAATTAGAAATTTCTTAATCTCTTCCGAGAGTGTGGGGATGGAGCACCCATTGTAGGGACCGATCCGATTCTGATATCACCTTCTTTTGCCTTATTCTAGAAAGGTGTGAGAAACGAGATATCTTGAGGTTAGGGTTTCGTTAAGAAGCAGCTCTGTTCTTTTACTCCATCATTTTAATTATAGTGGAGTCTCTAGTCCGTCCATGAATGTAGGCCTATGGCCGAATCAAATAAATTTGTGCGTGCTGTATTTTTATTTCTATATTTTCGAATCTCTTTGATCTTCTTTTATTTTGAGCCTAAAAACCTTGTTTGTTCTAAACCCATTCCAACACTCCTTAATACATTCATTGAAAATGTATCTGTAATCTATAGTTATCTTTTCATTCACATTGACTCCAACACATGAACATAATTTGTGACAGAAAGCCCAAGAACTACCATTTTAGGCTTTTGTCAATCGTGCCTCTAAGTTGCCGTGCTCTTAGCATTTTTTTTTCATAGAATAACCACTAAACAGGATGAAATATGTAAACGCCTCTCTTAAAAGTATATAGGTTAAAAATCCCCTAATAATGGATGACGAATACTGCAACAAAGATGCCCAAATAGAAGCACGCTTTCATAACCCATTCTCCATGAGCCTATAAAGCTCTTTTCAAAATCCATTGTTGTGAGACCCGCTCCTTGGGCCTTGCCTGAACCAGGCCTGGTCCATTGACTGGCCTGACTTCGAGATGGGCTAAGCCCGATTAAGTGGGCCGGCATGAACTCCGCACGAGCTCTGTAGAAACGGATTCCCGATGGGAATATTCTTGCTCGGTGAACTCGAAGACGAAATCCTAGATCTTGTCGGAGGGGCGGAACCTACGGCGTACCCCCCATCGTCGAATCTTCCCCAGCCATCGTCGATTTCCATGGTGAAATCTCTTGGTTCTTGTTGAGATTCATCGCCAATCGGGCCTTGATTTCTCGCCAAAGCCGAGGTATTGGACCTCCATCATTAAGACTTTCTTCTTCCTCATCTTCCCCGGTCTTAAGGTTGCTGTTGCGGATGGATTGTCGCTGGATTCCATCAAGACAAACCTCCCTTGTTTCGGTTTGCTTCTCCCCCGTCTTTACTTCTTAAGCTGTGATTTGAAGCAAGTATGCTTGCCGGAGCTCTGGCCGAGCTCTTAGCGACTCCTCGCAACTGTTCGAAGGAACCTCGGCTGCTGATGAGTGAGCCGAGTTGCTCCAGTCCCCTATTTTAGGCTAATCCATGCGTCAGTTTTTCTTTTCTCTTTCTTTCATCTTGCCTCCGGTCACTAGCGTCTCTACCGCCGTCGTAGCCTTCGCCGAAGTCCAAGCCTCTGCCCTCTGGCAAGTGCGCTCGCTGCCGCCGATGCCAGCCCTCCTCCACTCCATTTCAAGGACTTCAAATCCTCCCCTATTTTCGTTACCTTCTCTTTCTCTCTCGTTCTCTCTCTTTTTAATCTTCTCTTTGTATCTCTCCACATGGTTAATGGACCAACAAGAGGGTCCTCTTGGGGCTCGTTTGGTTTGCGAGAAAAAAAAAGAAAAATATGGTCAATGAGAAAGTAATGAGATACCTCTTATTTGGTTGGAGTTTTTAAAGAAGAGAGACAGAAAAGTTGTATTCCCATGAGAATATGATTCCCACATTCGGGGAAAGTGTTTTCCATGTTTTATGGAAAAGTCTTTCCAATGAAAAACATAGAAAAGTTACTTTTCCATGAGACGAAAATCACTCTATTTTTATTTTTTCCTAAAAAGACCCTTCAGCATTAAAGAAGCATTAAAGAGGTATTAAATACCTAATTTTTATTAAAGGTATAATAGGAATTATACATAACTTTCTCAAGAAAGTGGATGGTCAACCAAATATAAGCACTTTGAAAATTTGTCACTTTTCCATTATTAACCAAACAAGCGAAAAGTACTTTCCTAAGTATCCTCTTCCTAGGAATTTGCTTTGCAGGAATCATATTCCTAAGAGGGAAAATACTTTCCGCGAACCAAACGAGCCCTTAGTAGAACCTGGTTTACCCTAGCAGGGGGATTCTAAACCGACATTGCTATTACCCTAGCTTTCATAGAACATCCATCATTGACAATGCTTGTCTTATCACCTTTGAACTAATTGGATTCTGATCGAGTCACTCGGATCGGATCCACTCAAGTTGCCAGGTGATGTTATCCTGATAGCCATATCCTTCTCTTTCTTTATTTTTCCACCATCGACCATAATCACTTTATGATTTTTCCTGCTTATTGATTTCAGATATGTGTGGGTGCAATTGACTAGACGAGAAGATGTTGAGCAAAAAGGCTTTATGCTTTAGTTAAGGTAAAACTCTAATCCTTTGTTTATCTTAATTTTTGAATAAAGAAAGGATAGAGAAATTATGGATAATTCGAATATTAGGATTCTAAAATTAGGAAATTAGTGAGTAATTGGTTTATTAATGTTAGTGGTTGATCGGGAATAAGTTGGTTTTATATTAATGTTAAATTAATTGGACTTATTAGGTGTGCACGTGGATTGGTAAACACTGTATCTAAGTTTATCCATACAGATAAGAATTTCTGTACATGATCACCAGTATATATTTATGGATCTGTACTGTTAGATTTGTATCAATGAATTCAATTTTATATGAGATGATACCATTTTATATGATTTTCGATATGAGTAAATTTATGTGTTTATTATACATGGATACCAGTTATTGAAGATACGGTGATAAAAATTATGAAATCAGTTATCTTGAAATTATAAGAAGTATACTGTTAAATTGAAATTGATTTGATAAGAATAATATGTAATAATCAGATGGATAAGAAGTGGTTTGGACTAACCCCATTATGTGGATAGCTTCCTTAAGCTTATATGCGTTTGATAGTCTCCATGGGCTTACGCGTAGGATAGCCTCCATAAGTTTATACATGAGATATTCTTCATGGAGTTACATGTAGGATAGCCGCCATGGGCTTGCACATGAAAATTATATCTATCAGTCATGGACTAGGGCATGATCCTTGTTAGTCTAAAGCCAGAAAGTAAATTATTATCAAATCTAAAATTGTGATAAAAGAGGAATGGATGATAAGGCACATGAAATCTACGTTAAATATAAGATTTTACTTGTTGGTATATTGTGATATATCTCTTTTGAAGATGGATACTTGATTTATGTTTATGCGGATATTTGTTGGTTAATTAAGTTATATAGGATGTTTGATAAGAGATTTCATGATTTATATTTCCACTTTGATATTGCTTATTGTTATTTACAAATTATATTATTATATTAGTGTGAATGTATGGAGATTTTGATTGGACTGTAAAGCTCATCCTATCCTTTTTCTTTTTCTTGACTATGCTTAGGATCACTGATGAAAGAAGGGCTAGATATAGCATATGCTAGCATAAGGCCTTTGCAACTTAATATGCTTCTTTATTGGCTAAGTTGAAAGACCTTCAAGTAAGATTGAGTTAAAGCTTGAAATTTTTAACTCTGATAATTGCAAATGAAGCTTAGGGCTAATATTTTGTAAACTAGATATCGAGTACAATCTAGTTACTTTTTTTTTTATGTAAGTATGGATGTTTTGATGATTTAGATTCGTTCCTAATCTAGTGTGAACAGTTATAAAGTAACTTCCCTATATTTGTTTTCAAGTACCTTGTAGGCAGACATATCATCTATAACCATTTTATAGTAATATTAGGAACTTACGTCATATTCATCTAAATTCAAAAGTAAAGACAGCATGTTTCGCCAACTTCATATGAAACTTGAAAGTGAAGGACTCGAGCAATTTAATGATTACTTAGGGAGATAAAAAAATATATATTTTTCTTAACAGCCTCTATACCTAGATATATAATATGATATTGAAAGCTTATTCTGGCTTTATATGAGACAGAATTTAGAAACTGAGTAGTATCCCTAAAGGGACTAGCATAGCAGGCCTAATTTTATATGGTGCTTGTTAACACAAGGAACTAGATCTCAGTTAAGGAAACAAATTATTTTCCTTCATCATCTCATATAAAGAGAATTCAACAAGTTTTGCTTGACTCTACAAAAAGTAACTTAAAAACTTGTAACTTTAAGAACCTAATTAGAACTTCAAAATGCTTTTCCTTTAACATATATTTCAGAGCCCGCCCAATCCAAAACGAAGTTCATAAATCATAACTCAATAACTTGCAAATATTTCAAGGATCAAAATACGAGTTGGGAAATAATTTTTTCCAACAATTCTATGCATAAAGTCCGCGAGCTCTGGCGATTCCATGCAAGGCTTGTAATAAACAGCTTATTAGCAATATTCCATCTAGCGGCAGCGGATCTGCCAACTTCTTACGAAGCTCAATACTCCATGGAAATACCTTCTTATGAAGCAATACCTTCGAATGATTTTAAAAGTACTACGAATCTTATGGAACTCGTGGGTGAGACCGGTAGGGAAAGAAATGGATACTATAGATTGCTTGAGAATGATGGAAGAGACCGTTAATTTATTTAAGTTTCTTTGGGATAATGAAAAACTAAAGAATTCCATTTGTCTTCCTGTATTACGTAGGATTTGTGGGACACCGAACACTAAATTTACATAAACGTTGAGAAGGAATGCGTAACTGTTGCATGAGAACTTTCTATGTGTAATTTACCATCAAGATCATCACAGTCATGATCATGTGGTTTGACATTAGATTGCAATATTACTACAAACACAAATACATACGTACTGAGGCACACACACACATGCACGTACGAGAGCGAGAAAGAGAGAGTGAGAGAGAGAGACATAATCATGTGTTGCGTTGAACACAACACAACGCTGTCGAGAACTTATATTGCTGCTGCCGAGGGGGGGGGGAATGACTTGCGAGGAAGAGGTCTGGCTTGAGCTCCCCAGATTTTATAGAGAGCAGGTATTTGGTAGGGGGGGAGAGCAGGGCTTGTGAAGGACTTTTTCTTCTTTCTTTTCTTTTTTTTTTTCTTTTTTTTTTTTTTTTTGTCAAAGCGGCATTTCATAATTTCCAATAAATTAAGATTAAGTACATCCTGCCAAGTCAAGAGACAGTAAGCAGTGTAGCAAATGGGGAACGGCTGCTAGACTAGTCTAGATGACGTCCCCGGAGTGCCGAGCCATATATGAGGCGACCCAGTCTGCGGCTCGGTTCACCTCACGATATACATGACCAATCTGGACAGCTAACATCTCCTGAACTAGTCTGCGAGTATCCCGAATCAAAGGGTGGCCATCACCATATCTATCCACTCCCCGTATCCAGTCAATCACCGTGGCAGAGTCTCCCTCAATGCACAATCTGTCGGCCCCCAACACACATCTCGCATATCGGATGCCCTTCCCTTGTGAAGGACTTTGAAGAAGGGCCGGGAAGCGTGAGCTGGACGGTTTGAATAAGTTTCTCTCTTTAAATTAATTGTATTATAGTTATTGCAAAGCGCAACACAATTTATGGAGGCATGAAGAACAATATATTTCTAAAAGCATATACATGCAGTTTTAGTCGTATCAGTTTTCCTCGTACTCATAAAATTATTAGACAAGTGTATTTTGTCTCTCTCCCCCGTTTCTCTTACCCATTTCAGGTACATCTATTTCTTCCCACCTATTTATTAATTATTATTATAATATTATTTATTACTTCTTATCTTCTTTTCATGTTTAACTCCTCCCGAACGCTCTCTTTTTTCTCATGTACTAATTTAATTGTTGTTTATACCCTTGACATCATATCTCATCGACTTCATCTCCTTCGCGCGCTTCCTTAGAGGGATAGCAAGGAGGGATGTACTCTCATGGGAATCAATGATCGCTGGGTATGCACACTATGGGATATCCTCTGAATCCCTTCTGCTTGTGCTCATGTATCGAAGAAGGGATGCACTATTTTTGCTTTGATGAGCAAGGAAAGCAATGAAGAACCATGCGAGAATTGAGCATTATGCTTGCATGGTAGATCTGCTTGGTCGTGGTGGCCAATTTAATTTAGAGAGCGGAGGCTATTGTTTGGGATGGAATTTCTTGTCTGGGTTGAACCATAATTTTTGTTTATGCCTTTGAAAAGTACTCCTAGGCGCATGCCATGCATGCACGTAACCACTTGAGCTCGGAGTTCATGTCACAACTAGGATTTTAGAGCTTGAACCTGATGATGAGACTAAACATGTTCTCCTCTCAAATCTCTTTGTTTAATTTGGCTTGTGGGAAGATGCAATAAGTGTGAGGATGATGAGAGAGAGAGAGAGAGAGAGAGGATGGATTAAAGAAAAAAGCTAGCAGGAGATGGTTGGCACGAGATATCGCGTATGCCCACATGACAGTGTGGGCTCCATGATGTTGATGAGGCTCGAAAGGAAGCCACTTCAAGTTGTCATAGCGAGAAGCTAGCTGCATCATTTGCCGTACTACAGAAGGGAGCCACGAAGGGAGTAATTCAGGTGATCAAGAACCCCGACTCGCGACGGTTTCATGTTTTTGGGGATGAGAAATGTTCATGTGGAGATTGTTGGTAGAAAGAAAGGAGGTAAAATTAGAGGAGTTGGCTTAATTTTAAGCATGACTGTTTAAAAGGACCGCATGCTAGATCTTCTCTGACCCCTGAGAATAGGATATGCTGAGATGTTCAAATTCTAAAGAGACTGTGATGCCCTTGCCACAATGGTGAAATGCTGCTTTGAAAATGTCACTTTCTTTTCTTTTTTTTCTTTTTTTCTTTTTTTTTTTTTTTTTGCTAGACCGGGTGATTCATACAACACATATACAGATGCACCCAATAAAATCGAAAAACAAAATATCACGGAGCTCCTGAGGCAGCTCCCCATCCCTCGCCCCCAGGGTGCTACTTGCATGGTTAGCCACGTACGTGGCCACCCAATCCGCAGTCCCGTTCGCTTCTCTAAACACAAGCTTCGCCTAGACCACCCCTCCGTCCCTCATCATCATCCACATATCACGAATCAAGGAATGGCTAGCAGCAACGACCCTCGGACCTTCCTGGATCCAACTGACCGTAGCCGAATCACCCTCCAAAATGACTGAACTAGCTGAAAGCACATGCTTAGCGTATCGAAGATCCGCCCAGGCAGCTTTCAGCTCCGCACCAGAAACCGTACAGTCAAATAACTCACAGCCTCCCGCTGCCACGACCCTAGAGTTCGGATCCCTATTGACGAAACCCGCTCCACCCTTTGTGCCTCCATCCAGCACCAACCCATCAAAATTGACCTTGAGGAAGCTTAGGGATGGAGGCTCCTAGGTGAAAAACACCGTACGAGAAGCTGCCAAGACAGAATGGAAACTCCAGATATCCCGAGCTATCAAAAGTCCTTCTAAGGAGGAAATATGACTAATCTCTGCCGCCTGCGCCCGAGCGCTCTCCTCCACGAGCCTTGGCAACATGCTCTACTCGCCGAAATGTCACTTTCTAGATAAAGAATTAGTTGCATGAACTTGTGTCTTAATAAGTTTGCCGAGTTTTGCATAGAGCTCGAGGCAGATCAAATGTTTTGGAAAATATGATTCAGTTCAAGTTCATCCTACCATCCATCTACCTTCATCATCTGATGGTATGCACCCAATTGAGATGTCAGAATCTAGCATTATATATGACAATGGTATTAAGCAAGCAAAGTAATGCTGAGGGCATATCAAATATTTGGGAGTATAGGTGTGGCAAAACTAAAGCAATTTATTGTGATATTACTGAAGACTGATGACAAATCAAGTTCAGAGCACAGTGATCGTTCATGAGGAGGAAGCGGGCAGCTGTAAGACACCAGATAAAAGGAAGGCTTCATGTCATAGCACGGAAGAAGGTTCTTGGTTTCTTGGTTTCTCTACCATCAATGGCCCAATAGGCATTTGCAACAGAAGTTTAAGGTATAACGGATATAGGAAAGTACATAACCAAACATGCAGGTTTTATAAATCCACGTTGCACAAACTACTCACATCTGAATTCCATAGGAACTGCGTTTGACACAACTTTATGATTACAAACAACTAATATCTATATTTTGACAGTGTGGTAAAGCATCCACCTTAAGCATATATTGAGAGGAAAGGTAGCAACATCTTCTCAAACCACAGCTTAACATTACTCTCACCATCAATGTTCCTCGGTAGGAAGACCTACAATGCTGGAATCTCCTGGATTGCCGAAATGACTTCATTGATAGTTTGGAATCGGCGTCTTTCCTTGAGAAGCATTTTAGCAAAGTCAAGGGCACGGCGCTCACAATATGCTCGCTTGCTAGCATCAGCAATTGATTCAAAATCTTCAACATGAGCTACTCCCACTATTCTCCTGTAATCCAAGAAATTCAAGTGAATGTTAGAAACATTGAAATACCATGTGTGAGATGCATCAATTTTTCCAGTAGAAGAGTGCAGCACATATAGATGAAATCAGCTGAATTAAATATGAAAGATAGTTGCGGGGGGAGGGGGGCGGGTGGATGTTCTCCTATTTTGCTTTTTTGTCTTTTCAACATCATTATGGTATAATAGTAAATTCTGCTAAGGATGTAGATGATGTAGACTTGATAACTTTTTACACTTTCCAGTGTATGATTACCACTATTCAATCATTATTAAAAATATTATGATCATTAGAGAATCCTTAATTATCTGGTTATTTGCAAGAGTATTCATTATAATAAACTAGAGTGTGGCACATGCAATTCACATGGCCTTGGAAACTTTGGGCACATGCCTGGGAAATGTGGAGCTGCAGAGCATCTAGAACTCCCCCCATCGAATTCTAATTATATAGTATAATAGATTACCAACCATTTAAACAGAAGGACATGGTGGTGAAACTAAGAAAGTAAACGCAGACCCATGCGTGATGTCTCAACCAATATGAAGTTATAAATCTTCCAAATGTTTAATCCAAAAGGGAATGCCTGAATGTCTCATCAAACAAGCGTGCATGCAAATAGAAGTGGTACCCGAAGAAATAAAAGCTTGAGCATGGATATGCTAATGTGTATAATCCTATTAACATTGTCAATAGTATGTCTAGTTCCTATTATAAAACTTGTATTGAAAATCAACATATTAAAACTCTCATTTTTTTTTTACTTTGGCAAGCAGAGCACGTGAAATTTTTGCCAAGATATTGTTGAAGGGGTATCAGAATAAAGTCTTAACATTATTTGCATAATTGTTCTTTATGAAACATAATCATCAAGAATAATTTGCTTCCTTAAGCTTGAATTAGTAATTCAGTAATTCTAAAGTTGAATAAAATGAATAACATAACAAGATATACTTCTGCAGGATTACCTTATCATTTTAGCAGCACCAAATCCAAGAGCATCATGGAATAAATTGGCCATGTACCTCTTCTGGGCAAGGAGTTGAAGTTCAGGCTTGTTGTATATAGACACAGGATATGCCTCACCATTCCCATCCTTGTGTTCATCCCAGAGCGAAATGAACTGCTTCTGAAAAAGATTCCAAGTTTCTTCAGTCGTCCTCAAAATCCACTGTTTGTATGCCTGCAAAATAAGACAGATACAGCTCATCAGAAAATAAAAAAATAGTTCCAGTGTCAGTAGAAAGATTGGCAAATTGGCCTGGGCATGAACTACAATGTAAAAACACCAGCAATGCATTATTACAATCTTAAGACAACAATGAGAAACAATAATCAAGTGATCATGAAGTACATGAAACAACTTTCATGTGGAATTTAAAGGAACAACATATGCAACAACTGGAAAGTTCGTCGATCAGCAATTGCAAACATTAGCTGAAAGAAGGAGAAACGTCCAATCTCTAGTTGTCATATGTCAAGAGATGTCTACTCATGGGAAGTCCATGATATGTGTCACTTTCCCTTGACTGCACATAAGATTTTAGCGGATACAAGCTTAATTGAAAATTGGGAAATTTTGTCAAGTCATAGCTACTTTCATACTTCTTCAAGTAATAGCCTTAGATTTTGGTTGGTTAGCAATCCATTTTTGGATAGAAGAGCACTAGTCTCTGTTGGTGTCCTTAATAAGTCCTGGTAAAATACTAGGTTGGTCCTACAAGTCAGTCATTAAGAATGATTCTCTGGACTCGAGTGTATATAGTACTCCAAGGGAAATGATATTAATTGAAATCCATCAATCACTTCCCCAACCATTAAAAACGGGGTTTTTCCTTAGCACCTGCATTCTCTATTCCTATATTTCCTTCAATTTTGAACCTCTTATCCTTCTGCCTCCTTATCTCTCGTTTCCCTTATTCATCTTTTACTTTCTTCCTTGCTCTTTTCTTCACTTAAGCGGTATTTTTTACATGTTTGACAAACTTCACCTTGTCCACGTGTCTAAACCATGACTGCAAACAAAAGCAATCAAAAATTTAAGCTGAGAACAAGCTGCATTACGTACTGCAATTAAGCATTTCACAGATAACATCATTGTATTATAGACTGCAATTAGATCTTCAAATAGATTGCAATTAAGCTTATCATAGGCTGTATTATAGACTGCAATTAAGCATTTCACTGTTTATAGACTGGAACTAGATCTTCAATTAATCATTTCACTGATAATATCAAAGTATATCTAGCTGTATTATAGACTACAAACAAAACTTTTTTTTTTTTGCTTAAGACTACAGGTCAATTGTTCATTAGTAATAAAAACTATAATGCAACACCTATGATATCAAAGGAAAAGGCGATCAAAAATTATAAAAATTAATGCCTTTTAATGGATTTCTCAAAAATAAGTGGAATATGAAAAATAGAAATATGACAAAAGGTTGTAGTAAGAAGGTTCGTTTATATTTTTTTGTGTATGTAGTAAGAATTCACAAACAATGTGACATTCTCAAAAACTGTTCTGTATCAACTTGAGTTCAGAATACTAGTTTGGCCACTGGAAATTGATTAATTATGGAGATACATGGAGGACTTAAACATTTCATGCCTCGATTACTTACTACTAAATTGAAGAATTATGCCTACTGCACACAAATGAATACAAAGGAATAGTATCTGATGAGAGAGAGAGAGAGAGAAGGGGGGGGAGGGGGGGGGAGGATAAACATACTTGACGGTCATTCCCTTTATCAGCATGTCCGTCTTGTGCAAAGAAGGCCAATATTAGGTTTCCTAAAAAGGCTCCTAAGTCAAACCCCATGGGTCCATAAAAAGCAAACTCTGGATCAATGACCTGGGTAGAATCGCTAGTCACCATGATAGAACCAGTATGGAGATCTCCATGGATTAGGGCTTGCGCCCTCTCACAGAACCTACACAAAGGAAAATATGTCTCAAATGACTTTTCATATGCAGCATGATGCAAACGAAATATACATAGTAGTGTTCAGAAAGAAAGCATCATTAGCAAGACAGGGATTACTTAGATTTCAACTCAGCCACTTCAATCTTTAAACAATCATCATCTCGAACTGCCTCAGCATCACGATCAAGGTAAGGAGAAGTCCAACGATTATACTGAGACACCTTATATGGGTCTGAAAAGACAACCTGCTCAGTGAGCCTACAAAGCTCCACATTTCCACAAAATTCCGCAACTGCAAAATGCATTTAGAAGCCATGTTAACAAAATGATTATATGCATGCTACACTTAATCTTGTTAAGACTTTTGATACAGAGGAAACTACTAAATTTTATAAATGGTACAGAAAATGTCAAGCAATGCTTCTTGAGAAAAAAACCTCTTATTTGCAAGAAATAGCATTCAGCATGAACTGCAGAGACATCCATTTAGTATTTACATATATGTAAGAATCTAACAAAGTAGTAGGGCTAGCACATGTTTCACACTACCAAACAGGAAGAAAAACAAAATCGCAAAAAATCTGAATAAAATATGGAAGCATAACAAAGTAACACACAACTAAAACATTGAAAGGTGGAAAATATGAAGCAGTGCTTCTTGATAAAGACTCTCCAATTTCCAACATGTACTACTCAACATGAAGTGGAAATATACATTGCACTTCAGACCAGTATACACATATGCATAAGTTCTTAGAATATTAAGGGGCAAAAAACTTTATAAAATGTTCCTTGGGAGAAAGTCTATAATTAATAAGAATAGATACTAGCAAGAGGATGAGCGAGAACTGAAAGTTCAAGTAAAATCTATAAGGCTAACAAGTAAAGAAAGTTTAACTTGACGCATGTTAAAACGTTTTTAACCAAATTTTATGAATAGAACATTTTTAACACTGTAATTGATGTCGAAGTGTGGCGATCCATCAGTGTTGTGGGATTCACAGTTTGTAACAAACTTAGCAAATTACCTTATTCCAAGCACAAGTGCCAAGGTCTGTTAAGCACAAGCCACTTTTGAACTTTTTGCACACCCTTTGTTCTACGCCCTAAGACAAGTTTCAAGACTTCAGCTTCAATGCTACAGCCACACATCCAAGCACCAAGAAGAACACAAGAGACTAAGAGAGAGACATAAGTGGAAAGGTTATTCCTTCAATTGGATTACTTCCAAACTCTGTTTGCTCACAAACAAGGGTGACACTCTTATTTTACGCCCTTAATCCAGAAAAAACCACTGGACAGGAACCATGCAGAAATAAGGTTCAGCACCTATATAATGCCTAGATATTTCGCAGGAATTAGAAACTCTAACCTCCCAAAGAACTTCCACCATCTCACAAATACTGTCGTTTTCTGGAACCTTCCAGACTACCTCAGAGACCTCCACAAAGTGTAGGACTCCATTACTTTGGTAAATAATAAACAATCAGCTGGATCAATTGCTCCAAAAATTACAATCATTCTTTAAAGCCTTTGCTAAACATCATTTTAAAGACGATAATTTTCCTATAGAAAAGATAATTTGCTTAGTTAGTGGCGATGAGATCCGAGTTTGATCCGAAGTGTCATGGAGGGTCATCATATATCCAAGTGCGCAACACATCAAGAAATTGAAGACTTCTACTTTTGGGGTAACATTAGGAATCCTGTACAGCTGCAGAATAAACACAAAGTTATGCATATTCTCATCTTTATCATTGTTGTAAACCAAAAAAAAAAAATGCACACTATGAGTTTGTAGCTCACCCAAAGGAAGCAGTGAGATTGCAGTAGAAGAATGCAAAAGAAATTTGAGAATTTAAGCCTTAACTGTTTCACAAAAATTTAGGAAACTAGCAAATTTCAGAAAGTATCAAATAAAAAGAATTAATAACTAATATAAAATGTAGGAGGATATCTACAAGATTATAGCTATCATCATCAGTCTTACAGTTGTGACTTTCAAAATATAATATTTTTAAAGTTAAAATCAAGAAAGGAAAAAAAAAAGTAAACTAAATGATGAGACAATTCATGCATTTTAATCAGCATTGTCAAAAAGCTTTACATAGAAGCCACACCTGCACGTTTATGCTCTGATGTAGAATGATAAAGAAGGGATGTGAAGAAAAGTGTCTTTGCCATGTAGTCTGACATATGTTGCGCAAGCAAGGGATATTCAATTCCAGCAATCAATCCTTTCCGCAAAATTATGTGTGGCGGCTTCAAGTAGCGCATGGCAATCAAAGACATAGGCCGGTCAAAATGGTAAACTTCTGGTACATGATTTGGACACACTCGGCCATGCTCTTGTAATGCCAATGTCTCAAAATACGCGCGCTCCTTTGTCATCGGCCACGATTCACCTATGCAGCGAATGTATGGAAGAGCCTGGTTTGTCATGAAGAAAGGATGGGATAATCTTGAAGCAGCATCAAGAAAAGGAAGGCAAAAGCCAACTCTTGTATTATACGATGAACAGCAAATATTGCCCATGCAGTAATCGACAAGAACGACAATTGTTCCATATATGAAGTAGTTCGTAACTTTTTTTTTGACTGAAGAATGGATAAATATCTGATACCAAGTAAGTGAGAGGATTTTCGCATGCCAAATGTCAAGGCATGCCTTCAAGCATGTTATAACACTCTAGCCAAACCAAATCTCATTTAAAAAGCAAGAGTTTTAGAAGCTTAACCTACTTACTCACCTGTGCATCTCCTATAGCTTGCATATGGATGGAAAAAAGATTATGCGTAAGATTTTTGTTTTTTTTTTTCTTTTTGTCTTATAATACATGGATACCTCAAGTCCCAAAGGGAAAATATATTGGAGGTCTTCCAAGATTGGTTGAGATTAGGTAGCAGACAGAACGGCCACTGATTTTTCGCATAGATGGCATATCAAACTAATGTGGCTAAGTATTAAAAAAAAGGTACTCTTCAAGTAAAGGACTCAGAAATAATAATTGGTTGCACAATCAAAACTGGCCCTTCCATGCTTGCTGCTAATCCTAAAGGCACATATTTTTGAGGGAAATGCTCAGGGCATGTTAATTATGAAAGTTTAATAGATTGTAGGACAATTACACATGTATAGGAACACCCCTAAAATATGGGACTTTGGGAGCCAGTTAGCCACACATTCACACACAAAGACGCATGCATGCACGGTCCCTGGAAATGCACACACATGCTATTGTTCATATATTATTTACTATTTGTCACCTACAATCTCACAATACTGACCAAACATTTTTTTATATCTCTATATAAAATTTAACCTAACCATATGCCAAGACTCATAGCAAAATCTATTCCGCTTAGCTTAACCCATATGTTTGTAGAATGGCAAGCTATGCGGAATAAATTGACCATGCCAGCCCAAGATCTAGAACAAACACTATACAAAAAACAGAAAAGAGATGCTGGAAGAAAACTAATTAGAAGAGAGAAAAAATATTTAATTAAAGAAATTAAGCCACACAAAAAGGCTCTCTCTCACTCCTCACCAAGAAAGACAACTTTCGCTCTCTTCTTTTCTCTCTTTTCTCATGCCACACTAAAGAAGACACCAAAAGTCCCTTTAAATAGAGTATCATATGTGTAGGATGTTTGATTCCTACTCAAATTCAAAAACCAACACCCACTAAAAGAGAAGACTTGATCACTACTAAAGGATAAGGATAATTATTCTAAAAGGAATAACTAAGTAGAATAAAACTAGAAATAGAATTCTAAAGTCATTAAAACTAATGACCAACTAAACAGAAATTCTAATAGAATTAGGACTTGGCAATGAATCTCAACACTCCTCATTACGAAATCCATGCCAACAACATTGAACTTGTCAATGTTGTTAAATGCCACAGCAGTCATTGCCAATATTGCCACAGTAACAATTATGTAATAACTTGTCGAACCAATAATTGAATAGTAGAACTCCTTCATTGGCTCGAATAATAACTTCTTTGCTAGCTCGTCCTTTTTAATGCATATGTCGAAATCGACAATGTCCTCTAACACTTCTTTTCAGCATTGATTCTACGGTACGATGTCGAGATTCCATAGAATGTGAACATCTAATTGCCAGTTGCAATTAATGTGAGCATCGACCATCACCTCCATAAGAAATATCCATATTTTGGATAGCTTCAACACAAAACTCTTTTGCGTTATTTGATTTCTCAGTATGAATTTTTACAGACAAATCAAATGTAGCATCCTTTGACTCTTCCTGAGCAACTTCAGAATCAATTGATTCTTTAATTATGATCTCTTTTAATATAATATCCGGCCGATTAAGCTCTTTCTACTCCAGATTTTCTTCCAAACCTGATTGATCCTTGGGCTGATCAATTTTGCTATGCTCTAAGTCTTTAAAACTTGAAGCGGCATCTAATTGATTAAGCTTCCCCTGACTTAAATTTTGAAGTCTGTTATAACTCATATGAGCCAATATAGCATGCTATAAATCAATGGTATGCTTAAGAATCTGGTCAATATAAGAATTATTGGCAGACATGACACAAAGCTTGTTCATTTTCCTACCTTGAGTAATAAGCTTTTCAGAAGCTTTGACATTAGCATAAATCTCCATAGTGTCAGGTCCAAACAAAACAGAAAATCTTATGTCCGTGAATTGTGAAACAGAAATCAAATTTTTCTTCACTCCAGGCACAATAAATATTATTTATAAAAATAGAAGAACCAGTAGATGATATGAGAGATAAATCACCAATATTTTTGATAGGATAAAGTGAATATTTGGCAATAGCAATAGCATCAGAACCAGTATAATCATGCAAAGAATCAAATATCTCTCAATGACTAGTCAAATGATTAGAACACCCAGAATCAATAATCCAATCATGAGCAAAATCAATATCTGACATATGACAAGAAGTAGAAATACATGCATGCTGGCTATCAAGACAATTGGAATCAACAATACTAGTAGTGAGAGCCCAACTACCAGTTTTCTTCTCTCCCCCTGCTCTGAAGTAGAGGATGCAATATTAGATTGTTTGAGCTTCACTCTGCAATCTTGAATTTTTTGGCCAAATTTTCCATATCTATGATAATTCTCCTTGAATTTATAATTTTTCTTCTGATTAGGATTTTTATCCTTCTAAAATTTTCCAACTGGCCTTTTTTTCTGAATTTTTAAATTTGTTATTCCACTTTTTTTTTATTTTTAACTTTTAAAAAATAAGACCTCCTCTTTTTGATGGGATATAGTCAAATCACGCATCTGAATATTGAATGCTTCTTGATCAACAAGTATATTTTCTAACTCTGCTAATGTAGATTGTTGAACACATCCATAAAAAGCAAGCATATAAGTATTATACTCCTTATTCAAACCATGAACTAACAGTCTACGCTATTTATTTTCATCATAACGAGAGTTTGGATCAAGCATACCAAACTCATCAAACAATTTCTTTCTTTTAAGAAAATATTAGGAGATTGTAAGATTACATTGTTTCAGAACACCAATCTCGTTCTATAAAAATTGAAGCTGAGCCTCATTTGACTTCAAGTGGAGAGCAGTAAGAATATCCCATACTATTTTTGGCTTCTCTATATCTTGAATATGCTGATGATTTTCTTAATCCATATTAGTCCTTAGAATATACATAGCATTTTAAGTTTTGATCTCACACTTTTTTTTCGTTTCTGCATTGTTAGAAATTTATGATGGCTTCACTATATCTGTCTCATTCACAATCTCCTATAAACCTTGCCCGATCAAATAAGATTTGATGCAGGCCTTCCAATATGCATAATTGGTGTTGTTCAATCTTTTGATCCCAATGCTAGAGATGGTAGTAGCTTTAGTCATAATAATTCACTTCTTGAATCACTAAACAAGAGTCCACACGCTTGCACCGCCGCATGGTGAATTACTGGAAGCTCTTTAACCACGCCAAATTACAAATACACGAATAACCGATCTCCAAGCCTATAGCTTTGATACCATGTAAGACGGCACGCTATGCAAAATAGATCAACTATGCCGGCCCAAGATCTAGAACAAATACCAAACAAAAAACAAAAAAGAGATGTTGAAAGAAAACTAATTAAGAGAAAAAAATATTTACTTAAAGAAATTAAGCCGCACAAAAAAGCTCTCTCTCACTCCTCGCCATCTCTCACTCCTCACCAAGAACGACAACTTTCACTCTCTCCTTTTCTCTTTTTTCATGTCAGAGTATCATATGGGTAGGATGTTTAATTCTTACTCAAATTCAAAAACCGATAAAACTTAATCACTACTAAAGAATAAGGATAACTATTCTAGAACTAATAACTAAGTAGAATAAAACTAGGATTAGAATGACTTAGCAATGAATATAAATAATGTTCTATTCCGACATCCTATGATGCTAAGCGTTTGCACTTAGCTCAAACACCATCGCCCAATTGATTAGGAGAACTAGCACACCTAAAAACGTCGTTCAATGCATGCATCACAACTACATGAAGATCCATGAACCATTTCTACTGAAATCCACCGATAGATTGGACAAAAACCCCAGAAAAAAGCTTCCCCAATCCAATCATAAGCGATGCCAGAACTATGAAGAAGATCGCAAACAAATCACGAAGCCAGCATCCTATCGACTAATAGCCAAGAACCAGCGCAATAAGACCATAAGCAAGCCAAGAAAGCACCGAAGAAGAATACCTGCTTGATGACCAAGGATCCAGCAGTGCCGATGACGATGTAGACGAAGTTGAGGTTCCCGTCGCCAACTTCTTTGACGGCGAGGCCGTCCACCTGGTTCCCCAGCTGGGCGCAGAGGGTCGGCGTCGCCTTGATGTAATCCACGAGGGATTTCTCGTCCAGAGGCCTGAATCCATCTGTCGCCACCACCATGGCTCTCGGTTTCTCAAATCTAAACAGGACAGAAAGCTGAGAATTAGAAGAAGAAGAAGAAATGATCTACTGTTCTGAAAAGGGATAGCCGGCAACCGATTCAATGAACCTGACCGGCTTTTTTATTTCCCTTCCGATTCTCTGGGGTTTATAACAGAGGAATAAAGAGGCCCCTGCCGCTCCTGAAGAATCGGATGCGGGCTTGGGTGGGCAGGAAAGCAAACCGGGAAACGGGAAACCGGAACCGTGTGGGAGAGCCGTCAATCGCCCGCCTTAACCCCTGCACCTAGCGGGCCCACAGTGCACGTGGAGAGGCTAGCTTACGCAGTTGACGTCCCGCTTGACCCGGAGGCGGATAGGCTTGATGTATATCCTCCTTATCCATTCTGCTATTTTTTGACGTGTTTTCCATGTTAGTTATTTGAAAAACATAACATGAATAATCTGATCATAAAATTAACATGATAATATATTTAATATTCAATAATGACAAATGTATAGAATCTTTCAACGAGATAGTGCTTTTTCAAATCTCTCAAAATGGCATATAGTATCAAAACAATCACTGATATATTGTATAAAAATATATTAATGAATTATATATACATTATAATAAAATATTAATATGTTTATTAATATATTAATTATTAATATATTCTATAAAAATATATTTATTAGTCATATGAATTATTAACCCTATGAAGATATATTAATTTTAAAATAAAATTAATATTCTTATTTATACCTGTAATATATTATTTTTAATACTAATATTTATTTTGATTAGAAAATTAACACAACATAAGTAATATATTAAATAATTTTAATATAAAGTACAATAATATATTAATTTTATTATACAAATATAAAGTACAATAATATATTTCTACTATAATTAAAAAATTATCATTGAAAAATAATATGATATAATATGAGTAATAATATATTGTAATTTAATATATCATAAATACAAACATATATATATAATATTGATATTATGTTAGCAGTATATTAATATATCAATTTTTTGTTATTTAAGAGGTATTTTTATCCTCAAATTTCAGCCCAAGATTACTATCCTAGGGTGGTCTTGGATTTCCGACCTCAAGGACAGATATTCCATCACTGGATTGTATGGTGCTTTGAGAAGGAGGTCATTTAGATCACTGCCACATAGGATCATCGTGGTGCTACTAAATATAATGATTTTATTACTTCCATCCACATTATCCTTAATCTTGTGATAATTATTCTATACCAAACACCTCAAAAAATATGCATTTTATTTGCTTTTATATAGTCATTCAAAAAGCATATATTAGTAATTCTTGATTTTATCTCTTGTGTGTATATATATAATATTTGATAAGATCTGACATTTGATTTGCCTGATATTTATAATATAATTCTATATTAAGATTTTAGGAATCTTAATAATGATGCTATTTTGTTATGCTTCTCATAATTGCATGCTGTAATTATTAAGAATGTTATTTTGCGCTAATAATGTTCCTCGCAACTTGCATCTTTCTCGCAGCGCCACTTATTGCAGAGAGAATAATATTTATAATAGTAGCCAACAAGTTTGTTGACCATCATTTTAGTTTTTAGCTTCTCCCTCAGACATTATATATTATACATACATACATACATATATACATATATATATATATATATGAGAATTAAAGTATCATCTATCATTTACCTATATTATGGCTATTATATAACTATCAAATTTATTTTTTATCTTTGTCTTTTCACCAAATCAAAATATATTTTATGAAATTCAATCTCACAGATCAATCCCATAGTTACAAATAAAACAAAATTTGATTTACCTTATCCCATCACAATGGATCCCCATCAAAATTGTCACTGATCATTGTAATAGTTATAATAGTCAATATGCGCCAAGTCCATCAAAATTTGTATTACCTATGTTTAAAAGAATAGTTTATAACAGTATTTATTCGTCATTATAGTTGAAAAAAAATGAATAACAAAAAAAATCATTGTTGATCAAATGAGTTTACTAATTATTGACCAAATAAAAAAATATTTTTGAACCCATAGAAAAAATTAAGTTATTGCCATTATCTTATTTATCTGATGACTTCAACTATTTCGATAATGATTATTTTTTAGATATCAATTATTAATATATCTTAGCATTACCGATCCAAAATCATCATAATTTTGACTGCTTACAATGAAATAGAGTGAAAAGCAATGATTGAAGAAATCTAGCATCCCATTATTATGGGCTCGTACCAAAAAATCATTTTTAATCATTATAATGATCTAACGACCTCTTTTTTTTTCTCTGTAATGGGAGGCAATGGTATTTTAGCCCCAAAAAAATTAGCGGTGCAAAGTTGCATGATAGCTAATTAGCCATTGTTTTTGTCACGCTATTACAATGGAACAATAGCTAATTAATGACCATATTTATTATAAAAATATTGAGACACAAGACAACATATCCCCTCCTAAACCAGTATAAAGGCTGAAATTTTTTAAAGCATGCAGTGAATGTTATAAGAACCGTCGTCCTTGTTCTTGTGGATATCCTGATAAAGGGTCCGAAATCGTCGTGCCGGCGTGAAACCATGATACAATTATTTAAAAGCAAAAAAGTTTTACCACCGCCACAATGAACGATGAAATGGACAGGTGTCATCGAGAAGCCAGCTAACGCCAATATCGGAAGAAAAGAGGCGGGAATAGTTTGATATTATAATATTATAATATTTTTAAAGTTTTCGAAAATGATAAAATCTATATTTTGATATCGTGTAAATAAATTATTATGAATATAATTATAAATATGAGAATGGCAGCGGCGAGATTACTATTGTTTTACTTGTTCAGCTTTTTATGGCTGTGATCCGACGATAGACGGCCATCAATGATAGTCCACAAGCATGTATAATATCATATTCGGTATATATTGTTTGATGGCCGTCTGATGACAGCCATCGAGAATTGTATAGCAGTACTTTATGGCGTGCGGAAGTGTGAGTGTGTGACCCATGCACCGTGGTGGCCAATTTAATTAAGAGAGGGGAGGCTATTGTTTGGGATGGAATTTCTTGTCTGGGTTGAAACATAATTTTTGTTTATGCCTCTGCAAAGTACTCTAGGCGCCTGCCATGCATGCACGTAACCGCTTGAGCTCGGAGTTCATGTCACAACTAGGATTTTAGAGCTTGAACCTGGTGATGAGACTAAACATGTTCTCGTCTCAAATCTCTTTGCTTAATTTGGCTTGTGGGAAGATGCAATAAGTGTGAGGATGATGAGAGAGAGAGAGAGGATGGATTAAAGAAAAAAGCTAGCGGGAGATGGTTGCCACGAGATATCGCGTATGCCCACATGACACAGTGTGGGCTCCATGATGTTGATGAGGCTCGAAAGGAAGCTACTTCAAGTTGTCATAGCGAGAAGCTAGCTGCATCATTTGCCGTACTGCAGAAGGGAGGCACGAAGGGAGTAATTCAGGTGCTCAAGAACCTCGACTTGGGACGGTTTCATGTTTTTGGGGGTGAGAAATGTTCATGTGGAGATTATTGGTAGAAAGAAAGGAGGTAAAATTAGAGGAGTTGGCTTAATTTTAAGCATGACTGTTTAAAAGGACTGCATGCTAGATCTTCTCAGACCCCTGAGAATAGGAGATGCTGAGATGTTCAAATTCTACAGACTCTGATGCCCTTGCCACAATGGTGAAATGCTGTTTTATAAATGTCACTTTCTGGATAAAGAATTAGTTACATGAACTTGTGTCTTAATAAGTTTGCCGAGTTTTACATAGAGCTCCAGGCAGATCAAATGTTTTGGAAAATGTGGTTCAGTTCAAGTTCATCCTACCATCCATCTACCTTCATCATCTGACGTGAGATATCAGAATCTAGCATTATATATGACAATGGTATTAAGCAAGCAAAGTAATGCTGAGGGCATATCAAATATTTGGGAGTATAGGTGTGGCAAAACTAAAGCAATTTATTGTGATATTACTGAAGAGTGATGACAAATCAAGTTCAGAGCACAGTGATCGTTCATGAGGAGGAAGCGGGCAGCTGTAAGACACCTGATAAAAGGAAGGCTTCATGTCATAGCACAGAAGAAAGTTCTTGGTTTCTTGGTTTCTCTACCATCAATGGCCCAATAGGCATTTGCAACAGAAGTTTAAGGTATAATGGATATAGGAAAGTAAATAACCAAACATGCAGGTCTGATAAATCCACGTTGCACAAACTACTCACATCTGAATTGCATAGGAACTGCGTGTGACACAACTTTATGATTACAAACAACTAATATCTTTATTTTGACAGTGTGGTAAAGCATCCACCTTAAGCATATATTGAGAGGAAAGGGATCAACATCTTCTCAAACCACAGCTTAATATTACTCTCACCATCAATGTTCCTCGGTAGGAAGACCTAGAATGCTGGAATCTCCTGGATTGCCGAAATGACTTCATTGATAGTTTGGAATCGGCATCTTTCCTTGAGAAGCATTTTAGCAAAGTCAAGGGCACGGCGCTCACAATATGCTCGCTTGCTAGCATCAGCAATTGATTCAAAATCTTCAACATGAGCTACTCCCACTATTCTCCTGTAATCCAAGAAATTCAAGTGAATGTTAGAAACATTGAAATACCAAAGTGTGAGATGCATCAATTTTTCCAGTAGAAGAGTGCAGCACATATAGATGAAATCAGCTGAATTAAAAATGAAAGATAGTTGCAGGGGGGAGGGGGGCGGGGTATGTTCTCCTATTTTGCTTTTTTGTCTTTTCAACATCATTATGGTATAATAGTAAATTCTGCTAAGGACGAAGATGATGTAGACTTAATAACTGTTTACACTTTCCAGTGTATGATTACCACTATTCAATCATTATTAAAAATATTATGATCATTAGAGAATCCTTAATTATCTGGTTATTTGCAAGAGTATTCATTATAATAAACTAGAGTGTGGCACATGCAATTCACATGGCCTTGGAAACTTTGGGCACATGCCTGGGAAATGTGGAGCTGCAGAGCATCTAGAACTCCCCCCATCGAATTCTAATTATATAGTATAATAGATTACCAACCATTTAAACAAAAGGACATGGTGGTGAAACTAAGAAAGTAAACGCAGACCCATGCGTGATGTCTCAACCAATATGAAGTTATAAATCTTCCAAATGTTTAATCCAAAAGGGAATGCCTGAATGTCTCATCAAACAAGTGTGCATGCAAATAGAAGTGGTACCCGAAGAAATAAAAGCTTGAGCATGGATATGCTAATGTGTATAGTCCTATTAACATTGTCAATAGTATGTCTAGTTCCTATTATAAAACTTGTATTGAAAATCAACATATTAAAACTTTCATTTTTTTTTTACTTTGGCAAGCAGAGCAAGTGAAATTTTTGTCAAGATGTTGTTGAAGGGGTATCAGAATAAAGTCTAAAATTATTTGCATAATTGTTCTTTATGAAACATAATCATCAAGAATAATTTGCTTCCTTAAGCTTGAATTAGTAATTCAGTAATTCTAAAGTTGAATAAAATGAATAACATAACAAGATATACTTCTGCAGGATTACCTTATCATTTTAGCAGCACCAAATCCAAGAGCATCATGGAATAAATTGGCCATGTACCTCTTCTGGGCAAGGAGTTGAAGTTCAGGCTTGTTGTATATAGAAACAGGATATGCCTCACCATTCCCATCCTTGTGTTCATCCCAGAGCGAAATGAACTGCTTCTGAAAAAGATTCCAAGTTTCTTCAGTCGTCCTCAAAATCCACTGTTTGTATGCCTGCAAAATAAGCCAGATACAGCTCATCAGAAAATAAAAAAATAGTTCCAGTGTCAGTAGAAAGATTGACAAATTGGCCTGGGCATGAACTACAATGTAAAAACACCAGCAATGCATTATTACAATCTTAAGACAACATTGAGAAACAATAATCAAGCGATCATGAAGTACATGAAACAACTTTCATGTGGAATTTAAAGGAACGACATATGCAACAACTGGAAAGTTCGTCGATCAGCATTCAGCAATTGCAAACATTAGCTGAAAGAAGGAGAAACATCCAATCTCTAGTTGTCATATGTCAAGAGATGTCTACTCATGGGAAGTCCATGATATGTGTCACTTTCCCTTGACTGCACATAAGATTTTAGCGGATACAAGCTTAATTGAAAATTGGGAAATTTTGTCAAGTCATAGCTACTTTCATACTTCTTCAAGTAATAGCCTTAGATTTTGGTTGGTTAGCAATCCATTTTTGGATAGAAGAGCACTAGTCTCTGTTGGTGTCCTTAATAAGTCCTGGTAAAATACTAGGTTTGTCCTACAAGTCAGTCATTAAGAATGATTCTCTGGACTCGAGTGTATATAGTACTCCAAGGGAAATGATATTAATTGAAATCCATCAATCACTTCCCCAACCATTAAAAACGGGGTTTTTCCTTAGCATCTGCATTCTCTATTCCTATATTTCCTTCAATTTTGAACCTCTTATCTTTCTGCCTCCTTATCTCTCGTTTCCCTTATTCATCTTTTACTTTCTTCCTTGCTCTTTTCTTCACTTAAGCGGTATTTTTTACATGTTTGACAAACTTGACCTTGTCCATGTGTCTAAACCATGACTGCAAACAAAAGCAATCAAAAATTTAAGCTGAGAACAAGCTGCATTACGTACTGCAATTAAGCATTTCACAGATAACATCACTGTATTATAGACTGCAATTAGATCTTCAAATAGATTGCAATTAAGCTTATCATAGGCTGTATTATAGACTGCAATTAAGCATTTCACTGTTTATAGACTGGAACTAGATCTTCAATTAATCATTTCACTGATAACATCAAAGTATATCTAGCTGTATTATAGACTACAAACAAAAACTTCTTTTTTTTTTGCTTAAGACTACAGGTCAATTGTTCATTAGTAATAAAAACTATGATGCAACACCTATGATATCAAAGGAAAAGGCGATCAAAAATTATAAAAATTAATGCCTTTTAATGGATTTCTCAAAAATAAGTGGAATATGAAAAATAGAAATATGACAAAAGGTTGTAGTAAGAAGGTTCGTTTATATTTTTTTGTGTATGTAGTAAGAATTCACAAACAATGTGACATTCTCAAAAACTGTTCTGTATCAACTTGAGTTCAGAATACTAGTTTGGCCACTGGAAATTGATTAATTATGGAGATACATGGAGGACTTAAACATTTCATGCCTCGATTACTTACTACTAAATTGAAGAATTATGCCTACTGCACACAAATGAATACAAAGGAATAGTATCTGATGAGAGAGAGAGAGAGAAGGAAGGGGGGGGGGGGGGGGAGATAAACATACTTGACGGTCATTCCCTTTATCAGCATGTCCGTCTTGTGCAAAGAAGGCCAATATTAGGTTCCTAAAAAGGCTCCTAAGTCAAACCCCATTAGTCCATAAAAAGCAAACTCTGGATCAATGACCTGGGTAGAATCGCTAGTCACCATGATAGAACCAGTATGGAGATCTCCATGGATTAGGGCTTGCGCCCTCTCACAGAACCTACACAAAGGAAAATACGTCTCAAATGACTTTTCATATGCAGCATGATGCAAAAGAAATATACATAGTAGTGTTCAGAAAGAAAGCATCATTTGCAAGACAGGGATTACTTAGATTTCAACTCAGCCACTTCAATCTTTAAAGAATCATCATCTCAAACTGCCTCAGCATCACGATCAAGGTAAGGAGAAGTCCAGCGATTATGCTGAGCCACCTTATATGGGTCTGAAAAGACAACCCGCTCAGTGTGCCTACAAAGCTCCATATTTCCACAAAATTTCGCAACTGCAAAATGCATTTAGAAGCCATGTTAACAAAATGATTATATGCATGCTACACTTAATCTTGTTAAGACTTTTGATACAGAGGAAACTACTAAATTTTATAAATGGACAGAAAATGTCAAGCAATGCTTCTTGAGAAAAAAAACCTCTTATTTGTAAGAAATAGCATTCAACATGAACTGCAGAGACATCCATTTAGTCTAGGTCCGCCGTACCGGTACCGGTCGGCGTACCGGTGGCGGTCCGTACCGGTACGTACCGGTTCCATACCGGTCCGTACCAGTTCCGTACCGGTCTGTACCGGTTCTCCAACAATAAGCTACCGGTACCGGATTTCACGTTGATCCGGTACCAGTCCCAGGCCGGACCGATACATACCGGCCCGTACCGGACCGGTACGGCAGATCATGTATTTAGTGTTTACATATATGTAAGAATCTTACAAAGTAGTTGGGCTAGCACATGTTCAAAAGTAAAGACTTCTCTGGTATACGAGAATTCACACTACCAAACAGGAAGAAAAACAAAATCGCAAAAAATCTGAATAAAATATGGAAGCATAACAAAGTAATGCACAACTAAAAAATTAAAGATAGAAGTGGAAAATATGAAGCAGTGTTTCTTGATAAAGACTCTCCAATTTCCAAGATGTACTACTCAACATGAAGTGGAAATACACATTGCACTTCAGACCAGTATACACATATGCATAAGCTCTTAGAATATTAAGGGGCAAAAAACTTTATAAAATGTTCCTTGGGAGAAATTCTGTAATTAACAAGATTAGATACTAGCAACAGGATGAGCAAGAACTGAAAGTTCAAGTAAAATCTAGAAGGCTAGCAAGTAAAGAAAGTTTAACTTGACGCATGTTAAAATGTTTTTAACCAAATTTTATGAATAAACCATTTTTTTATAAAAGAGAAAATTAAATATGATAAGTTAACACTGTAATTGATGTCGAAGTGTGGCGATCCCTCGGTGCTGTGGAATTCACAGTTTGTAACAAACTTAGCAAATTACCTTATTCCAAGCACAAGTGCCAAGGTCTGTTCAGCACAAGCCACTTTTGAACTATTTGCACACCCTTTGTTCTACGCCTCAAGACAAGTTTCAAGACTTCAGCTTCAATGCTACAGCCACACATCCAAGCACCAAGAAGAACACAAGAGACTAAGAGAGACACATAAGTGGAAAGGTTATTCCTTCAATTGGATTACTTCCAAACTCTGTTTGCTCACAAACAAGGGTAACACTCTTATTTTACGCCCTTAAATCCAGAAAAAACCACTGGACAGGAACCATGCAGAAATAAGGTTCAGCACCTATATAATGCCTAGATATTTCGCAGGAATTAGAAACTCTAACCTCCCAAAGAACTTCCACCATCTCACAAATACTGTGGTTTTCTGGAACCTTCCAGACTACCTCAGAGACCTCCACAAAGTGTAGGACTCCATTACTTTGGTAAATAATAAACAATCAGCTGGATCAATTGCTCCAAAATTACAATCATTCTTTAAAGCCTTTGCTAAACATCATTTTAAAGATGATAATTTTCCTATAGAAAAGATAATTTGCTTAGTTAGTGGCGATGAGATCAGAGTTTGATCCGAAGTGTCATGGAGGGTCATCATATATCCAAGTGCGCAACACATCAAGAAATTGAAGACTTCTACTTTTGGGGTAACATTAGGAATCCTGTACAACTGCAGAATAAACACAAAGTTATGCATCTTCTCATCTTTATCATTGTTGTAAACCAAAAAAAAATGCACACGCATGAGTTTGTATCTCACCCAAAGGAAGCAGTGAGATTGCAGTAGAAGAATGCAAAAGAAAATTGAGAATTTAAGCCTTAACTGTTTCACAAAAATTTAGGAAACTAGCAAATTTCAGAAAGTATCAAATAAAAAGAATTAATAACTAATATAAAAACTAGGAGGATATCTACAAGATTATAGCTATCATCATCAGTTTTACAGTTGTGACTTTCAAAATATAATATTTTTAAAGTTAAGATCAAGAAAGGAAAAAAAAAGTAAACTAAATGATGAGAGAATTCATGCATTTTAATCAGCATTGTCAAAAAGCTTTATATATAAGCCACACCTGCACGTTTATGCTCTGATGTAGAATGATAAAGAAGGGATGTGAAGAAAAGTGTCTTTGCCATGTAGTCTGACATATGTTGCGCAAGCAAGGGATATTCAATTCCAGCAATCAATCCTTTCCGCAAAATTATGTGTGGCGGCTTCAAGTAGCGCATGGCAATCAAAGACATAGGCCGGTCAAAATGGTAAACTTCTGGTACATGATTTGGACACACTCGGCCATGCTCTTGTAATGCTAATGTCTCAAAATACGCGCGCTCCTTTGTCATCGGCCACGATTCACCTATGCAGCGAATGTATGGAAGAGCCTGGTTTGTCATGAAGAAAGGATGGGATAATCTTCAAGCAGCATCAGAGAAAAGGAAGGCAAAAGCCAACTCTTGTATTATACGATGAACAGCAAATATTGCCCATGCAGTAATCGACAAGAACGACAATTGTTCCATATATGAAGTAGTTCTTAACTTTTTTTTGACTGAAGAATGGTATAAATATCTGATACCAAGTAAGTGAAAGGCTTTTCACATGCCAAATGTCAAGGCATGCCTTCAAGCATGTTATAACACTCTAGCCAAACCAAATCTCATTTAAAAATCAAGAGTTTTAGAAGCTTAACCTACTTACTCACCTGTGCATCTCCTATAGCTTGCATATAGATGGAAAAAAGATTATGCGTAAGATTTTAGATTTTTTTTTTCTTTTGTCTTATAATACATGGAAACCTCAAATCCCAAAGGGAAAATATATTGGGGGTCTTCCAAGATTGGTTGAGATTAGGTAGTAGATATAACGGCCTCTGATTTTTCACATAGATGGCATATCAAACTAATGTGGCTAAGTATTAAAAAAAGGTCCTCTTCAAGTAAAGGGCTTAGAAATAATAATTGGTTGCACAATCAAAACTGGCCCTTCCATGCTTGCTACTAATCCTAAAGGCACGTGTTTTTGAGGGAAATGCTCAGGGCATGTTAATTATGAAAGTTTAATAGATTGTAGGACAATTACACATGTATAGGAACACCCCTAAAATATGGGACTTTGGAGCCAATTAGCCACACATTCACACATAAAGACGCGTGCACGCACGGGTCCCTGGAAATGCACACACATGCTATTGTTCATATATTATTTACTATTTGTCACCTCCTTCTACAATCTCACAATATTTACTGACCAAACATTTTTTTTTATGAATATATCTTCCTCAGTTCCGCCTCCAAGTCAAGCCAATTCATCCATATCTCTATATAAAATCTAACCTAACCATATGCCAAGACTCATAGCAAAATCTATTCCGCTTAGCTTAACCCATATGTTTGTAGAATGGCACGCTACGCGGAATAAATCGACCGTGCGGCCCAAGAGCAAGAACAAATACCATCCAAAAAACAAAAAAGAGATACCGGAAGAAAACTAATTAGAAGAGAAAAAATATTTAATTTAAAAAAAATAAGCCACACAAAAAGGCTTTCTCTCACTCCTCACCAAGAAAGACAACTTTCACTCTCTCTCCTTTTCTATCTTTTCTCGCGCCACACTAAAGGAGACACCAAAAGTCCCTTTAAATAGAGTATCATATGGGTAGGATGTTTGATTTCTACTCAAATTCAAAAATCAACATCCACTAAAAGATAAGATTTGATCACTACTAAAGGATAAGAATAACTATTATAGAAGAAATAACTAAGTAGAATAAAAGTAGGAATAGAATCCTAAAGTCATTAAAACTAATGACCAACTAAACAGAAATTCTTATAGAATTAGAACTTGGCAATGAATCTTAACACTCCTCATTGTGAAATCCATGCCAACAACATTGAACTTGTCAATGCCGTAAAATGCCAGAGCAGTCATTGCTAATATTGCTACAGCAACAACAATATGTAATAACTTGTCGAGCCAATAATTGAATAGTAGAATTCCTTTATTAGCTCGAATAGTAACTCCTTTGATAGCTCGTTCTTTTTTATGCATATATTGAAATTGACGATGTCCTCTAACACTTCTCTTTAGCATTGATTCTATAGTCACGATGTCAAGATTCCATAGAAAGTGATCATGTTACCAGTTGCAATCAATGTGAGCATCGACCATCACCTCCACTTGAGCAGCTTGAAGTATCTGCATATAGCTTGCTCCTACACGCCAAATCAAATCTTCATACATATAGTCTTCTAACAACTTAAACTTTGGAGCAAGCTCCGCCGAACCGGGACCGAAACCCGCACCGGTCGGTGGCCGGTACAGGTCAGTACCGGTTCGGCACCGTACCGTGAGTCGGTATAGGTAGGGCGTGCCGGTTTCGTACTCGGTACGGGTCAGTACCGGTTCGACACCGTACCGTGAGTCGGTATAGGTAGGGCGTGCCGGTTTCGTACTGGAACACCCAAATTTTTTTGGAGTTTTCAATAATATTTAATTAGTAATCATTTTTTAAAAAAAATTAATAATTTTAAGCCTAATTTGATTTTTTTTAATATTTTTTGATGTTTCTATGATCTTGGTTTAACCTAAATGATGCATTCTATTATTTTAAAATGATACAAATAATAAAATGATTAGTGAGACGTTGCATGCTACAAGGAACAACATAAAATATTCTCAAATCAAGTAATAATGTAAAAATTATAAAATAATACAATCAATTACATACATTTAAAATATAATAAACATACCGGTATCTAAAATCGGGTCAGGTGGTGATATCTCTCGTAGATATCCAGATCATCAGCATAGTCAGAAGGCAAATCAGCCCACCCCTCTAACCAAGTCGTGTTGCAGTCTTGTATGTTCATCCCCTAAGGAATATGTGTCGGATTATAAAGACTCTCGGATCTCTCGCTGAAGTTCTGACTCTAATCAAAAATTTTGGCACGATCTTTTCTTATTTTGCAATTTTCGAACTATTTTTTCAAGCCTCCAAAAAAATGAAGGAATGAGCTAGAAGAGAGGAAGCACGCCTCATTTAGGCTTGAATCTTTCTTCTGAACTGCTAAATCGGTATGATTTTTGAGTTGTTGGAAAGGAGAAGCGGCGGAAACCGGTGGAGAGCTTTCAATTATTATTGGGAAGGCCCACCAAAACCGAAAAAAGAAAGGGAACTGGCCCAATTTCACACCGAATCGGCTCGGTACTACCCGAACGGGACGGTTCGGCTCGTTTCGGCAAACCATGCTTTGAAGTAGCTTCAAAATTAATTGATATACCAAAAACCTTGTCAAATACCAAGGCATAACATGAATCATCTCCACTAAGCATGCTTCTTCCTACTTGATCTCTGAAAATACTTCAAAATTAGTCAGATTTTCAACCTCATGGCTGACTAAATCTTCATAAGAAATATTCATATCTTGGATAGCTTCAACACAAGACTCTTCTGCACTATTTGATTCCTCGGTATGAATCTTTACAGACGGATCACTGGAGCATCCTTTGACTCTTCATGAGCAACTTTAGAATCAATTGATTCTTTAATTATGATCTTTTTTAAACTTGATATAATATCCATCCGATTAAGCTCTTTCTGCTCCAAATTTTCTTCCAAACTTGATTGATCCTCGGGCTGATCAATTTTGCTATGCTCCAAGTCTTCAAAACTTGAACCAGTATCTAACTGATCAAGCTTCCCCTAATTTAAATTTTGAAGTCGTTATAACTCATATGAGCCAATATAGCATGCTATAAATCAACGGTATCATGCTTAAGAGTCTGGTCAATATAAGCATTACCGACAAACATGACATAAAGCTTGTTTACTTTCCTGCCTTTAGTAATAAGCTTTTCAGAAGCTTTAGCATTAACATAAATCTCCATCTCCATAGTGTCAGGTCCAAATAAAATAGAACATCTTATGTCAGTGATTTGTGAAACAAAAATCAAATTTTTCTTCACACTAGGCACAAAATAAATATTATTTATGAAAATAGAAGAACCGGTAGATGATATGACAGATAAATCACTAATATTTTTGATAGAATAAAGTGAATAATCAGTAGTAGCAATAGCAACAGAACCAGTATAATCACATAGAGAATGAAATATCTCTCTATGACCAGTCAAATGATTAGAACACCCAGAATCAATAATCCAATTATGAGCAAAATCAATATATGACATATGACAGGAAGTAGAAATAAATGCATGTTGGCTATCAAGACAATTGGAATCAACAATACTAGTAGTGAGAGCCCAACTACCAGTTTTCTTCTCTCCCCTATGCTTTGAAGTAGAGGATGCAACATTAGATTGTTTAAGCTTTACTCTGCAATCTTGAATTTTTTTGCCAAATTTTTCACACCTATGACAATTCTCCTTGAATTTATAATTTTTCTTCTGATTAAGATTTTTATCCTTCTCAAATTTTCCAGCTGGCCTTTTTTCTGAATTTTTAAATTTGTTATTCTACTTCTTATTTTTATTTTTACTCCCAAAAAATAAGACCTCTTCTTTTTGAGGGGATATAGTCAAATCACGCATCCGAGTATTAATTGCTTCTTGATCAACAAGTATATTTTTTAACTCTATTAATGTAGATTGTTGAGCCCATCTAGAAAAAGCAAGCATATAAGCACTATACTCCTTATTCAAACCACAAACTAACCATTTATTTTCATTATAACAAAAGTTTGAATCAAGCATACCAAACTCATCAAACAATTTCTTTTTTTAAGAAAATATTGGGAGATTGTAAAGTTACACTGCTTGAGAACACCAATCTCATTCTCTAAAAATTGAAGTCGAGCCTCATTAGACTTCGAGTGGAAAGCAGCAAGAATATTCCATACTATTTTTAGCTCCTCTATATCTTAAATATGCTGATGATTTTCTTAATCTATATTAGTCTTGAGAATATACATAGCGTTTTCAGCTTTGATCTCCCACTTTTTTCTTGCTTCTGCATTGTCATGAGTTTCTGGTGGCTTCATCGTATCTGCTTCGTTCACAATCTCCTATAAATCTTGCCCGATCAAATAATATTTGATGCAGGCCTTCCAATATGCATAACTGGTGGTGTTATAATTTTTTGATCCCAATACTAGAGATGGTAGTAGCTTCAGCCACGATGATTCATCTCTTGAATCACCAAACAAGAGTCCACACGCTTGCACTACCGCACAGCGAATTACTGGAAGCTCTTTAACCATGCCGAACTACGAATATATGAATAACTGATCTCCAAGCCTATGGCTTTGATTCCATATAGAACGGTATGCTATGCGAAGTAGATCAACCATGCTGGCCCAAGATATAGAACAAATACCAAATAAAAAACAGAAAAGAGATATTGGAAGAAGGCCATGTTTGGGGGAGCTGTTGGCAGTAGAGCTTTTGAAAGTAGAACTGTTGGAAGTAGAGCTTTCTGAAGTAGAGCTTTTATAAAAAGTTGTTTGCTGTTTGGTAACTACATTTATGAAGTGTTGTGACACTTTAACATGTATTTGGTAAACAAACTGAGAAAGTATTTTTGTATGATAAAATTACCATAATGGATATTACATAGTATTATACAACAAAGCATAATAAAATATAATATATATTAATACATAAATATATAATATAGTATAATATTATTGTAATGTAATATAATATTATTATAATATAGTAATATAGCATTGTATACTATAGTATAATAATTTAATATAATATTAAATTATTTCATATAACATATCAATGTGTTACGATATAATATAATATTATATTATATTTATAGTATAATACAATAATAGGATACAAAAATACCTTTTCTTGCAGGAAGGAAGTCTGATCCACGGCTAGGATTCTTTGTTAGGGCTCCATCATATTTTTAGGTTTATAAAGGGACAAAGTATGTAATTGTTATATTTTATTAAGGATATTTTGGTCAAAAAAATAGTTTTCTGACAAAGCTCAAAACAGCTTTTTCGGAAAGCTCCAAAATGGTGTTTTTTCCAAAAGCTATTTTTAGCTTTCTGAAAAAACTAAAACAGCTTTTCGAAATTTTGACCAAACATTTTTTTTCATCCAAAAGTGCTTTTGAAGAGCCAGAAAGTGCTTTTTGGCCCTCCAAAAGCTCCCCTAAACAGAGCCGAAAATTAATTAGGAGAGATAAAAAATATTTAATTAAAGAAATTAAACCACACAAAAAAGCTCTCTCTCACCCCTCACCAAGAACAAGGACTTTCACTCTCTTCTTCTCTCTTTTCTCATGCCACGGATCTCTTTAAATAGAGTATCATATAGGTAAGATGTTTAATTCTTACTCAAATTCAAAAACTGATAAGACTTAATCACTACTAAAGGATAAGAATAATTGAATAACTAAGTAGAAAAAACTAGAAATAGAATCCTGAAGTCACGACCAACTAAACAGGAATATTAGGACTTAGCAATGAATCTCAACAATGTTCAGCCTACAGCACAGCACCCATCGTATTCCGACATCCTACGGTGAAGCTAGGCGTTTGCACTTCAAACACCATCGCGCATCTCCTTCCAATTGATTAGGAGAAACTCGTACACCTAAAAACGTCGTTCAATGCATGCATCACAAATCCATGAACCATTTCTACTGAAATCTGAAATCCACCGATAGATTGGACAAAACCCCAGAAAAAAGCTTCCCCAATCCAATCATAAGCGATGCCAGAACCATGAAGAAGATCGCGAACAAATCACGAAGCAAGCATCTTATCGACTAATAGCCAAGAACCAGCGCAATAAGACCATAAGCAAGCCAAGAAAGCACCGAAGAAGAGTACTTGCTTGATGACCAAGGATCCAGCAGTGCCGACGACGACGTAGACGAAGTTGAGGTTCCCGTCGCCAACTTCTTTGATGGCGAGGCCGTCCACCTGGTTCCCCAGCTGGGCGCGGAGGGTGGGCGTCGCCTTGATGTAATCCACGACGGATTTCTCGTCCAGAGGCCTGAATCCATCTGTCGCCACCACCATTGCTCTCGGTTTCTCAAATCTAAACAGGACAGAAAGCTGAGAATAAGAAGAAGAAATGATCTGGTGTCTTGAAGAGGGATAGCCGACAACCGATTCAATGAACCTAACCGGCTTTTTTATTTCTGTAACAAAAAATCCTTGTTGACTAAATCTCAAACATCTGGTCCAGAAACTTTCTAAAACTGTAATTCCCAGTTCCTGAGCCCCTCTTATTTAGAAAAAAAAAAGATGCCGAAAATGCCCCCGCCCCTCCAGATCTCGCATCCCCCCGAAGAAGAAGATGAAGAAGAAAACGGCCAGCATCGGCCGCCGCCGACCACGGCCCGCCCCCTCCCGAGCCCCCTCTCGCGGCCGCCTCCGGCCCCGGCCAGCCCCTTCCCGCGGCCGCGCCGCCGGGAATGCCTCCGCCCCCGCCCCCACGGTGGGGTGGTGCCGAAGAAGAGGAAGAAGGGCGCCCTCCCGCGTCCTGCGGCCGTCGCCGGCCGCGGCCCACCCTCCTCCAGCGTCCACCATGGCCCGGCCCCTTTCCGGCGCCGCCGGCCTCGCGGGAGGAGAGGAATTCTCCGCTGGCCAGCCGCGGCAGCCCCAGGCGGCGGCCCGGCCCCCTTCCGGCGCCGCCGGCTCGCGGGAGGAGGAGAAAGAAGAAAGAAGAAGGGAAGAAGAGAAGAAAAAAAAAAGAAAAAGAAAAGAAGAAAAGGAATGAAAAAGAAAAAAAAAGAGAAAAATAAAGAAAAATAAATAAATAAATGCATACATAAATATTTATATTTATATGAATCAACTAATAAATAAATAAATAAATAATATAATATAATAAAAAATATATTGTATTGAAATAAAATAATAAATAAATAAATAAAGCCGCCGTGGCCTGGCCTTCTTCTGGCGCCACCAGGCTTAAGGGAGGAGAAAATAGAAGAAGAGCAAAAAAAAAAAAATAGAAAAAAATAAAAATAAATATATATATATATATATATATGAATGAACGAATAAATAAATAAAATAATAAATAAATATATATTAAGTGTGTTTTAAGCTTATTTAACTGTGTGCCGAGATGATTTAATTGTGTGCCAGACTAGATTAAGTATATTCCAAGTTTATTTAAATGTGTGACGAGATGATTTAACTGTGTGCTAGACTATATGAAGTGTTCAAACATTGATTAATTGTGTGCCAAGCTTACTTAAATGTGTGTCATGCATTTGATGCCAAGCTTACTAAACTATTTTTCTTTTATTTTTTATTTTTTATTTTTTTTCTTTTTTTCTCTCCTTTTCTTCTTTTTTTTTTTTTCTTTTCTTCTATTTCCTCCTCCCGTAAGGCCGGTGGCGCCAGGAGGAGGCCGAGTTATGGCAGTCGCGGCTGCAGCGGCTTTTATTTATTTATTTATTCTTTCATTTATTTATCATTTTATTTCAATACAATATATTTTTATTATTTTATTTATTTTTTTATTTTTTTTATTTTTTCTTTTATTCTTTTTTTTCTTTTTTTTTCTTCTCTTTTTTCCTTCTTCTTCTTTCTTCTCCTCCCACGATGTCGCTAGCACCGGAAGGGGGCCGAGCCATGGTGGCCTCATGAGGGGGCTTGGGAGGGGGCCGGGCCGCCGGCAGCGGCAGCCGCGACTGGCTAGCGGCCGCGAATAGCCAGTAAAGAATTCTTCTCCTCCCGCAAGGCCGACGGCGCCAAAAAGGGGTCGGGCCGCGGTGGACGCGAGAGGAAGGTGGGCTATGGCCGCGCCCTTTTTCCTCTTCTTCGGCGCCTCCCCACCGTTTTTGGGGGGGGGGGGGGGGTGGGTGGGCTGAGGGAGGGGACCCAGCCACGCCCCCTCCCCCCTCTTCTTCAGTGGGATGCGAGATCAGTAGGAGCATTTTTATCTCAAAATAAAATATTAAATTATGGCTGAACTGGTCGTTAAACAATCGGTAGGAATTAAAAGTAAGAAACCGGTCAAAAAAAAAAGTACCAGCCAGTGATTTTCCCTTATTTCGAAAAATTACTTCCCCATCCTTCAAATAACTCCTCTGTAACAAAAAAAAATCTGTAATTTCCCCTTTTCGAAAAATTACTTCCCCATCCTTCAAATAACTCCTCTGTAACAAATAAAAATCTGTAATTTCCCCTTTTTATTTCCCCTCCCATTCCCTGGGGTTTATAGCAGAGGAATAAAGAGGCCGCTGCCGCTCCTGAAGAATCGGATGTGGGCTTGGGCGGGCAGGAAAGCTAACCGGGAAACGGGAAACCGGAAGCGTGTGGGAGAATCGGCAATCACCCGCTTTAACCCCTGCACCAAGCGGGCCCACAGTGCACGTGGAGAGGCTAGCTTACGCAGATGACGTCCCGCTTGACCCGGAGGCGGATAGGCTTGATGTGTATCCTCCTTATCCGTACTGCTATTTTTTGATGTGTTTTCCATGTGAGTTGTTTGAAAAGCAGAACATAAATAATCTGATCATCGGTGATATAAAATTATCATATTTCTTGGATATGCTATATTTCAGTAATTAATTTTTTTAAAAAATATTTATGATAATCTATTTGATATTCAATAGAAATTCAAAAATACTAACCATAAAATACCGATATATTCTATAAAAATATATTTATGAATTATATATACATTATAATAAAATATTAATATGTTTATTAATATATTAATTATTAATATGTTCTATAAAACATATTTATTAGTCATATGAATTATTAACCCTATGAAGATATATTAATTTTAAAATAAAATTAATATTCTTATTTATACCTATAATATATTATTTTTAATACTAATATTTATTTTGATTAGAAAAATACCACAATAGAGGTAATATATTAAATAATTCCATTAGATAAATATAAAGTACAGTAATATATTTCTACTATAATTAAAAATTATCATTGAAAAATAATATGATATAATATGATTAATAATATATTTTAATATAATATATCCTAAATACAATCATATATATAATATTGATATATTATGTTAGCAGTATATTAATATATCAATTTTTTTGTTGTTTAAGAGATATTTCTATCCTCAAATTTCAGCCCAAGATCACTATCCAAGGGTGATCTTGGATTTTCGACCTCAATGATAGATATTCATCACTTGATTGTATGGTGCTGTGATGACGAGGTAATTTAGATCACTACCACATAGGATCATCATGGTGTTACTAAATATGGTGATTTTATTACCTCCATCCACATTATCTTTAATTTTGTGATAATTATCCTATACCAAACACCTCAAAAAATATGCATTTTATTTGCTTTTATACGGTCATTCAAAAAGCATACATTAGTAATTCTTGATTTTATCTCTTGTGTGTATATATATAATATTTGATAAGATTTGGCATTTGATTTGTCTGATATTTACAATATAATGCTATATTAAGATTTTAGGAATCTTAATTAGGATGCTATTTTGTTATGATTCTCATAATTGCATGCTATAATTATTAAGAATATTATTTTGTGCTAATAATGTTCCTTGCAACTTGTATCTTTCTCACAACGCCACTTATTGCACAGAGAATAATATTTATAATAGTAGCCAACTAGTTTATTAACCATCATTTTAGTTTTTAGCTTCTCCCTCGGACATTATATATTATACATACATACATACATACATATATCCACACACACACACACACACACACATATATATATATATATATATATATATATATATATATATATATATATATATATATATGTGTGTGTGTGAGAATTAAAGTATCATCTATCATTACCTATATTATGGCTATTATATAACTATCAAGTTTATTTTTTATCTTTGTCTTTCCACCAAATCAAAATATATTTTATGAAATTTAATCTTACAGATCAATCCCATGGTTACTAAGAAAACAAAATTTGATTTACCTTTATCCCATTACAATGGATCCCCATCAAAATTGTCATTGATCATTGTAATAGTTATAATAGTCAATACGCGCCAAGTCCATCAAAATTTGTATTACCTATGTTTAAAAGAATAGTTTATAACAGTATTTATTCGTCATTATAGTTGAAAAAAATGAATAATAAAAAAAATCATTGTTGATCAAATGAGTTTACTAATTATTGATCAAATAAAAAATTATTTTTGAACCTATAGAAAAAATTAAGTTATTGCCATGATCTTATTTATCTGATGATTTCAATTATTTCTATAATGATTATTTTTTAGATATCAATTATTAATATATCTTAGCATTTACCGATCCAAAATCATCATAATTTTGACTGCTTTCAATGAAATAGAGTGAAAAACAATGATTGAAGAAATCTACCATCCCATTATTATGGGCTCGTGCCAAAAAGTCATTTTTAATCATTATAATGATCTAACGACCTCTTTTTTTTTTTGTCTTTGTAATGGGAGGCAATGGTATTTTTGTCCCTAAAAAATTAGCGGTTAAAAGTTGCATAATAGTTAATTAGCCATTGCTTTTGTCACGCTATTACAATGGAACAATAGCTAATTAATGACCATATTTATTATAAAAATATTGATACACAGGACAACATATCCCCTCCTAAACCAGTATAAAGGCTGAAATTTTTTAAAGCATGCAGTGAATGTTATAAGAACCATTGTCCTTGTTCTTGTGGATATCCTGATGGAGGGTCCGAAATCGTCGTGCCGGCCTGCAACCATGATACAATTATTTAAAAGCAAAAAAGTCTTTACCACCGCCGCAATGAACGATGAAATGGACAGGTGTCATCGAGGAGCCAGCTAACGCCAATATCGGAAGAAAAGAGGTGGGAATAGTTTGATATTATAATATTTTTTTATAAAAATAATAATTAAATAACTAATCAAGCCAGAAGAAAGTAAAAAGTACAATAAGAGCGGAAGCCCTACAGTGGGCGTCTATAAGAACTCTCCAAAATATCGTGCAACATAGGAGGCGACCCAGTTTACTATCCTGTTCGTCTTCCGGAAGATATGTGCTATCTGGTACATATCCAACTCCACTACCAGCCTGCGTGTCTCACGAATGAGTGGATAACCATCTTCATACCTGATACATATTTTTAAAGTTTTCAAAAATGATAAAATCTATATTTTGATATCGTGTAAGTAAATTATTATGAATATAATTATAAATATGAGGATGGCAGCTGCGAGATTAATGAGAAAACAGATTCTTTTACTTGTGCATCTTTTGATGGCTGTGATCCGAAGATGGATGGCCATCAAATATGATAGACCACAAGCATATATAATATCATATTCGGTATATATTGTTTTTTTTTTTTGCTGAAAACGGGTTCTCATACAGTACGTGAGGTATATATTGTTTGATGGCTGTCTGATGACAGCCATCGGGAATTGTATAGCCATACTTCATGGCGTATGGAAGTGTGACCCATACACCGTCGAGGAACCTGATTGTATTGTGGAATCAGGAGAAATAACCATCACCGATGACTATGAGGAGCCACAAGGTTTCAACCATATTCGCTCTAATCACTTAGGATACCATCGCCCGCACCATTGATTGCTTTCATAATATACCTAACAATTTGATCACATATTGCCACTCCCACCTATATGAATGCTCCGATTGGAGTCTAGAACGAGATGCCTTTGGACTTATGATCAAAGCCCCTAGACTTGTCCTCCAATGCCGATAAAATTAAGCTTATAAGGTTGTTGCTGAGAATTACATATGAGATTTAGTTCCATATTAAATAATAAGTGGACAGAAAATGAATTGATATAGATGTTTGAGCCCAAGTAGTTTCAGTTTTTAAATTGAATTGAATTCTAACTTATATATCAAGATTTTTTTCTAGTTGGACTAAAACTTTCTGCTTCAAAGTCCAGTTAGGTTGGAGTTGTATATCAAAATCTTCTTTTGGTTGGATCCACACCATACGTTTTCATCCCTCCAACAACTCCTTTTTGGGAGACCTACCATAATGGAACTCCCAACTATGACTGTAGGTGAGAAGGGAAGCGTCAATGGCCACATCTTTGAGATGAAAAAGAGTTAGAGAAAGATACAAGGGCCAAGGTCTCTAGTAGAGAGAGAGAGAGAGAGAGAATGATAGCAATTTAGAAGAGATTTTTCTTGGATAAAAAGATATTTAACCAGTTAGACTTAATAACCTATTACTCGATCAGAATTTAACTCATCAATGCCATGTTTAAGACAACAGAGCAGGTTGATCTTTTCTGATCTGCGCGTATATGTAGGTCTAGCATGGCTCTGCAACTATTTGGTTTATAAAAGAAAAAAATATCGTATTCATAAATGGTAGGTTGTTGCTGCCTAAACTATTCACAATCTGATCCGGCATCAATTAGTATATTCAAGAACAAGTTATAGGTACTAAAAAGAACAGTAAAAAGATGGCATATCAATGGAGAGCTATCACTAGATGAATGAGAGGTTACTGAATATGGATGACAATGATCTATAATAACAATTCTTTGATAGCTAGATACATTCTAAAACTCATTATCTACACCAAATTACTAAATAGCAAATGAAATTCATAATATGTATGAAAAAAAGGATTGTTGGGATTTAACACGACCAGTGATTTCATAAATAGATCCTCGCCATCTAAAAGAAAAGGCCTGTAGGTAGTCTTTGTCTAGGTGCTAACCTACAAGGTCGGGAAGCCACCCCTCCGAGCAACATAAAAAATGCTACATGCAAAGGCTTGTTAAGTGCCACCAAGGTGGTAGCCTAGTGGTACTGGGCAGAAATTCTAACCTTAAGGTCCCAAGTTCGAATCGCTGCGGCGACGATTAAATTATGGACCGGAGCTCACTACTTTGGCCACTGCTTGGACTTGAGGTATAGGACCGCTCTTGAACCGCTAGTAGCCGGGGTGGTGCCGGGTGTGACGTACTCACACTTGGGACTCGAGCCAGAGCCCAGAGGGGTAGCTAAAGCCGGGCCCATGGGTGGGGAGGGTATGAGTAAAACCGGTCGGAGTGCCCAACACACGGCCATTTCTGCCCGCATCGAATATTCTCCTGGCGGGGCGGGGGCCCAGTGGGGGCTGCTACGCGGGGTTGGGCCTGTCCCTTCCTCCCCCCTACCCCTTTTTCATTAGCAAAAAAAAGGCTTGTTAAGTAATTAAGTTGCGCCGATACCATGACAGCATATGGAACAAAGCTTCTTTTTGGCTTGAAGATTCTTCACAAAATAGAGGCTGACGAAAACATTGACATATTGTGCCTTTTTTTATATAAATAATAACATTTTATTTCCTTAGTATATATTAAATGGACTCAACCGAACAAGAAGCTTGCTATTTAAGATGTGAATCAGCGTCTGACCCATACGTCATGCATAGCCATGCAAATGTAGACATTGTTTTCTATGTTAAGATACTGAGCATCTACTATAGCCATTTAGCACCATCTTAACAAACAATCTACATGTCAAACCACTCACTCTCGTACATCTCCACTCCACCGCCTAAGGTGATGTTTCTTGTCGCACCCGCGAAGTTAAAAACTCCATGATAGATAATCTTTTTGCTTGAGTTGCATCTCTTTGTGGTGGTATGCGGTGAGATTGATCAAGCAAGTCTGTAGCCATATGAGATTTTTTTTTTAATAATAAAACTGAAATTTTGTTCATACCAACCTAGAAGAAATACATCTATATGCATCTGATAATAAAATATACAAAAAATCAATAGTAGAAAGCAGTTTAAATATGTTTAGCCATATATATTACCACCCAAAAAGAATCGATCTCTTTCCATTTCAGCCTTAATACACTACTACCTATCAATAATAGATGTTAGAATTTGACTTGCCATGCCTACGTGCTAGTCCAATGAAGAAAGATACACTTTAGCGAGAGTTCAGCAGCATCAGAGGACGTTGCCAGTGTGATCCCATGTATATAGTTCATTCATACTCCCGAAGGGTGTGTCTGAATTACTATTCTAGTTACCTGATCAAGGATAACTTGTGGTATTAAAAATTTTAAACGAAGAAAGATAAATTGGCCGTTGTTAGCAACTAGTTTGGTTGATTTTGGCCAACGTAACGTTAATTTGGAGCAGATTACTTGGCTCCACCATGATACATGGAGACAAAAAAGTGTCACATTCCTCTCTCGTCTCACCCACCTGCTCTCACAAACTTTACCGGCCCAAGTGGCTGAGCAGTGGTCATTTCCACGCCTCGGAACAAATGAGAGAAGGGCAACAGCCCCAAGCAAAGCGCATTTATTTTGCTTCGGCTTGTCGTCAGGGAAAAGCCAAACCGCCGGGCACTCCCGTAATTCCTCCCGATCTCCATGCCTTTTTTAATGACGAAAAGGCCGCGACTCCATAACGCCGTCTTAAAAGCCCCTTCGGGACGGACGACAGGACACGAGACGAACAAAAGGGTACCCTTTTCCAGATCGAAATCCAGACGGCCCAATCCCGTTCTCCCGGAGTCGCTCGCCGGAGGAGCGATGAAGAGGCGTTGCGACGGATCCGACGGCGGGGGTCTCCAGATCGCCGCCGAAGAGGCGAACAAGAAGCGAAAGAGCGAAAAGGGGGCGGAGGCGGAGATGGCGGCGGTGGAACTGGGGGAGGACCTGGTGTTCGAGGTGCTGAAACGGGCGGACGCGAGGACGCTGGCGGCGGCGGCGTGCGTGAGCCGGCGGTGGCGGATGATGGCGGAGGATGAGCGGCTTTGGGAGGCGGTGTGCGTCCGCCACTGGGCCA